>NC_090950.1:21126799-21435318 GCF_040807025.1 Struthio camelus
AGATTGGCCTCATCCTGCTCTGCAGCAAGGTGGGACAGAGTTGGCACTGTATGGTTCTTTGACCATGTCTTTCAGAGCCTTGGCAGAGAAGAGTGGCAAACGCTCGCCATATGCACAGGGCAGCCAGATCCATCAGCTGTGCCTGGGGCCCAGAGCTGCTGCAGAGCCTTAAGCAGAGCCTTTCGCTCAAAGCAGCCTTGCCTAGGTCCGCAGCCCCTGTCCCAACAGCCAAATGTCCAAGAGAGCCAAGAGAAGCAGATAGCAGTGGGATCACAGCAGGCTGACTTTTCGTGTTATCCCTCCGCTCCACAACCACAGAGACACCAGAAGGTGTTTCGCAAAGTCCCACAGGTCACTGCACCCTTCAGACCCAGCTCTGATAGCAGGAGGGGCTTCACAGAGCCCAAGCTTACGCTCCAGCCCTCCTTCCTCCTCCTCCCTCAGCAAGGAAAGCCAAAGGATTTCCTCCCATTCCAGTGTCCCTGCTCACATCCCCCTGCAAAACCACTGGCCCTGTGCATCTGGTCCCGAGCATCCAGCATGTATTAGTGTAACGGGCACCAGCAGCATTAATGGGACAGCAGCTCCTAGGCAAGGCTGAAGGCAGAGCAAAGCCCTCCAGAGGCCTCAGGGCAATGACACCAAGGGTGGTTGCATGCCCCTCACACAGAGACAGGACTGCCAGGACCCCTCAGGGAAAGGAGCACAGAGGACTTAATAGGGAAGTCACATCCTGCTCCAGAAAAGTGTTCAGAGGGCCCTGATGGCTGAGCAAAGTCTTCTCACTCCAGAAGAACACCCCCCCCCACCAAGCCACATGCCCCACATGCCACAACCTAGCTAACATTTTGCTCTCTTCCAGCCACCTACACCTGTGATGCATTGGGGGTGTGGAGGAGTGAGGAGCTGGGGACCAAGCTGCCATCCTGCCGACCAGGTACCAGGGGCTGGGGTGAGAGCAGTGTGGCTGGTACCACAGTGAGGGGTGCAGAGGGGAGATGTGCAGGGACAGGGCTGTCTCTGTGCCTAACATGACCCGGTGCTTCTCTTGATAAGGACCATGCTCTCTAGCAGCAGTACCATGCCATGCTAGTATCATGGGCTATACGTGTCCTGCCTGTGGTTGCAACGTATAGCCAAGAAAGTGACGGGGACACAGGCCTCCTACTATCCTGGCTTGCTGGGTGCTGGCTCCGGATGGCCAAGGTGCAGAGGGTGCCTCTGAGCAGCAGTGACAAGGGCGTCTCTGTGGTGATGCAGGGCCAGGGCTCAGGCAGCAGGGGTCCTGCAGCCATCCTGGCTGCCCAGGCGGCTCCGAGCATCCTGATCCAGCAGAGGAAGGAAACCAGCAGCCCCAGCACCCAGAGCAGAGCTTGCTGGCCACAGCCAGCCGAGAGTCACCAGAGGTGGCACACGCCATGCAGCCAAGGGCAGAGCATTACCTGCCCAGTGCTGCTATTTGTCAGCTCCCATTAGCAGTGTGTCTGCATGCAGGAGTAATTAGCACCTCTCCAAGCCTTGCAGAAAAAGCCAGCTGGTTCACAAGGGAGGAAAAGTCCTAAGCCTTTGAGTAGTGGCAGAAATGTTTGCAGCCAGCAAGTTTCCAGGCCAAGCGCCCACTTAGGATCAAACAAAAGTCCCTGGGACATTGGCTGGCCCTAGCTGAGCATGGAGCCGGTCTGGCTGCCAGGCAGGGGGGAGCTGGCAGCAGCCCCAGGTGTGGGTTACAAGCGCTGTGGTCTGATGTGCAGGGACTCCTCTCTGGAGAGTCATAGGGGTTCAGCTGCCGCGCAGCAACTGCAGCCCCCCCCGTACCCAGGGGCTCAGGACCTGGCTCAGCCCCATAGTGGGTACTGCAGAGTGTCCAGCTGTGTTAAGTGATCCCAAGGCCAGAGGAAGGATCCCATGAAATACCCTGGTGCCTATGGAGCTCAGAAACCAGGCTTGTGGTTGCTCATTTCAGGGGCTGCTCCCTTCATCCCTCCTTGATGCTTCAGCCTGAAACAATTTGGGCTGGGAGCATATGGGGACGTCTTTTTGGGGCCATAGCTGCTTTCATGAGCCGTTTCCAGCCCTCCTGATTAGTGACAGAAGTCAGAGAAACTTCAGAAAAATGGAAAATCCCAGAGAGAGGGTGGCGCTCTCCTGAGATTGGGATCTGCAGGCAGCAGCTGGCCAGCTGCTCCTCAGATCTTCTCATGTCTCACGCTACCTCGCTATCAGTAGGAACTCCTCTTCTAGGCCACTCTGCGCCTGCCTCTGCCATTAGTGGGAGCATTTGCAGCCTGGTCAGCGTTTTTGATATGTAATTTAATAGAATAAATATTTGGCTGGATGCGCTTCCTCTAAAATCATCTCGCTGGGATGGCTGTCAGCTTTGGTGCAGCAGAACAGCTGGGCTGGGCTGGGACACAGGAATTATTTGCCTAAGCATGTTTCCTATTCCTTGCAGCACTGGGAAAGGCAGAGGAGCTAAATGCACAGAGAAGCACACTCCCATGCCGCCTGTGGGAGTTACAGTTTTCCTAGCAGCAAATCCCAGCCTCAACAAATCAGTGTTAGCTCTGCTTAACTGATTACAAGGCTGGCCCACAGGCCCGACACCATCGCCCTGGGGGGTCAGACTCTCTTTTCTGTGTGGTTCTGCAGCCTCACATCCCTGGCAAGGGAGCACAGAGGGCGTCAGGGCACCTTCCTGGGAGGACATGGATTCCCTTTGTGGGCCGAGAGGGGTGATAGCGGTCCTCCCAGCTCCCTCCCACCTGCCTCCCAGAACACACCTGTGCTGCTGGGATTTCGGGGCTTTTCCAGGTGTGGAAGGGCAATGACCTTCCGTGTCATTGTCCAGCCTGCCTAGTCCAACCCTTTCAGAGCTATCTTCAGCATGCTGAAATCCTCCTGTTCCTCACACCAGGTTGCAGGGCCTGGCTAAGATGGTTAGAAGCAAACCAGGTAGCACATGGGGCTCTTCAGACATTAACTCGAGGTCTGCCAAGGAGCTGAGCAGAGAGAGGCTGGTTTGGCTGCCACAACTGTGGTGAGGACTCAAGAGGGAGGGAGAGCAGCCCGTGGTGCTAAGCAACATCCCGCAGCCAGGCGTTCTCCAGCCACAACTCCTCTGAGAGCCTGAATGCCACAGCCCTGGGACCACAGGGACCTCGTGACAGGCCCCAGAGCGAGGGGTGAGGCTGGGCTGGGCTAGGCTGACGTAAGTCTCCAGTCCTCCCATCGACATTCCTCTGGGTTTCTTGGCACATGGAAAGCAGGAGCCGGGCAAGCGGCAGGATGGTCTGGGAGGGGTTGAGCAAACTCACAGAAGAGCGTGAGGTTGCAGGATTACTCACTTTGCCTTTCTGTTTCTGAAGTGATGCAGACCCAGACAAATCACTCCAGAAACCAAACTGCAAAATGAGGAATGGATGGACTTCCACAGAGCCAGGACAGCAGCCAGAGGGAGCTCCCAGCTCCAAAGATGCCACCTTTTCCCTGCTCTGGCATGGGAGACTAGTGGCTCAGGTTGATTTTGATCCTGTCTCGTTGCCAGCTGAAAAATGGCCTATTTTAGGCAGGTTGCCATAATCATGGGAACCTTACAGCCACATTTCAGGGTGTGTGCACCCTGGAGAGATATAGGGGGAGTTCAGGCCCTCTGTCCCACCATGAAGGTATCCGAAGGTCCCTATTTTCCTTTGGCTGCGAGCCAACAAAGATGCTACACGTGCCAAAAGTCTTGCAGAAATAGCTCAAACCAACAGAGTGATGAGGCATGTTCCATGTCACATAGCAGGTTGTGTCAGAGGCAGCACTAGCACTGAGGCGTCCTAGTCTCATGCCTGAGCCATCAGGCTTAGAGAAATACAGGGTGGCTCCTAGATCACAGAAGTAACTGTACAAGCCACGCAGGCTTCAGACTGTCCTCTTTGTCCCTGCGTAGCAGTAGGGGTTAACAGGGTCTGCAAGTGTCACCCCCTTATCCTTGTGGAAGAGCAATACGCTGCCGCTCTCCAAGGAGAGGCAAGCCATGGCCAATAGAAATGGTCCTACCAGGCAAGGGAGACACAAAGGGAGCCGAGGCTGCCTTTAGGAAGCAAAACACTGGAGAAGGACAGACATGCTCCCTTCCCAGACATACCTTCAAGGACTTGTTAGCATAGGGGATGGGGCGCAGTGCCCAGCCTGCTTCAAGCTCTTAAGTGCATTCTGCCAAAAGAAGGTGAGGATGGCAGAGAGGATAGGCTTCATCCACCAGGAAAAGGAGGAGAGCTGTCCTCTACAGAAAAAAAAAAGACATAAGCGAGCATTTGGCTATGAAGATAACCATCCATGTGGCATAATCTACACAGATGTCCCTTTTCAGCTGTTCCCTAGATAAGTGCTTGCTCAGCTGGGAGTAACTGTTCTATTCCTCTTGTCTCCAGTGTGTGGCCGGCCAGCTCGTGCTCTGCCTGGGATCATCAAGCGCATCATTGGAGGGCGAAACGCAGAGCCTGGCTTCTTCCCCTGGCAGGCCCTGATTGTGGTAGAGGATATGTCCCGGGTGCCCAATGACAAATGGTTTGGCAGCGGGGCCCTGCTCTCAGACTCCTGGGTGCTGACAGCCGCCCACGTGCTCCGCTCACAGCGACGGGACAAGACCGTCATCCCTGTCTCCAAGGAGCACGTCACCGTCTACCTTGCCCTCCATGATGTGAGGAACAAGATGCATGCTGTCAACCGGACAGTAGAGAGGATCATCCTCCACGAGGAGTTTGACATCCAGAATTACAACCACGATATCGCTCTGGTCAAGCTGAAGGAGAAGGTGACCATGGGGAACTATGTCATGCCGGTTTGCCTGCCTCAATTTGAGCATGAGCTGGAGGGGCCTCACCCCAACACATTAGGGCTGGTGGCTGGCTGGGGTATCTCCAACCCCAACATCACCGTGGACGAGATCATCAGCTCAGGCATGAGGACACTGTCTGACATCCTGCAGTATGTCAAACTCCCAGTGGTGCTCCATGCAGAGTGCAAGACCAGCTACGAGTCCCGGTCGGGGAACTACAGCGTTACTGAGAACATGTTCTGTGCCGGATACTATGAAGGTGGGAAGGACACTTGCTTGGGAGACAGTGGGGGAGCCTTTGTCATTCAAGATCCAGGGACCCGGAGGTGGGTGGCCCAAGGGCTGGTTTCATGGGGTGGCCCAGAGGAGTGCGGCAGCAAACAGGTGTATGGTGTGTACACCAAAGTCTCCAACTATGTGGACTGGGTGGAGAAAAAAACCGGCTCCTCCGAGAGGTGGACATTTCTGGACCCTGAGCTGGAGAGATGAGTGACTAAGCAGCTTGCTGCTGCTGCTTTTGGGGGGGTTGTTGTTGTTGTTGTTTTTTAAAATGCTCCAGACTCTGGTCTTTCGCAAGCAGTATCCACACAGTGGCTCAGCCACACTCCACGCCTTTGACAGCCCTCCATGTCATGTGTTTTGCTTGGTCCCACATCCCTTTGCTTGTAGTCTTTGGAAATGTTTGCTAGGGAGCTGGGGGAGGGCAACAAAGGGACAGATCTCAGCTAGCTTCCTTAGCTCGTACTGTTGGGCTCCTAAACTTGCCCATGCTCCCAGGGAGGCTCCCTCCAAGCCGTGACCAAGGCAGAGTGATGGAGGAGGCAATTTCCTGCCACCTAAGCCTTAGGCTACGCACAGAGAATTTCCCCCACATCCCAAGGTCTCACATCAGCTCTTCCCATTAGACGAAGTAACCGCAGGAGCAACAGGGGCTGAGGACAATGTGGAAAACTCAGCTGGGTAGGCCTGGGCCTCACTGGTCCCCCACACTGCATGATGGCATTTTCTTGTGAGGAGCAGAGAGAGAGCACTGGAGGCTTGCCAGTCTTTTTATTTGCAAACAAATGTCCCTGCCTGATGACATCTCAAGTGATGCTCCACCTGGCCCTGGGAATGCTAGGATGTTTCCACATTAGCCCTAGCCTTCAGCCATGCCTGGAGACCTTATGCCATCAGGCTACCGAGATGGCACCGACCCAAATGGGCTACCCTACCCACCATGTGGGGGTGGGCACCCCACAAAGGACACAGGAATGGGGAGCAGAGTTTGTCCTCAGTGTCATCCTCACATCCAGCAACCACCTTGCCTCCCTTCCCTATTCATCATCTCTATCACCTCAAGTCCTCTCCAGTCCTCCCCTAGACCAGATCTGGGGGTGGTTTCTAGCCACAGTACAACTCCTAAGGAGAGTTCTCCAACGCACAAGACAGCATCACATTTGCTAGTATGACAGGAGACATGTACATAACAAACATTTATTCTCAGCAGAAGCATTTTGGAGAAAATGGAACTATTGGCACTGAGAGCTGTGAGAACGGAGCCAACATGCCTGCAGCCCTTCCTTGGTGTTTAACCTCTTCTAGGGGGCCAGGGCAGTCTTGTATGGCGATTCATCCATTGTCACAGAAGTCAAGTTCCTTTTAGTTGTGTTTAAGACCATTGACCTTGCTAGTCTACAGGTTACTGATAGTGTCTAGAGTTCATTCACAGTTCTTCTGGTCTATTGCGTGTGTCCGAGTTGCTCTAGCAGCAGACTCAGCCCGCCTTGTCCAGAGTAGCATAAGGATTCGAATCTTCCTCAGCTTCCTTTGTGACCTGTGCAGAGAAGTAAGCCCCACCGAGGAATGAGATCAGGTGAGTGTAGCTTCCTTCAGCAGGGACATCATCTCCTCCACTTGCCAGCAAAGCCCTCCTGTAGCTGTTAACAACATACATAAATGTGCCTGCTCTCCTTCCTGCATCCATTTAGCCCCCTTCAGGCCTGTCCTCCTCCTCCTTCAGTTTTGCCGCACAAGGAATGAGTCAAGAGTGAATGAGTTACTCTGCTATTTTGCCTGTCATGCAAAAATCCATTTGTAGAGATTGTAGAGGAGCAGGAGGCCTAAGGAACAGGTCTATCTTGAAGATACGCTAAGAACTGTACATATGGCTATGTTGTGTAACTCCAATATATTTTTTTTTCCATTTTTGATACTGCACTCTGTAAAATATCTGATGTCATGTAGGAGTGGTTCTGTGTAACCTTCCTCCTGAGGATAAAATAAAATTTTCGTATGTTATGACCTCATGCCCTGAGGCTTTCATTCTGTGCAGGAGACGGTCAGGGGTTGAGGGCAAAGGCTGGTCACAGGTCTCTGCCTTGCCCTCTTGCTCCTTCCCTGTTGCATCTGCTCTCTGTTTGAGAATCCCCATCCCCAACAACCATAGGCCAGCACTATGTCATACACAGTTCTCCTATGCCCAACACAGAGACTGGACTGCAGAGCACAGAAAACATACAGGAGTTGAGATCTTGCTGCAGCCAGCCCCAGAGCCTTAACCCTACATGAACTGACCTATGCATTCCCAGCAAACCTTCTCTACTCAGCAAATCGAAGGAGGATGAACAAAACACTAAAGCAGTCCAGTGCCACCAATGCATGCACTGCATGGGGAACTCAGCCCCCACTCTGACAGGGTTTAACCCTCTCTGTACACTGGCAGAGATAGTCATACTGTGTTGTACTTCTGTCAAGGAAGGGAAGGCACAAGGGAGCAGTGGTAATGGAGCAAGTCATGTCTGAAAGGAGCTTTTTAGAAGAGCTAGTCTATGCAATTCTGGGTCTCACATGGCTTAGTGTCATCCTGCCTGCCCAGTTATAGCAGTGCTATGGGATACCATGTCATATATACAGACCAAGTTCTCAAGTCCGCACTCAGGTTCATCCATCCATGGGTTTACAAGTCTGAAAGGCACCCAGTCTCCCAGGGATCTGTGCCTGTGAGCATCCAGGTCACCCTGGGAAATCTCAGTCTTTAATTACCATCAGCATCAGCAGACGTTTGTTGAGCACAAAATGGCCAAGGGCCTCCTGAAACAGATCCAATGACAGTTTTTTTGAGGCTCTGGACGCCAAGGTACCACAGCTCCCTGACTCCACAACAGACTGGATACAGGGAGCCTGCTTTTCCAGAACTCAGATCTATTTGCCCCTTCCTCCTTCAGGATCATCCTAGGTGCATGGGGAGCAGGTGGCTCACACGGGCTGCAGAGGTGAGCCAGCCACAGCTGAAAACGTCCCTGGCAGATGCTTCTTGGATCTCACCAGGAAGTTAGGCAGGATATCAGGACAGACTTCTAGAGCGCTGGAGTCATGTTGTTTGGAGGGGGAGTAGCCTCCTCAGAGGCTTCTCCCTTACCACAAAGACCAGACCCTTCAAACCCTTACCACAAGACCAAAGCACTCTCAAGGGACACCACAAGAACCGGAGGTGCTCAACTCTGCACACGTGAGTGATTTGCTAACTCAGAGCCACACTCCCTTCCCTTTCTCCTCCTCCCAAAGAGTCCCTTCCCTAAGAGTGGACCAAACAGCCTGTTCAAGAACTGTATCCCTTGGTTGCCACACACCTGTGTGGAAGTCCAGGTAGCTTGAGCTGCTCTCTTCCAGCTCCCCTCACGCAGCCATGGGACTCCTAAGACCCTGAAATGTGGCTCAGAGAGCTGAGATAGGAGTTGCCAGGCAGGGGCACCCTCCAGGAGAAGGGAAGCAAAAGCAACATTTAGCTGGGCAGGAGGAACGTGCAATGCTGAGAGCCACCTAGCAGCAAGCAGGGACAGGCTGGGAAGGCTCCAGCTCACAGACCCTTTTCCCAAGTTGACCAGTTTGCTCCAGTTCAGAGCGCAGAAAGCTGTTAAGGTGAGCAATAGAGCCCATTGCTAACAGCTTTCTTTTCTACTCCTAAACACCACAGTCACCACCAGAGGCTGAGGGAATCCCTTCCTGCATCAGCTCCCGAAACTCTGATGGAGGTGAGACTGGCTTCTGGATCTGGCACCACAATGCTGCAATGTACTACTTGACATGGTACTGACCACGGCCCTGGCAGAGCATGGCCCTGCTCTACGCACTCATGCCCCCATCACAGTGGGGAGATGATTCCCTCCAAGGGGATGAGGAACAAGCAGTGCTGTGAACTAAGCGGTGGTTTGAGAAGCACTGCAGACGTTCAAAGTCAAGAGGACTGGCTCCCACACCCTAGATCCAGACTGGGAGTGGAGAGGGAGAGGACACACTGTCAGCCCCTTCCAGCAGTGAACCCCTGGTCATCGCCCTGTTTCCAGCAGCTGGGCAGCCCTTCCCCAGAATAGCTCCTCAGGGCTGATGAGCAGGGGAATTTCACTGAAAAGTCAATGTGCCGTAACTGAGCCTTGAGCAAATACTATCACTTTGCGCAGCCACTCTCCCCAGCTGTGACGTGGAAGCACTGACACTGCTGGGTTCAGAAGAGTCCAGAGTAGAAATAGATCAGCTTTTCTGCAGGAACAAGGCAGGGCAATGTTTAACCAGGCAGGTAGCTTTTGTGAGAACTATTGATTCAAGTGGATAAGAAAAGAGGCTTTTGGGAAGGCAGGGGCTGGTGACAGAGCACAGCGTGTCATGCCAGCCGCTATGCAAACCCCGCCATGGGTGGTGGCACTTTTCAGTCACAAGGGTTCTCAGAGGCTGTAGATGACCTGGTTTCTTGCCAGGATGCCAACAGCTCCACTTCAGCCATCCGGGGAAGACAGGGTCTGAACTCAGAGAAAGCAGAAGAGGTTGGATGGGGAGAAGCAGAAAGAAATGAAACGAAACACTAGGCATACCACTGCAAGCTCACTGCTTTACACTGGTGTCTCAAATATCCGCCCATCTCCTCCTGCTGCTGGGTCACTGTGGAACCCTAGCCATTTCCCAGGCTGCTTCTGTCTCTGCTCTGTATGTCTGTGGCTCTTCCAGGTGAGTCCATGACACTCCTCCATTAAATTTCCTGATCCACAAAGCTGACAGCACGAATCTGAGCTCCAGACTAGCCCCTTTCCAGGGCTACATCCTGCCGGAAACAGTCTGTTGGTTCTTCTCCATCTCAGGTGTTTGCCATTTCAAGCCCTGTACCAATCTGATGCAACACAGTCACCCTGGGGCATTGACGGGCTTGCTGCAGCCACCTAGACCCCAGTCTGTTAGCAAGAATAGAGGGCCATAGCCCAAGGCAGGCAGGACTCAAGCTCAGCCCTTCTTCAGGCTAAAGTGCAGCCTGCACGGCAGGGAGCCCATGCTGACTAGCTCTCCAGCCTCACAAACAGGCCGTGCATTGCGTTGCAGATAGAGGTCCCCAGGGCCAAGCACAGCGAGTGCAGCAATACTTATGCCAAGCTCCACAGAGCCGCGACTGATGACATGATCTGCGTTGGGGAGAGAGAGGGTAAAACTTTGTGCCATTTGCAACCTCACACTCAGGTGCTCAGCACTCTTTCCCCCTGCCTGAGCCAGGGCGAGCAACAGTCCCCAGCAGAGAGCCACCGGCAGCCCAGGGCTTCATGAGAAGGGGAGAGCTGTCAGGCCAGGGAGTGCGGGCTGAGGGGTGGTCAAGGGGAATTAGCAAAGCAGTTGCTCTGCAGCAAACACACACGGAAGTTGAGGCAGGGACACAGCTCTGCTGGGCATGTCTTCTCCACACCACAGTCGGTGAAAATGCAGTCCTTGGAGAGAGCTTAAAATCATGGGAACTGTTTCCTTCCATGTGCCCGAATCCAGGGCTTGGAGCTGGATTACTGATCCCCATTTTCCTAAGGCACAGATCTGAAATAACTCCACTGATCTCTACTGGATTCTTCTGGGTTCACAGCAGGCAGCAGGGTGGAGGGTGGACGGCCTGGCTCATTCCTTGTGGGTATGCCAGCAGGCCGAAAGACATCAGAAGGATGAAGGGGAGGAGAAAGAAAAAGCAAAAGCAAAGCATGGTCCCTTGGGTATTAAACCATCAGCTGTAGGATCTGGGCCTAGACAGCTCCCAGGCATGTTACAAAACGTTTCTGCCCCAGAAGGGATTGCTCATAAATACTTTCCTCCTCCTCCCTTTGATAGCTTTTCAGTGAAATCCCTGATGCAATGCATTCCCTGCTCCCTGCTCCCTGACCAGCCAGGCTGCCAAGCACCTACCCCCATGCACCTCTACAGTCACTGCTCCTCCTTGCAGGGAGGCCTGGGAATAGGCAGCAGATGAGAAAAAGGAGAGCAATAGCAGACCTTGCATTTGCTGGCACCTTGCAGCCCGCCAGAGCAGTGAGAGCCACTCTCCAGGAAGACAGACACGGAGGCAGCAATTTATCAGTCTGACTGCAGTGAAAAGACAGTGAAACACTCAACAGGTGACGTTTGCCTCTCCCAGCCAACTGTAAGTGCCGGGAGTAAGCTGAGACTTGGCTGCAGTGGAGCGCAGCCATGGACAGGCTGCTGTGGCATGCGGCGGGGCACAACCACAGCCTGCCCAAGACCCCTGGGGCTGTGCACCACACACTGTATTGTGCTCTTGGTTGTTCATCATGCATCCCACAGGCAAGAGTGTCGGATGGACTGAGGGAGGGCTCTGCCCTTGTAAAAGAGCAGAGACCCAGGCAAGAAAATAAGGATCCCCACAGGGATGTGATCTCTGCCAGAGATGGCTTCCCAGGCGGAGGCGAGGGAGTTCCCCTCAGCTGCTGGGTGGTTTGGGAGGCTGCAGATGGCCAGAAATGATGACTGGGGCTGGGAAAACCTCAACATGGAAAGAAGAAGGCTGCAGGCAGCTGCAGCAAGAAACTTGGCCTTCATGACATAATGCCAGCAGGGAGAGGTTAGTATGGGAGAGCCGGTGCGGAGGGGAAGAGGCTGTCCAGGCAGCAGGATCAGCCTCCTCCTTCCTGGTAGAGCATCTCAGCGTCAGGCCACCGCAAGCACAAAGTCTCCTCCAGAAAGACAGGTCCACTTATGCATGAGCACAGCAGCCCTCTGGGTCCCCAGCATTCCCTCAGCCACTGCTGCCCCATCGAAAACACAGATACTCATTCCCTCAGCAAATATCGAGGAGGACCCTCATCACGGGAAGCCCTAAGAGAACTTTGAACAGAACAGAAAGCTCCAGTGTGAAACCTGCTGGGGTTGTCATCCCCAGGCTGCAAGAGGTGCCTGGGAGATGCCTTGCGGAGGGCAGCGGACATACCCTGCCCAGGCAGAGGCCGAAGCACAGGATCTCCAGACAGTTTTTAGTTATTCTCATGGAGATCTTGATGCCTTTAAACTGTTTATTGAGCCTTCACCTTGTTCCTTAAGGCTGGGGGTTGCTCAAATAATAAATATTTTGGGGGTGTCACTGCAGCAGTCACAAAGTCCCTGCATCTGGAAAGTCTGGCATTTTCTGTCCCCTCGAGAAGAAAATCTCCACATAGGGTATGGCTTGGGTGGGCAATGCTACAGGGAGCCAGCTGGGCGCAGGGATGGAGACAGGACATCCCCCACATGAGGAAGACTGGCCCATCCCAGTGCTGGTGGGTCACTGGTCCCAGTGCGGTGCTGGAGCTGGGCTCCAGAGATCTTGCAGCTCCATCTGCTGGCTCCGCCTCAGGCCATGGAGGAGGCAAGGTGCTGGGGGAGGAAGAGAGTTGTTGGGATAAGTGGGATGGTGCGCTTTGGAAGCAAAATCCACACGGCCCCTGGACCATACAGGGTTTCTTGGTTTTTTTTTTATACTAGTAGCTTGCAGGTTTTTACCTATGAAAATATAGGAGATTCTTACACCAGCAAAAGGGGGAAAAAGCAAACCGCAAGTAAGTAGTGTAAGTGGCCCTGACACAGCAGGCAGGAGAGCACGTGGGTTAGCCATGGGTTGACTCCTGACAAGCTACATTGAGGATGCTGGATTTGGCCAACTTGTTTCCTTCAGCCCATCTTTCTTCAGTTAATTCAATCATGAAATCCTATCTCTTTTCTACCTTGTCCATATTTAGCATCAAACCATTTGCAAAGTCAGAAGGTGACAGATGCGGCTGCCTCAGTGACTCTGCAAGGCTGATCCTTGTTGGACAGGTTGCCAAAAAGCCCCAACAAACAGCTTCGGAGTCCAGAGTTAGCGGGAGTTGCTCACTCCAGCCCTTGTTATTTGCAGTGCACAGCAGGTCACTCGGCGCTGTGCCTGTTCCTCGACTACCCAGACTGACTATATGAACTGCAGAGAAAATAGTAGAAAGGTAACGAGTGAGCGATGCGGCTCCGCTTTGTGGGAGATTCCCAAAGCTTTGGGCAGGGGGTCCTAGAAACCTCCCACGCTGGCCACCTTCATCCCAGTGCCCAGGCACTGTCAGGGACACAGTGCTATTAATGCAGAACAAGCCAGCAAGGCTGATGGAGACAATACAAGCAATTCACAAGCCAAGTGCCCCAGCCAGCTTTTCTAGAAAGTGATAGGTAAGAAAAATGAAAAACAAGATAAAAATGGCACAGACACAACAGGGAACGGTGTTTCTTGAATTGGGCTTAAATCTATCCAGGTCCTGGTGGAGGGCTCCAGCAGATGACTGCACAGGTGCTGCCGGCATGCTGCTTCCCCAGGGCAAGGCTGAATCTCTGTGCTTCTCATTTGGCCCCTTGTAGCTGAATTTCACGTGATGGCCCTGGTCTTTGTGCACCCAATGCACCCCCTGGTGACAGGCTTCACAGTATTCGCTCTTGTGGGGCCCGCCATGCCCACCGATCACAACCTTCTGTAGCTGGGGCTGAGCAACATGCTCTCCATAGCATTTCTGCCGGATGCTGGTGACCAAGTCCAGTGAGACCTGCCTGGCACTTGCCTTGCTGAAGATCGGTTCTGCCCACGCACAAGCCAAGCACTTGTGGCACTGCTGCCTGAAGGTCCTCATCTTCACCCAGCCACATCCCCTGGCCCAGTCCAGGTACATGTGGAAGAGGACAACGGCCTGGGCTGAGACCCACGAGTGCTGGCACTGAGAGCACCGGAAGCTGAAAGAGAGGGGAGCCCCAATCACGGATGGAGCAGCGGCCAGTGGGGAGAGAGGAGCACAAAGCAAATCCAGCACAAAGCTGGATCCCCCCAGCACAGGCCATCTGGGCACTCTCCAGCTTCCTTACAGCCTTATTTCTTATAAGCAGGTGACCAAATCTGGATGCAAGACTTGCCACTCTTCACCCTCCCTTTCTGGAGACTTTCCAGAGGTGAATCAGGCTGAGTCTGCCACCATCCTGCCAGACAAAGCAGATGCTCCCCAAACCCACATTCCCCTCTGGGTACCAGCAAGGAAGTCAGAATGACACTGCTCAGCCCTGGGCTGTTCATCGCCCAGCAGAGAGACTCTGGCTGGCATTAAAGAGAGGATCTAACCTGCTTTCTCTCCCCCTGGGGAAACATTCCCAGCAGGATTATCCTGGAGGAGCCAAAGCAGTAGCCTGGGTGCCTTGCCACAAGCAGGACACCAGCCCCGACTGCACCCTACGCTCTTCCTCTTGGACCCCAGTGTTGTGGGTGTTGAGTGTCCCCATGCGACCCCTGCAATCCCTGTTTAACAGACAGGGAAAGCGAAGCACAGCAAAGCTGCACAGACGTGGCTAGCAGCGCAGCAAGGTGGGGGTGAGACGTGGCAGTGTCCTGGCGCTGAGTGAGGCAGGGAGAAGGGGGAAGGCTCCCACTGCTGCATCAGTTTTACAGCTCATAGGAGAGCACGAGACCCTGCCAGACCTAAAGTTTTGTCGTTTAAACCAAAAGCCACAAGCAAGCAGGGCAGTGAGAGATTAGCAGAGGCAGATTGCTTCCTCCAGGAGCAGAAAGGGCATGTTCGTAGATAAAAGGCATAGTTCTTTCCCGAGCTCACAGCTTTTCACCCTACCCTCTAAACCAGTCGCTGGCTAAAGGCAGGTACTAGCTGTCCCCTTCCCCAGCCCCGTGATAGCCTCTCACCTGGCAAATGCATGCTCCTCCACCACTTGCTTCCAGCCCCGAGGCAGGGCACTGGGAGCAAGATTCTGGTCCATCTTCAGGGCCCACTTGTGCTCTGGCTTCACCTGCTCTATCACATTATAAAATATGTCCCTCCAGGAATCCATCCACAGCTGTTCCATCTCTGCTTGGGGCTGGGTGACGCTGCTCTGGGCACAGGCAGCAGTGTCCACGTTGGTGCCCCGCTCCCCTTGCTACCTCCTCCAGGGAGAGCACGGAGGGAAGGCTCCCTGTCTGGGCTTCCTGAGGACCTCAGTGGACAGGAGCCAACGCCTGAGTGCAAGAAATGAAACCAAAAGGAGTTTTATCTCCAGGGCCCAACCGGTTTATTTGGTTTCTGTCTTTTCCACCAGGCCTCCTATGCGCCCAGGGAGGGCTGGCTTGTTCATTTTCCAGGGAAAAAGGGAAAGGCTGCTGCTCATCAGTGTGGTTCCTCTCTAGAGAGGCACCCCAGGGTACTGTGCGTGGGAAAAGGCTGACAGGAGACCGAAACACAGCTTGGACTCACAAAGGCTTCCCTGGCTGGTGACAAATTGCTCCCAGGCCTTCCTCTAGCCAAAGGCTCTCTGCTCCCTGTTAAGAAAGGAGCGAGCACGCAGGAGGTGACGAGTCTAGATACTAGGGCTGAGAGCTCTGCTTAGTGGGCATGAGAAATTCCACCAGAAGAGGATGGTGTCCCACCTACTGTTTCAAAACCTTTTGCAAGCATTTGCGGTCATTTGTCATCTGGACAATTAACCCTTCGTTATCTGGGCCAAGGAGGGAGCATGGGACATGCCATCCCCACGGGTAATTCCTGCAGGAGCCCAGCTGTTCCACTCTACGAAAGTGAGAGGTTGAGAGGTGTCAGGCCGCTGGGGGGGGCAGGAGGTTTCCTTCCATCTTCATGATGCCCATCACATCCCCAGAGCCTCATGGGGTGAAGCAGCAGCATGCAGAAGGAGTTCACATCCTCCCCTATGTCCAGACCCTGAAGCCCCATAAATACAGTTTTGCCGTGACTAGCAAAAAGCTTTTTCATTGATCTGATAGGACAGGGCCTCAGGACTTGTTGAACTTGTCTTGGCCTGAGCTGATTTTCACTTTTTATGGCAGTGAGAGCAATTGCCAAGCAGCCAGGTGACTACTGCCTGACTTGCAGGCACCGCCTGCATGCCTGACGAAAAGTTCTCATCCGCATCACTCCCCGGCACTGGCGCTGGCTCCGGCGCATATGGAACAGGATGTGCACCTTGGCTGATGACCATTTGTGCCAGCACTGGGAGCACTGAAACCTGCCAGAGCAAGGACAAGACAAGCTCATCCTCAGCTCCTTGTGCTGAGTCAGTGGCCTCCATCAGGGACCAGGGCAGGCAGGGCTCATGGATTAACTTCATACGTGCAAGCTTTACACTGGATCAGCCAATGTCCTCTTCTACCTCTGTCAGCATAATGCCTGCCTGAGTAGTTCAACATACGTGTGAGCTCAGGGCTGGCCCCAGCATTAAAGATTTTAGGACCAAGGCTGCCTGCTGGGACCAGCCTATCCCCCTTTCCTAGTCTGTCTGGGCCCTGCTGCCAGGAGGCCCTCGAGGAGGGAAGTATCAGCAACTGGTCCATGTGGGGCTGTGGCTCCAGTCCCTCAACCTGTGCCTGCACTGCACAGTTCAGCAGAAAGTGAGCCTCAAGCCTAGGGGCCAAGGAAATCAAAAAAGAAGAAAAATAGAAGGAAGGTGTGGGTGGATGCTGCAGGGCAGGTGAGAAGATATCTTGAGGAGTCGAAAGGGGTGTAACCCATAGCTCATCTTTCACAGTGTGCATGCCAGCCGCTGCTGTCCCCTTCTGTCTGCTCACTGCCTGGGGTCCTGCCCAGGGTGGGTGATGCTTGGGATGGGCTGAGCCATGGCTGCTCTCCACTCTGGGACCCTCTGGCCTGGGTGCAGGTGCAGAGACTGCTCAGGCATCCCTGCCTGCCCCATGTCCCAGCAGACTGGGTGTCCTGCCTGGGCCTCTCCTCCTCGTCTCCTGCCACCCGACTTCCCTTAACCTTTCTGCATCCCTCCCCACCCCTTTCCAGCACAACCCCTGCCTTCTTTGCGCTTCCCTCCCTCCCTCCCGTGGTTGTGGGGTGCATGGATGAAGGCCTGTGTGCATGCTCTGTAACCCCTTTGCTGCAGCTGGCATCACCCTGCTGCACCTCCTGTTTTAGAGAGGGGAGGAGAGCGTGGGAGCAGTGTGCGTGGAGACTCCTATGAGGCACAAATCCTTCAGGGCAAAGCAGGTCCCCATCATACCTCAGAGGAAACCTGAGTCCTTCTTCAGGAGAAAACTCAGGAGTCCTTCTTCCTAAGGCAGCCATGTACAGAACTGACCCGGAAAGTCCAGATGGAAATGGCAGAAAACCCATTAGCTTTGCCAGCTACAGGGTGTTACTCCTCCTGTCTGCTGGAGGAACCGTTTGTATCTTGGAATGAACATAAAGAAGCTCTGGCCAAATGCCAGCTGTGTTTTGGCCCGTTGGAGCTGCTTCATGCTGCTCCTCTCCAATTATTGTGGGTTTTTTCAGCTTGGAAATAAGCCCTCCAAGTTCGGAACACACTGGGAAACCCCCTCCCGCCCTCACCCGCCTCCAGACTGCCCCTTTTGTTTCCTATAAACTAACATCAAGAAAGGAAAAGGCAGCCCCTCTTCATGGCAGCTCATCTTCCCTGGCTGTTGAGCCAGCGCTGAAGGAGGACAGACCCATCAGCCAGGTCAGCCAGGCCCTGCCAGCCCCCTACCTCCCAAATGCATGCTGCTGCATGAACTCCTTCCAGCCAGGCTTGAGGACGTTCACCTGAATGGTGTTATCCTCCTGAAGTATCCATGGCTCTGTTAGGTGCATTTCTTTCACCTTCTCCATAAAAATGTCCTGCCAGGTCTTCATGGTCCCACCTGAAGCTGGGGAAGTGGCAGGGACGAGGGTCCACCACACTGTCGTAGACCGAGGTCAAGCTTGCAGCTTCTGGGTGCTTCTACCTGTGAGTAACTTTCTTTTCTTGGACTTTTGCTTCCTCATGGGCTCAAAGTCAAGTCATTATGCTTGTGAAGGGGAACCTTTGCTCCCTCATGAGCAGTGCTGCCCTGTCCTGATTCCTGCGCCGACAGGATCTACTGATGCAGCATCAGGTACCAGACAGATAGAAGCAAAGACAAGGTCTCCCCAAGCCCCATGAGTTTCTGCACATGAGGTATGGATGTGGGAGGACCCTGCTGAAGTAATTCTCATGACACAGATCTGTCTCTACTCAGAGACTTTAAAAACGCAAACCTCTGCCTGGGCTGGCCATGGCTACCGATATCATGGCAATGCGGGGAGATGTGTGGAAATTGTGCCCAGCATGGGATAATGAAAGTGAAATCTTCTGAAAACATACGATTCAGCAGATGACAAGCCTGAGGTGGCCTTATCACTCTCAAGAGCTGCCACCGAACAGGGACTGTTTTTAAAAGCTTTCAGTGAACCCAGGTAGAAGAGGTCTGATGTGAAACCATGCAGTGGAAAGTTGAGGAGGCCAACACGGCAGAGGAGGCCAACACGTCACGTAAAATTGAAACAGGTGATTTGTGCTCTGTGCCGAGTGCACAACAGGGAGGTGAAGCCGGTGCGGGCCAGTGGGGAGAGCCTGCAAACCCACGTGGGCTGCTTGCAGCTGGCTCTTTCCGAGCTCTCCTCTCTCTGCCACGTGACGTGTCCAACCTTCCCACTGCCGCTTCTGATCTGCAAGGAGCAGTGAAGGATGCTACATGTCCAGATCCCCCCAGACATCCCACTGGGAGCAATGTAGGATAGGAAGCTGGTTAGGAAAGAGGCTAGAAGATAACTGTCTTTGAGAGAGAGATTAGGGGAGGATGTGGAATCTGATAAAGCAACTTCAGCTTCCCATGGAAAGCAAACCATCTCATCTAGTCTGAAGCTTTTGGAGGATACAATCCTGTGCACAGAAAGGGTACAAAACCCCCCAAACTGCACTGTCTGCTAGCTTGGCGAAACCTGCCCAGCCTCAGAGGAAATATGTCAGGTGGCTGTTGAGGGCGAAGCTACCGTAGAAAAAAATCACAGCTCTTCAGGTCAAGCTCCTAGAGCAGAAAATTCCAACCCCAGAGTTTCACTCAAGCTCCCAGAAGCCAGGAGGATTTAATTTAAAGACTGTAGGATAAGAAGTCTGCAGTATAACAGACATCTGTTTAAACAGGGCAGAAGGATCTGAGAATCAGACTGAAAATATTTCACATTGGCTTCGAATGAAGCATGTCCCCATGGCAGCCATTGGGGCTTGTCACATAGGCCAAAAGCCCAGGTGACTCCCACGCAGAAGTGCCAGAGCTTGGCCCTGCCTTGTTGCTGGCCTGGGGCAGCAGTTGCTGGGGGGAGCGAGACCTGCTGAGGCCACCAGTGATCAGTGAATTAAACGGTGCAAGGGAACAGCTGAGGGCACTGGGTGCCAATGTCTGCGCTGGTGAGGAGTTAGACACATCTTGGACAGGCATAATTTAATGGTATGACTATAGCCTGAAGTTGTCAAGGACAGAGAGTGGTCACAGCCAGCCACAATTTTCAAAGTAGACGGATACATTTCACACCCTGAAGCAGAAAAAGAAATAAAAAATGGAAAGGACCAAAATCATCCACCCACCATTCAGAGCTCAGCCTCATTTTTATGTGGCCGCAAGTGAGAACAGCGGTGGCCTCCACACTGCAGCTGGTCCAGGCGTTACGCTCAAGGGCAGGTTAAGGGAGGGTTAAGAAAAAGCACTGAACAAATACAGAATTGCCTCTGATCCACATATTTCAGCTGAGCTAAAACCAGCGCCAGTGAGGGACATCACCTGTGGATATTTTGTCTAAGGGAAGGGGGAGTGAGGATGCACATAGTGCCACAACACCTGGCACCTCCAGGGAGCAGCACAGCATCTCATGCAGCTGGCAGCAGCGGTGACAAGAGGGTGTTGAACAGCACCAGGCAAATCAGACTTGTCCTACAAATCTCAGGAATGGAGATAAGTACTGCAGGACGGCGAGGAGCCTTTGATATTTGCTACTGGAAGGGAAAAACTAGTAAGTCCTTTGTACCAAGAGCTCTCTAGCGCCTTTGCAACACGCACTGCGCGTTCTGGGAGAGTTGAGAGAGGTGACAGGGTCCTGGGGCAGAGCCAGTCTTCTGCTTTCTTCTCTTTCCTCCTCCCAAGCGCCAAGGAGCAGGGCCAGCCTGCAGCCGGGACCCCCCGAGCAATGCAAGTGAAAAAACAAGGTGCATCCCAGACCGCTTCTCCTCGTGCCTGGGCAGCACAAACAGCTGTTTCTCCTGTGCGCTCTTCCCCATCCCTGGGCGAGCCGTGACAGCTCCTGAGGGAGTGAGGGGCAGAGCTGACCCCACCGCGGGCAGGAGCCACCGCACAGCCTTGCAGCTGCAGCCCTGAGAGCACCCGGCTTATGCAGGCCCTTCAGCCCCCTGGAAAACCCCCACCTGTTAAGAGGGGGATTTAAGACAGAGGTGTCCAAGCCTAGGGTTTAGCTGGCTTTCTACAGCCTGCAGAGCAGCACCCAGGCATCACCCCATGTTAAGGCAACTTACTAATACTGCAAATCACCACTAAGTACCTGCAAGACAGGGGAGGACTAAACCGCCGGCTCAGGGAGCCTCATCCCACAGGGTCAGGGCCAGGATGGGGGCCCCGATGGCAGCATATCCCACAGCTGCACGTGCAGGGCTCCTGTAGTTTTCCCTAAAGTATCAAATGAGCCAAAGCAGTAGTGCCCGCATCTGCCCAGCCTTTTATACCCCTGGCAAATGAGGTGGCCGCACCAGAGCTCAGGGCAGGCAATGCAGCTGTCTCTGCCACAATCTCACTGCAAAGGAGAGGACCTCCAGGGGCATGGAATCTCCTCGTGCAGAAAGAGGGAGAGAACTGAGGAACTGATAATTCACCCCCAGGGCTGCTGGGTTATCTTCATAGTTAGCGTCCTCCCTCTGCTACCCCTCAGGGCATAGAGGCCCCAGGGCCAGGGTAGGAGAGCCGCTAGCCATAGGGTGACTGGGATGGGGCCACCCACGCTGTGGCAATCTGACCGTCTCTTTGGACTCTCCCGTGCTGGTGGCTGAGATTTACTCCGGGGGGCTGAATCCAAGGAAGATCAAAGAGTTTTGACTTCTCCTATTTACTTCAATAGCAGATGCATCTGCATTAAACACCTCAAGCTATTTTCAGCAGAAGACCCCCAGGGAACCAGGGAAGCAGCCCTTTCTCAAGGCACTGCCATATTCATCCAGACAAACCGATTGCTTCATCTGGGGGATTTGTGGTTTCAGCCCCACTCTTCCTTCCCAAAGCTGCTGCCACAGGGCAGAGGGAGGCTCTCCACCAAGGACCCCTTCCCCAAAACGTTCCTGCCTTGGGAACGTGGCTCGCAGAGGAGCCCAGGCACGAGGACCAGGCCCTGCTGCTGAAACCCCACTGCCATGGAAATCAGCCCCCTGTTACATCATGGCAACACGACTCAAATCACAACTCAGGGTGTGCTGAGACCTTGGAGTCATCTCTGAGAAGGGGCCCAGCGCTGCTCCCTCTATTAAAGCCTTTGATTTGCTATTGCTAAAGGGACTTTCCCAGAACCGCCCACAGAGCCGAAACTGCTTTGACGTCCTGTTCCACTTTGCACACACCTCCTGGCGTGGCCCAAGCACCTTGCCACCTGCCAGCGCTCACCCTGGAAAGAAAAGTGATCCTGCAGGTGCCAGCACAGCCTGGCCTCAGCAGGGAGTGGGGACAAACCTCGTCCTGGTCCCGATGCCACCATGCTGAGCTGGCTGCCCCCAGCCAGGACCTTGGGCCACGAGTGGTATCCCACCAGCTCCACGCACACAGCACCTCTCCGTGTCCCACTGCCACGGCATTTCGGAGCCTGGCCTGTGTGGGTGATATCCCAGTTTGGCTCCATGCATTTTCTTCTCTAGCATGGAGGCTTTGTACTTCTCTTTCTGGAATTTCTTGGGGGAGGGGGCATTTTTGCTCTTTTATCCAGCTCATCAGGGTGAATGTGATTTCCACCCTTTTCCCAGAAGGCCCCCACACCCTTCCCAAATTGCATTTTGCCTTCATTCGAGCCATGCACTTCCTTTTCCCAGAGAAACCCTGTTTGAAGTGTCTGCCTGTGAGCTATTGACAATTGTTCTTGGGATATAGTTTGATAGGTAGCTGTCTAACCACCGGGTGAGAATTTCCAATTTCCTAATTTGCTTATGAGAATGTCATGTAAGGCTGCACGAAGATAGTATCACTCCTGGTTTCCCTATATTACCCAGCCAGTCACTCTAGTGAAAAGGAAATTAGGTTGGTTTGACACAATTTGTTCCTGCTAAATCTGTGTTCTCAGCCCCAGCACTGCCTCTGAATGTTTACCGCTTGGTGGCCTTACTAATTTGTTCCAGCAGTTTTCTGGGTACCAGCAGCAGGCCGACTCATCTATAATTTCCCAGATCCTCCTTTTTTCCCTTTCCTTGAAACAGAGGGTGAATTGCTATCCTCCCAGGACACCGTTCTGCCCCAGCTCTCTGCACCCCTGTCCCATGCTCCAAGCCTGCCATTATCAATGGTGAATGCTTTTCATCCCCTAACAGTGATGCCCATATCCTCTAGGGACAAGCAACGGCTATTGGATCCTTTCTAGGCTGGACTATCTTCATAGCTGGGCCTTTAGAGGAGGGGGGTCTACCTATGCCAAGGTGGATTTGAGGCACGGAGGACTAAGTCCCATGGAAATGGGGTTATGCCCAAGCCAGATATATAGAGAGGGGACATTGCCCAGGACTTCAGGATAGTGAAGGATTCTGAGAAGCGGGGATGGATTTAAGGGAGGGGGTGGCTCTGTGGCATTGGCATGAAAGTGCAAGCAGATGCAAATGGTGTTTGGCTCCCTGTTTGTTTGTTGGGCCTCGTGATAGTCTCTCCAGGCTTAAGAAGAGAGCTCAGCCCCCTCCAGCGAGACTCCATTCTGAGGATGGGTAGTGGGTTGATCTTGGGCACTGTCCTTGACCATACTTTGAGTGCAAGAGGCCAAGGACTAGCAGCAGGGCCATGTCAGGGCCAGGCCATGTCTGGCTGGTCAAGTGAAGGCTGGCTTGCTCACCCTCCAAGCCCGGGAGCAAGAGGATCCCCATCGTGAGTCCCACCTGGCTGGTTCCCTCTTCAAACAGCAGATCCTGCCAAAGGCAGGAAGAGAGAGGATGAGAAACTATGGAGTCAACTCAAAGCAAAACTAGAGAAAGCAAAATGAGGCCAGCAGGAGGAAATGCAAATGTTCTGCAAGCCTACAGCATGCTTTGGGAAAGGCAGGAGGGCAAGGCTCTTGGTGGGAAGGGGTGGGGGAGATGCAATGGGCCTGGACAGGCCAGGAAACACAAGAGTTGTGCAGATTGGCTGTGCTTACAGGCCCTGGCAACCTGCCTGAGAGTTCGTCCCTCCCACCAACGCTGACCCACGTGGGGTGCACACCAGTTTACCCCCAGCATGTCCTCTCTGGACCAACAGCCGCTATCCCAGTGAGACAAGGCCATGGAAATGCTCCCATCTCATAGCATCTGACAGACCAGTCCCACCCAGAGGCCACCCCATAAACCTGAGGGGCCAATAACATGCACATCCTGCTGAAGCATCTTCTTGCCAAGCCTCTCCAAAACTGAGACTCAGTTACAATACCTCCCAGCCACCCATGAGAGAGCTGCTCTCAGCATATTGGCTTGTAAGGGAGCAGGATAGTGTCATCACATATGACCCTGCTGATCCTTCTACCCCAGGCATGTGCAATGTCCCATTTTGCAGGAAAGGCACTTTACAATTTCACGGTGCAGCGCTCCTCAAAGGAAGTGTTCCAAGTAGCAGGAGAGGACTTCATCTTCATCTTCATCTTACTGAGGTTCTCTCAAAACCTAGCTTTTGAGTTAGGGTTTCTTTAGCAAATGGTTGCCCACAAGGTGTTCCCAATCATCTTTAATCGAGGACTGGTGTATATAAAGAGATACAGCTCCTTGTTAAGAGCTAGGCTGGTTCTTGAGCATGCATATTGGGGTCTCTGCTTGCTTATGCATAGCTCAGGCAAGTCAAAGTTGCACATCCAGCTTCCTGCAGATGCTCACGGGGATCAGACCGAGCTCTCTGAAGTCTCCCGGGAGGACCTGGTTATCTCCTGGTAGGCAAGACCCCGGTGTAGGACTGGAGTGCAGGGCCCATCAGCGAGCTGTGCTCTCCCAAGGCGGAGGCCCTAGCTGACGCTCAGGCCCAGGAGGCTGGAAGCTGACAAAGCAGTTTTGGTACTGATGCTGCTGGCAGCCCTTGTTCCACTCATCAGGGGAGCTGAGGGTATCCGCGGTCGGAAGCGGTTGCTCTAACTGACAGACCAGAGTACACAGGAAACGGAGAGCAGTTTCAGCGACCACAGCCACCACCTTGGCTGTGCACAGCTACTCACATGCTTGAAAAAATTGCAATTTTGCAGCACTTGGACAGAGTGGCTGGGGTTAGCCAAAGGTGGACCTGCGCATCTATTGGCAGGTATGAGCATGTTTGCAGGTAAGAGGTGTGTATGTGCACATGTTCAGTGCGCACATCTCTGTGCATGTCTGCAGGTATGCACGCTACTTTGCAAGGGGAACTGTGTGTTGGAGTGTCTGCACTCATGTGCGCTTTCACACAAGCGTGTGTGTTCACGGTCGGGCTAGGAATTCATGCCCATGGAGCAATCACTGGAAAAACAGTAAATGCCTCCAGTTTGGCTTCTATATGCCAGCACAAAGCATAGGGGAAAGGACACCCTCAGCAGCACCCTCTGTCGCCTCGAGCCAGAGTGTCAGTAGGCACGAGGGGGGCAGAGTCATCCCTGTCTCTTGTCACCTCTGGCCTTTCAGGAGTGATGAAAGGTGGAGAGCAAGGAAAAGTCAGGTTCAGCTGCTGTTTAATTTTACAGGGCCTCATTCTTCTCTCATTTGCACTGCCATTAGCCTAGCTTTTCCCAAAGTGGGGTGCTGAGGAACAGACTCAGGCCCTGCTCTTAGCCTTTCTATGGCCAGTTATTTTGACACACGAGTTAGCCCCAGCAACTGTGATGCTTGCTGAAGTGAGCCAAGTCAGAGCCAAGGATGGTAAGAAACTGGGCTATTTGCTCTGCAGCAAACCTCTTCTCCATAGCCTAAACCAAAAGACCTCCAAAACCATGCCACCAACATCTGGTGAGCCCAGGCCCTTCAGAGCACCACAAAGCAGTTCTAGCAGAAAGACCAGAATCTGCCATACTCCAAACCAAACCATACTGCCCCCAGGTCCAGCACAGCCCAGCCACTTCTTGGTGTGGGCTGGGAAAGCCAGAGCAGTTGGAATGCATCAGCCTTTGAGGATACAGGGTGCCATCTCAGCCCCACAGAAGACCTGATGTGAACTGCACCTTAGCATCATAGGTGGAAGTGAATTGCTCAGGTCCCTGCTTAATTTAGGAGCAGAGCAAAGGGGTGTAAACTTGCCAGTGGTGCAAATATCACCCAGCCATCTGGTAGCAGTGCAGAGATGAGCAAAGGCACAGAGCGGGAGGGCTGTGGTCAAAAAGACTGAACTCAAACTGTCAGCAGCCTGGAGGGAAGGTCAAAAATGGGAGTTGCTGTTCTCCTGGCTTGCATGGAAAGACAAAAGCAGTCCCTGCACACGAACACACAGCTGCACGCTCAGCTGGAGCTCGGCTCTCCAGCCCAGGGCAGGCTGCTGGGATGCAGATGCTGACACCCATCTTGGGGCACTGCTTGGTCTAGGGATGCTCAGGCAGGGGTCTGAAATCTGCATCCTGCCTAGAGCTCACCCTGGCAAACGAGCAACTGCCAAAGGCACAGGATCCCAGCCAGGCTGCTGGGGGGCCGGGGGCACAGGCACTGCCATGGGTCAGATGATCACCCACCCCTAATGACAGCTAGGGCTGCTTTCACCATGCCCCGGCCCTGCTGGCTGCAGGCCACTGTTTGCCATGAGGAGAAGGAGCTGCAGCTGCAGCCGGGGTGTTGCAGAGTGGCTGAACAAACTGCAGCCATGCACCCAGCACACCCAATGTCTCCAATTTCTTCCGCTGCCCAAGAGGCAGGATGGAAAAAGTGAAGCAGGGCCCACCTCTCGCGTGCATTGCGTCTTACGGGAAAGCCAAAAACAAAACTGCTGACTGAGTTCCCACTTTTCACTCACTGCAGCTATCTTCTGCCTTGGCTTTTCTGATGAACCAGGCAAATCTAACCTAGCTGGCCATTAAAAGTGAAGCAGAGGATCTTTATCAGAGCTGCTCGGATAGCTGTTTAAGGTTGAGCCACTAGACAGGTTTTGTTCTTGCAAAAGGCCCTGATGGGCTTGGCTGCATGTTGACACGAGTAACCATTGCATGAGTTATGACACTGCCAGAGGTGGCTATTGGGAGCTTTCAGAGGCACAAGAGACTGAAAGAGGCCACCAAATCTGCTGTCCTGCCCTAAGGAAGGATGTAAGCCATCCCTAACATATTTGTCCCATCTGTGCTGACAGACCTCCAGACCAAGGACTTCCCAGCTTTGTCCAAGGACTTTGCTCGCCCCCCCCTCCCCCGCTCCGGGGACAAATTCTGCTGCTCAGCTCTCCTTGCATCTTCCCCTAATGTCTGAGCTGGCTCTCAAGGTTATTCCAGTTTTAGTCAGAGGTAAAGAAAAAAGAAACCTGCTGACAGTGCTGCCAAGATGTGAAGTGCAAGTGATTATTGCTTGTTTCGGCATGGTTTCATGGTCTCCTTGGTAGGTCTCTGCTGCCTCCAAACCCACTTCTTACCAGAGTGCCTCCAGTCTCTAGCAGTTATTTCTTCTTTCTGTTTTGGTTTCTGTATAGCTTCTGTCAGGATGCATGTCACCAGCATCACTTTCAAGAGGAAAATGGAAGTTAGGAGCCAGAAAGCTTCAGAGCTGGGATGTGATAAGGGCTCTCCCAACACAGGGCTGTGCAATTAACCCCGTGTGATGGCAGCAAGGCCCCCAGGCAAGCTGCAGACACTTGTCCCCAGCCAGGCTGGGCAAACACCCTGAGATGAGCCCTGCAAGGCGGGTCTGCTTTGTGGCTGTCTGAGACCTGACTGTGCCCGGGGCCAGCCTGGCTCACACATCCCTCCACCTAGTCAGGGGTGAGAGAAAAAGGGCAGCTTATTCTCTAAATTATTAAGAGTAGCTTCAGAGAAGAGCAGCTTGTATATCACATGGAGAGGCTCAGGAACCACAACAGACACCACCGCCTCCTGGCTCTCGTCTGAGCTCTGCAGAGAGTCGTTATTGCCTGCCCACGCGCTTGACATCACGAGTCAACAAACACCCCGGACATGAAACCCTTTATTCATCCCCCCAGGCAGGATCTATCTCTTACCGGGGCTGGCAGCCCCCAAGAGTGACTCCCTGCTCGTGCTGTGCCCACGCAGGGCTCCCCGTGGGGAAGAGAATCACTGTCCCAGGGCCAGCTCCCTTCCTCCCTGCAGAGCGATGGACAGATGGGCAGATTTCCCCTCTGCCAGAGGAGGAAACCACCTGGAAAGATGAGGAAAACCAACCGTCTCTTTCCTGAAGGTCTTTTTAAATAACTCTGCATCAGGAAATCTCTGCCTGATTGCTAGGAGAAGTCCACAGGGCAGCCCAGTGCAGAAAGGGCTGTTTTCTTCTGCTTGAGCAAGCCCAGGCTCTCGCTGGACAGCGGAGGCAACCATGTCAGCACGGCTCCCTAAGACTCACTTCAGCTCGTGCCTCCATGCACTTGGAGTATTTTCCCAAAGTCTTGCTTTGCCAGCAGGTGTGGACCCAGACAAAGGAAGCAGCTTGACCACTCCAAAGAGCCCCCCAGGAGGGAGTGGCAAGTGAAGGTAGAAAAATGAAAGCAAGGCATGATCTGGTTCTTCGGCTTTGGTGCAGAGACCTGTTGGCATCCCTGCTCTGCCCCGATCTGATCCTCCTTGTCTTTAGGAGGTCTTTGGATGCCAGCAGGACAAGCCAGCAGGGACCTTTCCTCATCTCCTGGTACCCATCCCATGGCCACCATGCCTTCTGCAGCTGGGAGGGACCATCAGGTGCCAACTCCAATAGCAGGTGCCTCTGTCACTCCAGTCCCTAAGCACTGGTTTTCACTAACTGCAAGTGTGTCAGGAGCAAGGGGCCAGGGGGGAGTTGTCCCTGTCCGGACACTGCTGCATTAGGGCTCACAGACAGCTGCCTGGCATGGAGAGAAAAGGGGTGCCAGGGCAAGACTGGCTCCTGCCTGGGCATCTCCCGGGAGGCCATCACGGCGCAAGGACAGAGGAAGGTGCGTTGCAGGATCCCGGCCCCTCAGCAGGGCTATGGCTGCACTTGCCAGCTCCTCTGGTTCTGGTTTTTCCTCCCCCGCTCTGGCGTAACTGGTTTCTCCTCAGGGAAGATGATGGTGGCGTATTCAGTCTGGTCAGCTGGCTGCTTCTCGGGGGGCATCTGCGTGCGCTGGTCCCACTGAAACTCCAACACGCCATAGTCCACAGTGGACACAGACACCTCCGGTGGTTTCTCCTCCTTCTGCAGAGCAAGTAAACCGCATCAGGAGCGGTTCGTCCTACATCTAGAGGTGCTATTCATCCCCAGCACAAACCCCCTTTCACAGTGAGTGCCACGGCCACCTCTGAAGCACGCCAGGAGGGCAGGAGTGATGGAAAGCAGTAGGAAGGACAAGGTGATATTTGCCCAGAGAAGCCAGACTGTGAGCTTCGAGACTTGAGGTCACTGATGAAGACATACAGGGCTCAGAGCTGTCCTTGGGCTGAGTGCTGGAGGACACCAGCATGTGGGCTGGGCTCCCTGCCTGCCCTGCCTTTGAACGAAGGAAGGTGCCGGGAGCCCTTTTCTCGCCTCTCTGTTAGACCCTGAACCAGCCAGGGCTGGAGCACAGGGTGCATGAGGAGAGCCTGGAGCTGGGTTCACTCAGCCTGGGGAGGAGATGGCAAGGGAGGACCTACTTGCTCTCTTCAGCTACCTAATGGGGTTGGAGAGATGGAGCCAGACTCTTCTCAGTGGCACCCAGCAAAAGGATGAGAGGGAATGGGCACAAGTTGCAACAAAGGGAATTGTTGAATAGCGGAACATATGGGGAAAAAAATCCCCGCTACATACATTGCCTAGAGCAACCCTATCTGATGTTAAAGATAGCCCTGCTTTGAGCAGCGCTATCTTCGATGTATCTTTGAGAGAGATCCTGTCCTACCTCAGACAGTTTTTGATTCTGTGATGGGGCTGTGCTGCAGGTGTAGAAAAGCAGCTGTAGCTGTGTAGAAAAAATCAAGCAGCATCAGGGAAAATATGAGAAGTGAGAAGTCTGTGAAGGTCTGATAAAGGGAGGCTCAGCACCGTCCGCTTCCCCACCCTCCACTCCCGCACCCCATGACGCTCCCCTGCACCAGAGCAGGCTATTCCAGGCGGGAAACTCACCGTCGGTGCGTTTTCACTTGGTGGTTTCTGCGCATCTGCAAAGCAACATATGTGGTTAGAAGATGCTCATGTGCCAAAACAGCGTTAGCATCCAAGCCTGGGACTGATCCTGTCCCCGCATGGTCTCTGAGAGTGCTAGACAGCATAACTGTCACACCACACTTTGCTTTTCTCTTCTCGGGATTTAATGCCCTGAGCATTACCAGGACCTTTGAGGTGCCAGCCCACAATCCAGGGTGCTGCTGGAATTAGCAGGGTGAAGTTCCTCAGGGGTCTCCAGGGCAGCACCATCCCCTCAGGGTGCAGTTGCCCGTCTGGGAGAGCTCACTCACTGTGGCCAAGGAAATGTTCCCTGCGCTGAGGCAGGGAGACAGCAGGGGCCCCCAAAGGAACACACGCAAGATGCATGGGCGAGCAGGGCCCAAACCACCCTAATCCTCCTCTGGGATGAGAGAGACGTCCGGCACCTCCTCACATGATCTGTAAGCCCCTGGGACACCAGTTGGCCCTTGAGGATCCCAGAACCCTCCTCTGCTTTGTGGTCTCTGGGTCATGGGGCCAAGCCAGCCCTGAGTCTGGCCATGGCAAACCAGCCCACTGACCCCAGGGAGTGGCAGGCGTCCAGCTCCTCCCTGCCGGCTCTGAGCCAGGTTTGCTGGATGAGCATCACCCTGCAGGCCCCCTGCAGAGCCCTGAGCCCCTTGGCACAGCAGTGTCCACGGAGCAGGATCCCCAGGCTGTTCATACCTCCTCTCCTGTATGTGACAGTAAGGTAGCCAAAGATCAGGAGCACAACAGCACCGACCAGCAACAGGATGCCCACGAGCACGGCCTTGATGTGCTCTGGGGGGTTGCCTTCCTCTATCTGAGGCTCATCAGTGCCATTTGTTTTCTCAGGAGCTGCTGAAATAACCATCCGAAAAAGGGGGGAAAAACAGCAGGTCAGGAGCATGAAGTGGCCTCTAAAGTCTGTGAAATGTAAGAGGGGAATGCAGGGGGGTCTCCCCAAAAAGGACTCAGTCCCATGGTGGGCTGCCACAACCCCACTCTCCCTTTGAGGGCCCTGAATTTTGGCTAATGTGAAATGTGAGGGGTGTTTTTGGCCTCAGATGGGCCGTATCCTTCTCCTCCCCATGCTGCCCTGCACGTCCTGCACGTGCAGGACAGAGCCCATTTTAGGTAGTGAGGGTGATCCCACGCCAGCCAGGGACTCAGGGAGCAGGGGGCCAGGGCCCTGCTCTGCAGCTGCAGGCAGCTCCGCAGCGCTACCCCATGCCCAGCAGCACCCCGCACTGGGCACGCTCCCTGCCAAGCATCCCAGACACTTCTGTGCCTTGGGGCTGGCACGGTGTCGGCTCATGTTGGGTAGGAGACAAGATGGTAATTTTTGCAGCAGTTTCCCTTTTTACTAAAGGCCACCTTCAGCCCCTAAAAATCTCCAAGCTGCCAAGCAAGGGCATAGCAGTTCTGCAGTGAGACTGAGGTCTCCTGTGCCACGGTGAACCCACCTCCCTCCTGGGCACCATGTCAGAAGAACAACATCTGTGCAAGCGCTGCTGCTCGAGGGGTCTGAGCCCTGGCTCATCTCTCCCAGGCGTGAGCCCCTGGCTCCCAGAACGAAGGAGCTGTTTAGAGGTGAGGGCAGCTCCCCGCATGGATCTCCTGACTCCTTTCAATAAGAGCACACTACTCCCCAGGGAACTGCTGGGGAAGCAGTCCCAGGGGGAAGGAGACCTCCCACCCCAGGGCCAGGTCCAGCCACAGGGTGGATGGGGAGGAGGACAGTCTGCTGTGTGTCTCCAGGCCAGGACCACCCATGCGAAGGAGAGAGAAAGAGCAGAGCTGTGATTTCCTATGACACACACCAGATCCTTCCCCTGTGGGGGTACTGCTGGGTGGCTCTCCCTGTGTGCCAGCCTGCCCTGGGAGCCTGCAGTGTGGCTGGCAGCCATATACCTCACGAAATGTGGGTTTCTCCATCCCTGGGACTCTTCTCAGCACTGCTTGACACTCAAGGCTCTGGTCCCCCAAGCCCATGTAGAAATATTACACAGCCCTCTAGGAAATTATTTCAAAAGAGTAGCTAATAGGCCTATTTGGCAGGAAAGAGCTTGGGTTGTCTCTGGAGAGCCCCCAGCTACGGCTTTGCAGCCTGAAGCCCTGTGGGAGCACATGCTGTAAGGAGGCTTTTTGGGGTGACAATGACTTGGGCAGAGATTTCAGCACACAAGCAGAGAGCATCAAGCCAGCATCTGCGCAGGGCCATCTAGCGCCCCCAGGGGTCCGGCTGATGGGCTGCAGGGAGGTCCCCTCCTGCTCCCCTCATGCCCCACATCTGTGCACATCCAACACCAGGGCTGAACATGTGCCAGAGTTGCCTCAGCTGGGAGTTGCCCACAAGCAGTCCTTGGATCAGGAAGTAGGACAGAGGGAGGGCATTGCTCTGTGGCCACCTCATGCGAGGCCCAGCGCTCATCATAGCCCACCACACAGGTCTTGTCCCAGTCGAATGACACTGAAGAAGTCCCTCACCTAGCTAAACCCTGCAGAGTAGCACTGGGGGATGACACCGATGATCTGTCCCCACCAGCCCAGCCCCCAGGGCTGACCTGTGACCACGAGGTGGGACCGGTTGCTCTCAATCACTTTATTGGGTTGGAGGAAGGCGATCAGTCCGCAGTAGTAGGAGCCCGAGTCATTCTGGTGAAGGTTCAGGATCTCAATCTTGAAGGCAGGAGTGTAGTTGGTGAGCAGGTACTTCTCCGTCTTTGTCTGCGGGTTGTTACGGCTGATCTCAGCGATTTTTTGGGGCTGGCTGTGGTTGGTCTCTTTGTACCAGTTGAGGCTGTACTCCAAGCCTGAGACATTCTCCATGGAGATGTTGCAGAAGAAGGTGGCTGAGCCACCTGCAGGGAGAGTTAACATGGCTGGGAGGAAGGTCACTGTTTGGGAGAGAAGGAACAACAGTGGTTACAGCAGGCACCGAGGCTGCCACAGGCCCCAGAAGCAGCCTTGTCTCCCATGCTGGCACCAGAGTTATAAAGAGGTGGTGAGACCCCCACTATTGCTGCTGCCACTGCACCCACGGAGGGGTGTAATGGGCTCCCAGCCCCAAAACCCTGTCAGCCCATGATGCTTCTGGTTTTTATGCCAAAAGCCCTATTCATTTCTCAGCATTTCTCAGCTCTTTCATCCTCAGCTCCTTAGGGCCCCTAAGGGGATTTATAAAAACCTGCCGATGAGCGCGTCTGAGCCCAGCCCCATGCCTTTCTCAGCGTCCTCAGCTCATCCTTGAGTCAAGCACTGCAGGTTTGCCCGGGACAGACAGCCAAACACCTGACCAGTTTGGAGCATTGCCCCGACTGCGGAGGAAGGTATGCTAGCCCATGCCTCTGCCCTCGAGCGCACGGGTATGTGTACTTGCCAGCTGGAGGGTGATGTTCAGCAGTAACTATACCCTGGCGTAGTTTTAGCAGAACCAATTATGCTCTCAGTTACCTACAATTACCCCCCAGGAATTTCTCCATCAGGGAAAACAGACTTTGAGGGTTGTATTATTATTAAATCTATGTTGTATTTTTATGTCTGAGTCATCCTGCCTTCAGCCGACGTCTCCTCTGAAAGCGAGGGGAACCAAACTCCCAGCACAGCACGCCAGCCCGGCGTGTGCCTGGTGTGCCCTGCCCCAGCGCTCCAGCTCTGCCCACAGCTCGCTGCTACCTGTCAGGAGCACAAAGCATTAGGCACTGCCTTGGGCCCGGCGTCCGGTTGTCCCCAGCTCTGGATAATCAGATGGGGCAGAGCGACCTGGCGCTAGTGATGCCGTCCCCTTCCCCCTTGCTGCCGCAGGCGGTGAGGACACCATGAACACGAGCCAGGTGCCCTCCACCACCTCGTGAGCAAAGCCAAGGCTTCAGATTCACAGTAGTGCCTGCTCCTGTTTTGTTCCCCAAATTAGGAAAAAAATTAGCAGTAATTATATATACTATTATATTACTATATATAGTATATTATATATAGTATATTATATACAGTATATAATAAATCCTCAAATTAGCAGTAATCAATAATGAACTTATCAATAGTGAGCTGGCCTATCGATCTCTCTGTCCATCCCTCACTGTAGCTGTTCCAGTTGCTGCAGCATGCAACGTCCAGGCACAAACAACCTGACCCAGCAGGAACAGGTATTGTATTAACTTCTGTTTGGAGCAATAAAAAGGAGGAAGAAGTGTTTTTCACATGGGTTATCTGACCAAACATATCATCCAAGCTACCCACGTATTGAAAAGTCCCTGCCACTGGGAAACCTGTGTGCCCTTTTCAGAGATCACCGCCGATGCCAGCTCGCAGGCAGGACTAGCAAGTCGCTCCCGTTCCTTCTGCATAGTTCCTTCGGCCTGAACACAGTCGTGGGATTGTTAAGGAGCACCTGGGACAATTCCTTCGATAAATGTGGAATTAGGTAGAAAACTGGGCTGAAAAACGAGGAACGGCTTTAAAGAGGAGGAAGGAGCTGGGGAACTGCCCCAGTTCCCAGTTCCGGTTCCCATTGGATAACGTACGCTGCGACAGTGCCTGAGAGTTTTAATTTTCGCAGTGTTCTGAGTTTTTTGTCTTTAACAGGAAACATTCAGCAGGCTCCGGTCTCCGCTTCCTACCAAGTGTGGCTGTCAGCAATGAATGAATCTCTTAAGCAGAGGTTGTTTCTCCATGTTTCCCTGCCTCTTTCTAGCACCAAACCCACCAACAGTTTGTCCCTGCCTGGATTTAACGCCTGCTGAAAGGGCAGGTAAGGGACTTTCAGCCCTGCTTCTGCGATCGGAGCGGAAAAAAACAGCAGCGCGAAACAGTGAGGCAGGCTCCATAGAAGCGGGAACATGTGCACTGAGGCCGGGCTCTTTGTGAAGAGGCTTCATCAGGGCTCTTCATCACGCTGCCCTGGCTCACCCGCTCGCCTTCCCTCCTCTGCCAAAGCTGCGCCGAGCAGAAACGCGTGCGGCACCCTGGCTCTGTTAGGGTCAAGCTCAAACCAGGAGGCAAAGCCCGAAGGTGCAGCCCGAAACTGTGAAAGCCAGAACAGGAAACCCGAGACCCAGCGTATTTCTGCCAAACCCAGACTTTCAGCCCAGGTGCTCAGCGCCAAACCCGGATCGCGGCCGGTGTCCCCACAGGGGAGGGCTCAGGGTCCACCGTCACCACGGGCTGGGGGTCAGCTCGGGACCTGGCCCCTGCTCTGTCCTTTAAGCTCGTTTCTCACGGTGCACGACCGTTCCCCTTGCTTCAGCCGAGCGTTCCCAAAAGGTCTGGGTTTTCTGCCTCCCTGATGCCGGAGCTATTTTTACTGCGAAGCTCCCAGCCCACGAGCGTTTTCAACCGGTACGAACGGCACGGGCTCGGCTCCCGCGCACGCTGCGCCCCGGGTACCTACCCAGCGGGGAGCCCCCCAGGACGGGGCCGCAGCACAGCAGGGCAGCGCAGAGGCCGGCCAAGGCAGCGTCCGCGTGGCCCCGCGTCGTCTTCGCCGCGCCGAGAGCCATGCCGAGGTGATGGCCTGCCCCGGGGCAGGCACGCCGTCGTGCCGCCGGCCTCGCGGCTCCTGCCGGCCGGCTGTCCCCGTTTCGGTCCCGGCCACGGCCCCGCGGAGCTGGCTGGCCCTGGGGCTAGCGCGGCAGGGGCTGGGATGGAAATGAAACGAGCCCATCTCTGCCCCGGAGGGAAACCCTCCCGCCCCGGCGTCCTCCTCCTCCTCCGCGCAGGCAGCTCCCAGCTGAGCCCTGGCCTGGCCCCTTCCCCTCCCCGCGCCTGCCCCTTCCCACGCAGGCACCCAGCCGCCCTGCCGAAGCGCGGGGGCCGGGGCACGGCAGCGCCGGGCGCGGGGAGGTGGAAAGGCAGTTTCCTCTGCCACGCCGCTTGCCGCCACGGGGCCGCCTGCAGCTCGGGCTGCCGCTTGTGTCTTGGGGCGCCGGGGAAGCTCTCGGGTAGGGAGAGGGCAGGGGACGGGCTGTCTCAGGGTCCCAGCGCCTGCGGGTCCCCCCACCGCGGTACCCGTGCCGGCGTGGGCAGCCGGCGCAGGGGACGAGCCGCCCGGCATGGAGCCGCCGGGCTGGGTCAGAGCCACCGTGGCCCCAGAGGCTGCTCCCACCAGCAATGCACGGGGGAAAAAGGGAGCAGGGAGACCAGCGATGCGCGTGGAAAGGAGATAAAAGGAGAGGCCCGTTCGGCCTCTTTAGGCCTGTTCCTCCACAAACTTTGCAGAGAGCGGGGGTGGGTGCCCAGCATCGGGGTATTGGTGGGGTGACCTTTGCAGCAGACTTCTTTAATTCCTCCCCTGGCAATGTTCCCCCCTCAGCTTGCTGACTAATATCCACGTAGGAAATAACCAGAGATGAAACTGTGCCATTTACTGGCTCTTGAAGCCAGCCTTGGTGCACCAGCAATTTCGGAAAGCATCAGGGGGAAATTAATAACTGGGGTGAAGGATGCTTTTCTCATGATGATTTCATGATTTTCCAGGCTTTCTGAAATGATCTGCATGGCTGGGGCTGGCTCTCGTCTCGCTTTCAAACACAGCACCGGGCAGGAGAGTGGACAGGGATGCAGCCCACTAATTTGGGATGGCCAAGGAGGGAGTTTTCTGAACCAGAGCAGGCAGGGCTCTGAGTCTGGGCTCACAGCCTGTCCCGGATCCTCTTTTATAGTCTCCTCCAGGCACTTCAGCTTTGCCCCTTTCTCATGAGCTGCTTGGGATAAAGAGCAAGTCTGTGCTCTTGGGATCTGGCCCCTTCCTGTCACCCTTGCATGCAGCCCGGCCTGGCCTGGCCTGAGGCCACCACACTGCCTAGCATGGTTGCAAGGGAAGTGCTTTTCACCCGACACAACGGAGCTGGCTGGATTTGAGGTAGTTACTGCCTGTTCCTTTGTAATTTCCCAATTTCCCATTTGGGGAAAAAAAAAAAAAAGAATTCTGAAAAATGTGGAGGGTTTCATTAAAAATAAACCCTGGAAAATGTGAAAGTTGATCCCAAGGAGGCTTTTCCTCCCAGAGGCTTCGTGCCTCCAAAACCACAGCATCGTTGGGGCACCCCAACCCTCTTCCCTTTGGAGACCTCCTCAGCCCCCATCTCAGCCGCACTCTGCTCAGTCATGCACAGGAGCTTGCCGTGAGCTTTATGAAAACCCCCACCAAGGGCCCCACACTGACACTTCTCCTCTGCCCAGACGACACGCAAAAATGAAAAATAATTCAGCCAGTCCTGCCAACTAAGCCCCTTGGAGAGGCGGAGGGCAGTGCCAGGGATTGAGCTGGAGCAGAGACATCAGTGTCCTGTCTCCGGAACGGAGCTGGTGAAGGAGAAGAGTCTGAACAGGCCATGTGCAGTGAGACTTTTCCCTCTTGCCTCCAGCAGCTCAGCCAAAAGTAGCATTTGTGAGTTTAAAAACCCTCATTGGATGTTTCTTCTATGAACATGTCTAAGCAATTTTATATGAACTTTTGGACTTCACAGATTTTTGGCCAGGAGCTCCTAGAATAACCCCCAGCTCCGTGCCCAAAGGCCCCGGAGAGATGGGACCTCGCGATCCCAATTCCGACGGCAATGCCGAGCTGTGGGACTGTAAGCCCTGGGCTCCCTGCCCGGTTCTGCTACCACCTCTTGCCTGGCCTGGAGAAAACCTTTCACAGCTTGTTTTACCCTCTCCAAAAAAGGAGGTGATGACACCACGCAGCTCTGATGGGTGTGGAGAGGGTTATTTAGCACTTGCAAAATGTTTTGGTTTCTAGTGGTGGAAGATGTGACAGGTATTACCACAGAGATTGCATCTCGCCGAGTTAGGGATTGGCAGGAAAAACTGGCTCATCATCCCTGCGCTGCACGGGCCCCGCGCCGTCACCCTGCATCTGGGGCTGGCACCCGTCTCTGACTAAAATCATAACGCGATTGCTCACACTTTCCAACACACGCTCAAAATGAAGCGTAAGGGGATTGTTGTTATCCGGGGCGGGGAAGGCGGCGTGTCCACTAGAAAACAACAACTGCTAAGTTTAGACTGAAATGCAGAATTTTGTTGACGCATGCTGGGAAGAGCGCCTCACCGGGAAAGACCCCGAGGCCGAGAGCCGAGCCTTTCCCGCAGCGCCCTTCAACGCGGTGTGTCCCAGAGCCGCGGGAACGGGGAAAGCGCCGGTTCTGCGGAAGGAAGGCAGGAACAGAAAACGTGCTTTTTTGGTGCCAGGCGAGCCTCGTGCCAGGCTCGTGCCTTGACGGAGCCACCCGCCAAGGAGCCACCGTCGTGGCCGGGCTCACCTGCCCGCTCAGTGCCGGCACCGGCACCAGCGCACCCCATATTTTTGCCAGTTGCTTCTCTGACCCTGGTTGACTCCCAGCTCTTCCCCCAGCATCAATTTAACACAGAGGCTGCATTTTCATTGATTTAACCCTGGATGCCCTTTGACTCAGGTGAAGTCCAGGGACGCAGGATGAGGCCCGCTACCCAGCCAGGAAGCGCAGGTGAGCGTGCAGAACCGCCGGCGTGCTCAGAAGAAACCGCAGGCGCAGGCGAGCCGGGAGCTCTCCAGCAGAGTGCTGATGGAAAGCTTGCTCCGCTGCAAGAGCGAGAACAGTTTTGTGTTTTTTCACCCTTTCTTGCTTGAGAGAAAAAAATAGAAAGAAAGAAAAAAGCCAAGTAAAGATCAGTCTTGCTGCACCGAAGCGCACGCAGCTGCAGCTGCGGGGAGAAGCGAGACGCGCGGCTCTCCAGCTGAAGGAAAACAGCCCAACGCCGGCACAAACCCAAGAGGCTGAAGCCCCGGCACCGGCTGCAGGGAGATCCTGCCGCCCCCCCTTCTCCACGTGGCCCTCAAACATAGCGATGAGGAATAAGCACAGGCAGGCCGGGACCCGTGCTCTCGTAATGCTCCCCGCTCATGCCGGCGAATCCCTTTCAGCCCAAACCAAGTGGATTGCACGTTTAGGGGTTAACAAAGCAGCCAGAAAGGAGATTTTTTTCCCCAGGCCAGCCCTGCTTCCCGCTGCTACCTGATTTAAACCGCAACAGCCAAACCTACAGGGTCATTGGAAGTAGCACGAATTGGGCTCATTAAAAAGAGGCAATGAGAAAATCCTGCCCCTAGCAAGGCCCTCGGCGCTGCGGCTGAAATGCTGGGATAGCAGGGAGGGGGTGCAGTGTCGAGGGGCTAAGCCCGGCCGGGAAAGGGCCAGGCAGAGGGGGACAGTGAGAGCAGGATGCCGCGGGAGGAAAGTAAGTGTTCAAACTAAAAAAAATCCATTGACGCTTTAAAAACCAATTTATCTGTCTTTGAGCTAGAATGTGGCTGACTGCATGGGGCAGTCCTTTTTCTCCTGTGCCATTTTCTACTTGGCCACTGAAAGAGAGAAGGGCTAAAAAGGAAGCAGAAAGAGGAAGACGTGAAAAACTCAGTCTGCTCCTCAAAGCTAAGATGCAAGAACTTCAGCAAGCACATTTTGCCCCCTTTTATTTCAGCACAAAAGTCCCTTTTCAGCAACAAGAAACTGCCCCAGCATGGCCAGCAGCTCTGCTGGCCATGAAAGTGCACACAAGGCCAGCCGAGGCGCCTGCCCAGCCTGCCGCTGCACAGGACAGTATCCTGTTTCGATATAAAATCACACGCCCTGTCCGCCAGCTGCAGCTGCCTGCAACAGCCCTGGCAAGGACCAGGGAGGGCTGGAGCCCTAGTGCCAGGGCAAGGGTCCTGCCGAACCCCGGTCTCCCTGCAGCAATCACCGTCGGGGCGTTCAGCTTGCACCCTGCAGCAGCCAGCAACACTCTGGGTGGTCAGGTCAAAGTGTCTAGGGTCGGTCCCAAAACGGCTTAAAATTATCTGGGGTATTTAAGGAGCACCGAAATCTTGGACAACGAACAAGAATGCGATGACCAGACACCTTGGATGTGGCCAGCTGAAGCCAAGACCTATGTGTCCTTGACCCCCAGGAAAAAAAAAAAAAAAAGAATCCCAAATGAGGAGGGAAATGTAAGTTACCACAAAAAGATACTGAGGAAGAGAAACCCATAGGCGTGCAATGTGCCCCCCCCCCAAACTTTTTAACTGAATTCACATCCATGGGTCGGAATCAGGCAGCAAGCAAGAGTGGCTGGGGCAAGAACAGGAAATGGTTAATAGTGTCTGCAATCAAATGCAGAAAGTGCTTGAGGTCTTTCAGATATTTCTCGGAAATTAGGAGGACCTGTGCAAAAGATTTGCATAAGATACGCCTGACCCTGCAGGGAAACGAACCCAGGCAGCTCTAACCCACACTGGATCACCAGCCCCAGTGGGTGTCGGGGTAGGGTTAGAGTGAGTAAACACCAGCTAAGCGGAGAAATTAAGTTGACGTTAGGGCATTAAATTGTTCTTTTACTTTTACCAAACGGAAATTTGCAGGGCCTTAGCATGGTAATTGTAATTATGATGAATCACCTGCACTGCTGGTGAAGGTGCACTGTGCAAGGTGCTGTATGTACGTGCCACAAGAGGTAGTCGCTGGCTTCAGCAAGGAAAGGTAGGTTGGCATTTCTGCTTATCGACAGCGCAGAGGCCCAGACCAACTGTACTAAGGGCTCTGACAGATCATTTCTAGGAAATGATGCTGAAGCACCCAGATCCTATGGAAATCAAAAGCTCTTGCTGCTCAGGATCTCAGTAGCCCATCTGCGCTCAGAGGGGTTTTGCAGCAGGACCAAGCGCAAGCCAGGATCCATCCGTGCTCGCAGACAGTGCGTTAACCCATGTGGCTGCCCTCTCGGAAAGCTCCTCACAGATTCTACCAGCCCATTTCTCCTCCTGCCCTTGGAAAAACTGCAGAAGTACTTCCCTGGCCCTCTGTGCAACTTCTTGTATGGACCAAACAATTTTTGGTGCTGATTCTTGAAAGTAAAGCAAGCGTTCACTCTGGGAAAGGCAGATACCCTTAATGAAGTCTTTAAAAGCTTTAACGTGTGCCAGACCTCCAACTCCAGCCCACAGCAACCCAACTCATCTCCAGGACCCGAGCAACACACTCCCTTACAGACACACCAGACTAAATTCCTGCCACTCCAAAGAGCATCTCCCCCTCTGAAATTTTCAGCCCTCTTCCCCTCCAGGATTGTAGAGGTCCAAGCTCCATGAGGTATCAATTACTGGGGAGAGACCCACGGTCCCCAATGCCCTCCTGGCTGCAGGAGCCCAATCCCCCTTTCCTGGGAGTCCCCCTGGTGCTGGCTCTGCCCCGTAGGACGACCTGCTCTCACCCACTTGTCCCGTGCATTTTTCCCCCGCGCCCTACTCATGACTGAGGGAGCTGCGTTTCAGCAGCAATCACGGCCCCAGCTCCCCGGCCAACAGAGGGGATGAGCATTAGTCGTTATTTGGTGGGGAAAAGCGTGGGTTTGGTCATGAGACACGCACTTCCATCAAGAGACGTCAAGGAAAGGCTGCACCACGCGCACCCAGACAGCTGCCAGGGTGCCCGCAAGACAAAGCGGCCCTGCAGCCCGGTCTGCGGGGACTGGCCTCCATCACAGCATCCACAGGGCTGAGCACCACTTCTTGGACTTGCAGCCTCCCCGCAGTCTCCGTCTTGGCCAGTCTAACACCAGCTTCAGGAGGTGAAGTTTGTTTCCTCCTGCCCTCCAGGGCACTCTAAGCTGCCACAACATGCTCCACCCCAGAGCCGGCTGCATTTTAGCGCTGTTTCCATTCTAACCTGGGTGAGCACTCGGAGGCTTTTCTGAGCAGTGTCACCAACTGCATGTAGGAAACTTGATCGAAGTGATTGCTGTATCAAGATAAACAAAAGAGGAAGCAGGATGTGAGCTTCTCAGAAGATGACTGTGTCACAAGCTGTTATATGCCAGCCGCCTTTGGGACAGAAAGCAGCTGTGGACAAGGAAGAGCATACAGTTGGTGGCAGGTGTGAGATATCTAGTTATTTGAAAACAGGAATTTTACGCCCGTCTTTAAGAGTTCACTTCCTGGAGCAAAACCCATGGCTGGCCTTAGACATTAGGGTAAGAGGACAAAACAGGCCGGGACCTCTGTGCTGAAGGATTGGGATGCACAGCCCAAATACAGGAAAGGAGCACAGTCACACTGTGTGCAAAAGCCCAAAGGCAAGGATGAGGGAAGTATGCTTTATAACAATGACTTCAGTGTTTGTTTTCTTCTGTCTTGCTTGGTCAGACATGGTCAGAGCAGCACCCCTCTACCCTTGTAGGACACCGGGCATCGTGAGCAGCGCTCGAGGGCTGGAGCTGCACACTTAGTGCTGAGAAACCAACAGACTGCTTCTGTCCAACTGAAGAGCTGGTCTTGCAAATATATGCGCGTGTGTCAGTTCCCACTAACGCACTAGGAACTTCTCTGTCCTGCTGGTACGGACACCACAAACACAAGCCACTGAAAGCCACCGTGTCTTTTGCCACAGCGAGGGAGGGAGCAGCAGCTCAGACTTTTAAGTCTTGCGGCGGAATTTGGGTACGGACATCAGTGCTATCTGGGTTTCAACAGAGCACAGGTGAAGTATGAGATACGTGAAGATCTCTTCCTGGCTGACGAGCAGGAGGCCGTATCTTTCACCATCAGCACTTCGGGCACATTCGACTTCCCGAATAATAGAACCATTGAACTATTTCTTTACAACAATAAAATATAGCTGTCAAAAACAAACCACCACCCCCACACCCAAACAGGCTCTGCTATGGCACAGCCCTGCCGCAAAGCAGGTGCGTTTGCACCGCGTGGAGCTGCGAGGGCAGAGCGGGCCGCTCCAGAACAAGCTGCTGTACCGAACTCTCACACCAGCCCCATCCCAGGGCCTGCCCCCCATCCCAGGGCCTGCCCTTCCACCCCCACCCTGGGCTGTGTGGGGCTGCCCCCCATCCCAGGGCCTGCCCTCCATCCCAGGGCCTGCCCTTCCACCCCCACCCCGGGCTGTGTGGGGCTGCCCCCCATCCCAGGGCCTGCCCTCCATCCCAGGGCCTGCCCTTCCACCCCCTCCCCGGGCTGTGTGGGGCTGCCCCCCATCCCAGGGCCTGCCCTTCCACCCCCACCCTGGGCTGTGTGGGGCTGCCCCCCACCCCAGGGCCTGCCCCCCATCCCAGGGCCTGCCCTTCCACCCCTCCCCGGGCTGTGTGGGGCTGCCCCCCATCCCAGGGCCTGCCCTTCCACCCCCTCCCCGGGCTGTGTGGGCCTGCCCTCCATCCCAGGGCCTGCCCTTCCACCCCCTCCCCGGGCTGTGTGGGCCTGCCCTCCATCCCAGGGCCTGCCCTTCCACCCCCTCCCCGGGCTGTGTGGGGCTGCCCCCCATCCCAGGGCCTGCCCTCCATCCCAGGGCCTGCCCTTCCACCCCCTCCCCGGGCTGTGTGGGGCTGCCCCCCATCCCAGGGCCTGCCCTTCCACCCCCACCCTGCGCTGTGTGGGGCTGCCCCCCACCCCAGGGCCTGCCCCCCATCCCAGGGCCTGCCCTTCCACCCCTCCCCGGGCTGTGTGGGGCTGCCCCCCACCCCAGGGCCTGCCCCCCATCCCAGGGCCTGCCCTTCCACCCCCACCCCGGCTGTGTGGGGCTGCCCCCCATCCCAGGGCCTGCCCCCCATCCCAGGGCCTGCCCTTCCACCCCCTCCCCGGGCTGTGTGGGGCTGCCCCCCACCCCAGGGCCTGCCCCCCACCCTAGGGCCTGCCCTTCCACCCCCTCCCCGGGCTGTGTGGGGCTGCCCCCCACCCCAGGGCCTGCCCTTCCACCCCCACCCCGGCTGTGTGGGGCTGCCCCCCATCCCAGGGCCTGCCCTTCCACCCCCACCCTGCGCTGTGTGGGGCTGCCCCCCACCCCAGGGCCTGCCCCCCATCCCAGGGCCTGCCCTTCCACCCCTCCCCGGGCTGTGTGGGGCTGCCCCCCACCCCAGGGCCTGCCCTCCATCCCAGGGCCTGCCCTTCCACCCCCACCCCGGCTGTGTGGGGCTGCCCCCCATCCCAGGGCCTGCCCCCCATCCCAGGGCCTGCCCTTCCACCCCCACCCCGGCTGTGTGGGGCTGCCCCCCATCCCAGGGCCTGCCCTCCATCCCAGGGCCTGCCCTTCCACCCCCACCCCGGCTGTGTGGGGCTGCCCCCCATCCCAGGGCCTGCCCCCCATCCCAGGGCCTGCCCTTCCACCCCCTCCCCGGGCTGTGTGGGGCTGCCCCCCACCCCAGGGCCTGCCCCCCACCCTAGGGCCTGCCCTTCCACCCCCTCCCCGGGCTGTGTGGGGCTGCCCCCCACCCCAGGGCCTGCCCTTCCACCCCCACCCCGGCTGTGTGGGGCTGCCCCCCACCCCGGGCCCCCCAGTGTCACTGCAGCCCCCCAAGGCGGGAAGCGGCGCCGTGACGCGGGCTGACGCTGCGTGACGCGCCGGAAGAGGGAGGGGACGGGAGCGCGAGGCGGAAGTGGCGCTGGTTGCCAGGTAACCAACGCCGGGCGGGGTGGGGTAGGGGCCGGTCGCCATGGGCGAGCTGGGCCCGGAGGGTGAGGCCGGGAACACGTACAGCCTGCGGCCCGGCTTCCAGCGCCGGTGGGCGGCCTGGCTGGGGCTGGGGCTGGGGCTGGGGCTGGGGCTGGGGGCCTCTGGGTGTGTGGGGCGGAGTGGAGAAGTTGGGGGCCCTGGGGGTGTGGGGTGGAGGTGTGGGGCTGGGGGGCAGGGGTGGGGTTGTTGGATCTGGGGGGATGTGGGGTAGGGGGACTCGGGGGGGAAGGGGTGGGGATGTTGAGTCTGGGGGGATGTGGGGTAGGGGGGGCAGGGGTGGGGATGTTGGGTCTGGGGGGATGTGGGGTAGGGGTGTTCGGGGGAGGCAGGGGTGGGGATGTTGGGTCTGGGGGGATGTGGGGTAGGGGGGGCAGGGGTGGGGATGTTGGGTCTGGGGGGATGTGGGGCAGGGGGGCTCGGGGGGGGCAGGGGTGGGGATGTTGGGTCTGGGGGGATATGGGGTAGGGGGGCTCGGGGGGGCAGGGGTGGGGATGTTGGGTCTGGGGGGGATGTGGGGTAGGGGGGGCAGGGGTGGGGATGTTGGGTCTGGGGGGATGTGGGGCAGGGGGGCTCGGGGGGGGCAGGGGTGGGGATGTTGGGTCTGGGGGGCTGGTGGTATAGGACTGCGTGGGCAGGAGTGGGGTGTCAGGTTTCCTGGGCTCACAGAACATGTTTTATACCAGCAGAAGGGGGGGGGGGTGCATATGGGGAGCAAGGAGGATGTATGGGGCATCCCATACACTGACCAGAATGGCAGGGGGGCGGTTAGCACCTGTGCTAATGGTTGCCTCTGGCTGGTGGCAAGGTTGACTAAGTAACCCCGTTTTAGCTGGCCTTTTCTTCTATGGTTTTTTTTTTTGTTATTTTTAATAATCCCATCTGGGAAAAGTTAACTTTCATGTATCTATGTTTCTTTATATTGTGTGAACTTTCTGGGCCTTTTGTTGCTGGTTTTTGCCCTGTTAGATTTAAATCTTCTACTGTAAAAGAATGTATCCATGCAATACTGAAGGAGAAGTTAACCAATGTACAGTACATCCCAGAAGAAATGCCTCAACTTACCAAATCCTTATCAGAGATGATCAAAGATCGACTGAAAGGTAAGGAGGTTTACTGGGGATGTTTTTTCTTTCCTTATTGTATCCCTCTTTCCATCTCTGTTATTGAAACTTATTCCTGCAGCATTGACTGACTCCAGTCTAGTGTTATGAAACAGTCTGGCCTATATACATATGTTCCTCGCCTAGAGGAACAGACAAATCTGTTTTCATATGGAGTGGCTAGTGTGGGACGTCACTCTTGGACAGATTCCAGAGAGAAATAAGATGTATTAGAGGAAAGGATAAGTGATGCTTATTTGCCTCTTGCTTCAATAAACAGAATTAGGCCGGGTTGGGTTTTTTTGCTGTAAATTAGATCAGAATGGAAGAGCAGGGAGATCAGAACAATGCCCAACAGGAGCAGTGAAGGGAGAGAGAGTTAGTAGTGCAATCAGTCAAGGAGGCATGTGAATGCAGCCCTGCATCACTGGCTAAAGGCACTAGTGGTGCTGTGCTGGATGCCCTCTAACAGTTTTGTGTGCAAAAACTTGCTTCAGGATCCAGTAGGTGTTTCCTGCGCTCAGTGCTGGCACAAGCACAGAAATATGAATTGGCATCATTTGTTCAGTTTTTCTGGGGACAGGCTGGTGCTCCATCTGCTGGGGGCTGGTGTGCAGCAATCGTAGAGAAATACCGTCACCCTCCACGCAGGCTCCATGCATTCGCTTCTCCCAGAGTTATGCATCTATCTTTAAATGAGCAGCAGCTGTAGTCCCAGTATGTGTTGATGCCACGCTAATATGCGCAGAGCTTGGCTTCAGAGGTCTGTACACACACTCACAATAGCCTGAAGCAAGACTGGCCTGGTGTGGCTGTTGTTCCAGCCGCCATCTCTGATAGGCCTTTACGTGGTGGATGTTATCAGATCTAGCATGTTGTGTTCAATTTTCCAGTGGAAACAGTGCGCTGGAGTCTTCCCAGGACACTACTTTGTTGAAGATAAAGGCATTAGGATGTTTATTTTATTTTAAATGTGCTTATTCTGATTTGTCTTCTGGAACATTGTCGTGGCCTGACTGGATCTGGCCTGTGTCACAAAGGTATTCCTTTGCAATAGTGAAAGAACCACATATTTCTGCAGACGTGTGACTTAAACCTGCATATGCTTTTATGTGGCGTTTTATCCCAGCTCTGAAGCCAAAGAAATTTCCTATGCGGCAGAAAAATCTTTACAATTTCTTTGAATCAGAACAGTTTTAAAATAGGCCAATTTGTTTAAATTGGATTTTGTCTGGTGGTGGCAGCCTTATTGACATTCTCTCCCTATTTTCAAGTGTTTAAAGTTGTAGAACTGGAATACTTTAGTGTTCTACTTTACTGGAATAGAACTGGAATGCTGTAGTTTATGTTGTATAGGACTCTGTTTTGTAAACAGAAATCTTTAGCTGTCTGTGTCCTGTTATGTGGTTATCATATTTCAAATAAGTATAGAGTTTGAAGTTGTTCTCACTTTTTTTTCCCCAGATGAGGGATTTGACAGATACAAAATGGTTGTGCAGGTTGTGATTGGAGAACAGAGAGGAGAAGGAGTAAAGTAAGTTCTGCCTGTTCTAATTGCATTTCTATTGCTTTTGTTGTGTGTGTATGGTTTTTTTCCCTTTGGGAACTGCTCCTGACTTTCCTAGATACAAAAACATCTCTGCAGGGGCTAAAATGTAAAGCACTTTCTTTTCTCTTTAAATGGCTTTACGCAAGTGAGGGCTTAGAGACACAATTTCCCTACTGTGGCTAATTGAGTTACTATGAGTCAGTTGAGCTATGATAATTGAGTGTATGGTGGTTCTTAGCAAGGAAAAATGCTGAGGAGCAATTGTGAGGAGTGTTACAGGAAGACATTTTACCTTATATTCCTGATGGAGTAGAGCATGCATCCAGTCTGTTATCGAGGCCCTGCTGGTGCACAAGAGCCATGGTAACTCACTTGTGTCTAAATCCTGATTTAAGGTTTGATTTCCGTAAGTACTCCATTTCCATTTAATCTCCCCCAAATAAGCATTTTTTCAGAAGTATAAATTTCTATAATCCCTGTGCTGTACTGTCATGGAAATTTAGTCTCAACTGTGGCGGCTAAGCACTTGAAATCTAGCCCCGGATGCCTGCAGCCAGAAATAAGCATTCCTCTTTGCTGCTGTAGTGGTTGTAGCTTTCCATTACTGCTGAGTAAGGAGAAAACAAAAGGGAACAGCCCATGAGGTGTATGTGCCTTGTCTGCTGGGCTTATCTTTGTTATTGTACCTGGGTGCTTGAGTAGAAGATAAGTACAGCAGAGCAGTAATCAGATCTGCTGCTTCAATGTTCTGAAGGTCGGGCAGGAACACCTGTACCTGCTGTTCAGGCTTTTGCCAGCAATGTCCGTCTGCAGGCAGACTACTCCAAAGGCACTGTACCACAGTGAACGGTTCAATGAGATGGTCTGATTTGAAACATCAAGCCGAGCAACATGGATTGTAAGGAGCAGCTGGGGAAATTCTCCAGTTTGCAATAGGCAGGAGGCTAGATTAAACCATAATCACTAATACCCTTGGTACAAAACGTCGGATAACTAAGACTTTCCAGAGGAAGACTGGAATGTTGGACAGAAAAGAAGGATGACCCTGAGGGCTAAAGTAATAGAAAAAGGATGAAATTCAACAATAGAAATAAGTCATACGTGTCGAGACTAGGAACAATTTGCCGCACGGCAAATGGGGAGCTTGTCAGCTGAGACTGATTGGGGCAGACAAAGAGCTGGGCAATTCCTGTAGAGAAAGGGGAGTGTCAGTGCCGTTAGACATCTGAAGCAGACGCAGAAAAGAGCCACCAGAATGGTCAGAGGGCAGAGAGCCTACATGTGAAAAGGCTGGGAGAGCTGAGCTCGCAATCTAGGAACGCAAAGGCTGCCAAGCAATACGATAGCGACCTATAAATAAATCGGGAGTACACTCCGCAAGGGTGCTGCTGGTGAAGGACAAGAACAAGTAGCCTAACTTAGCTACCGATACGCATAGGCCAGAAGTTAAAAAGATTCTTAAGCACTGGAGCAGTGAGGTTTCAAGACCTCACTGCTGCACGGCGGAGGTGGCAGGGTTGACAGCCGATGAGTTAGGAGATGGAGCTTGATCAGTATACAGAGGGGGTACAATATGTGGTGGAATTCAGCAGTAGGGATCTAGGCTCAGGATTCAGGAAGTGCTTCCAGTTCCCTTTAAGGGAAGCACGGGTTGCTTTCCAGGGAAAGTATCTGTGATCCCTTAGGTCCTTACTCATGGACTCTGTGGATAACGGCTTTGCTCTGTCTCCTCTGTCTAGCATGGCTGCACGATGTTTCTGGGATGCTGACACTGACAGCTATGCTCATGATGTTTTTATGAATGTAAGTATTGGCTCTTTTACCATGGGGAAGTATAAAGCTACTGCTTCTTGTGTGACAGATAGCGATCTTATAATATGGAACACATAAAGGCAACCGCTAGACCATTTGGAAGGAATTAGCACTGTGTCAGAAGAGTATGATGTACGTCCTCATTCACAAAACGTACATAGCTATAATACCCAATACGGTAAAACTAATTCCTTGAGTAGATCACAGTACTGTACAAAAGTCAGTATAGTCACCCCAGTTTTACAGATGGGAAGCAGAAGCACTGGAAATGATGAAACGTAAGTCTTAAATGCTTTGCTGAACACCTGTAGAAGAGTCTGGCTAGAATCCAGGACTGAGGAAAAGTCAAGGTTTTCTTTTCAAACCTTCTTACTGTCCTGTCTCCATGGTTAGAGCACTTTCCAGGTTAAATTGTCTCTGAAAGGATTCAGACTCTGCTCTCATTTTCTAGACAGTGCTCTAAGGTGCCAGGCTATGTACTGTTCAGGAAGCAGAACATGCTCTTCATGAACTAGAGGCTACAAGCAGGAGCATTGCTCTTTGGTGGTTAGGGCATTCCCCCAGACTGGCTTTTGGAGATTGCAACAGAGATTTTTCGTGCTTTACGCAGTCCTGGATCATCGTTGCCTCTTTCTTGAGCTGCAGTTGAGAATATGGTGGGACCCGCCACAGCAATGCATGCGGATCCTGTATTAGGAAAGATGTTCTGAGAACACCCTCCAGGTGGAGCCCAGAGGGACACTCAGCTTAGGGTCCTGGAGAGGTGAAGGCAGGAGACAAGGGATAAGCTATTCAGCTCTGACAAAACTGAGACGCTTTTGAGTCCACACAGAAACAGCACATTGACAGCTTTGGGTGTTTGAAAGGAGTAAACTGAGGCTCTTTTGGCATTGAGAGAGACAGACCTGAGGTGAGTAAGACGCTGACTAAAAGACTTGCAATATATGGCAGTATAAGGTTATTAACAATTTTTAATGTTCAGATCTAAATGTTAGCTATGTTTCAATTAGGCTAGCAAAGAGTTTGTCTTTATTAATGCAGAGCCTTCCCCTGTTTTTCTCCAGGATAGCCTGTTCTGTGTGGTAGCTGCGTTTGGCTGTTTCTACTATTGAAGATGGTAAAGGTTGCACAAAAGGACTGGGGAGAGGAGGGGATATTTTAGGGTATTTTTTTGTTAACGTACTGTAAAGCACCATGTCCTTCCTTTAGAGTAACAAAGTACAGCTCTGCAAAGCACATCCTACACCTGTTACACTACGACATCCCTTATTCCTTGTTGATATCAATATAGCTTTAAACACATTATTATTATGTCCTTTATTTAAATCACCCTTCGTTTTATATGAAGTGGATTGGCTTTGTTCTAAAAAAGCATATTGCTAAGAGCCAGTGTTTCCAAGATAAATCCAGCTTTTGTCTTGAAAGGGTTCCGTTGTTTTTTTGTTAATTTTCTGAGGTGAATGAAATATTTATAATAAATGTAACATAATAAATGTATATATTTACTTTTTGTCCCGTGTGTTTACACTTTACACTACCATTTGTCCCTATTTCTTCCACTCTACCAAATGTACCAGCCTTGAATGCTTATGTGTGCTTCTCAGTTAATCATTTTCTGAGGATTCCTTGTAAACTAATCCATAAAGCTGACCTTATATTCTGGTTATCCAAATTTGTGCCCGCGGCTACTGTGAGAATTGTGCTGTCAACCCCAGCTAAGTGTCACAGAGATTATACTAATTTCTAGGAAGACGAGGTATTTATAACACTAGGCTAGGCCAATAGCCTGCCCACCCACTGTCTGCTGATACTCCTCTCTACTGTAACTCCTCATTTGGTCAGTGCACTTTGGCGCCTGTTGACACTGCCGAGTTATCCCATTGCCAAGTTCAGTAAATATGGCAGTGTTTTTTGTCTTTGCTTCTGTGCAGCCATTTGGGTTGCAAAGGTGAATGCTCCGTGTCCAAATTGGTTAAGAGCTCTAGCCTCGAAAGGAATGTTTGTTTTGCTACTGTAAATTTAGAAAAGGAGCATTAAAGTCTCTTATCTGCCCAAAAGCGGGAGTACTCTGTTCCTGAGAGAGCAGAGCGCCACAAGAACGCATCTTAGATGCCCATCTTCAGGTGGGACAAATTGCTCTATGGTGATGCCAGCTTTGTCTTTTCACTCACTGAGGAGGAAGCATAGATGAACAGTTTCACCTGGACTTTTAGACTGCTAAAGCTGGGTGAGATGAAGCCTGAATGCTACCTTCCCCAACTGTTATAGAGAGCATCCTGCTATCTGTGCCACTCTTAGAAAGCCCAAAAATAACAAATTATGATTCATCTTTTGGAACCATTCTCTTGCGTACAATCCTGGAACTAGCACATTCCTGTTTCTGTAATATGTTTGTTTGAAAGCACGTTCATCTAATTTTCCTCTAATGGCCTACTGATCGTGATTTCCCTGTTGTTTTACTGCTACTTGTGGCTGTAACAAGCTAAGAAAGCTGCAGAGATGATGCCAGGGCACTGTTCAGGCTCTGTGTGAACCTGAGAGTGCAAGTCTGGTGAACATGAAACAACCCAATAAAAACATTTGCCGGGAAGTGACAAATAACCCCAGACTTCTGTGTTAATATATTTTTATCAAGTAACAGTGATATGTCATGGTTTCCACATTCCACTTGCTCTATTTTTGTGGGTGGGAGCCTTTTTTTTTTAATGGCTGCTTCACAAAGACATTTTACAGAACATCGGTTTAATTCTGCGATAATTGAGATGTAGCTAATATCAGCTGTAGTAGCTCTATGGTAGTCTGTGCTGGATACCTGATGCTACCTTTTCCCTCAAGAAAAACCAAACAGTTGCTGAAGCAATGGGGACTGGTATTCTTAAGCCTTTGCAGTGAGCACAAAGTATCCTGCAGTGCAGCACACTATGAAAAGCTGTAATGAAAGCACCGTTGTGGCTTCGTTAGATCAATTAGATCGGCTTCACCACATGGGATGTGATATCTCTATGTGTCTAGGCCTGCTTCGCTCCCTCCTTCGTTAATTTGCAGAATTTACGTTCGGTATTTACACTCTCAAGAAAGCCTGTAGGGCAAAGTTGTGCAACGGAGGTCTGTTGGGTACAACGCGGCCTAAGAAAGTGAAATTTATGCAACGTCTTCTCTGCGTGTTTCTCCACCAGCTCCTGCCAACAGCTTCCCCCCGTTATTTGGGAAGCTAGTGGCCAGTTTCAACCGCATTTGGTAGAAATTTCAAAGGTAAGAAATTCTAAAACGAACAAAGAACAACAACAAAAAAAAAAAAGCCGAGAAGAGAGGCCGACGCTGAGCCCGCGGCGGGGGAGGAGGCCGCAGCAGCCGTTCACGGGCGGCAGGAGGTGCAGGGCAGGGGAGCGTCAGACCCGCGCCAGCCGGGCCACCCCGGAGCCCCAGAAAACCCAGCTCCGCCAGCTGCCCGGGGCGAGGCCGGGGCTCTAGCGAGGCCCCCGGGCCCCGTCCTGGGCAGCAACGGGCCCGCGGGGCTCCCGCTCCCCGGGGGGCGGCGGCGGCGGCCGGAACGGAGGTGCGGGGCGCGGTTTCCCGGGGCGCGGCCGGTCCCTTCCTGCGGCTCCGGCCCGACTCGCCGCGGCTCCGCCCGCCGCCCCGTTGGCGTTGGCGGGAGCGGGGCGGCACCGGCACCAGCACCGGCACCAGCACCGGCACCAGCAGCGGGCCGCGGAGGTGCGTGGGCGCTGCGCGGACTGGGAGACCCTCCTTGGGGGGACGTGTGGGGCCAGGCCGTGGGGCGGGGAGCAGGGGTGGCCCCCGAGGAGGAGGAGGAGGTGGGGGTGGGGGGGCTTTGGCAGGGGGCCGGGAGCACGCCGGGGGGGGTCGCACAGAGGCAGTGCGGCACGGGGACGGGGGGGGAGCTCTGCGTGGGGAGCCGCCGGGCTGGAGGTGGGCAGCGGCCCCGGTGCCTTGGGGAGGGCCCGGCTGCAGGTGCCGCCCTGGAGAAGTGGGGCCCTGCTAGAGGGTGCGGGTGGTTCGGGCACTGCTCCGTCGTCTGGGGTGGTCGTGGGCACGGAGCTGAGGGGCGAGGCGTGCCGGCGTGCGGGCGGCTTGCTATGGGGCAGCAGGGCTGTGGCAAGCGCTGGCTAATAGGACTGAGGGATGCCTAGATGGGAGGGGAGCACCTCTTCCAGCGGCGGGGTAGATTGAGAGGGGGCTTCACCGGCGCTTCCCGTCAGACGAGGGGCCCTGAGCAGCGGCTCCTGGGAGGCGAAAGCGCACAGAGGCTCAGCGCTGCGTGGGGCTTCCCCCTTTGGCGAGGGAGCGGGGAGAAGGCAGCGTGCGGGTCCCCCAGGAGGGTGAACCTCCCCAGGAGCCCTGCGGCTGCGGGCTTGGGGACAGCTGGGTTGCGTGGGCAGCATGGCCCTCTGGGGGACTGCGGGACTGTCTGGTTTGGGGGTTGGGGGGCAACTGGGGCCAGGCTGACGGGAGACAACAGCAGATGCTTTGGGAAACTTAAGTACGCCACTGGGGCTTTGAGTGCCGGGGCTCTGGGAGGCGTCTTCTGACCTACGGGGCATGGTCAAGGACGGGGGAGAGAGGAGCCAAACACCTAGGAGGTAGCATGGGCTGCGGACAAGGACGGTATGACCCAGCTGCTGGGTAGGCACATGTCCTCTTTAACACGTTTTTTTGTGTCCACCAAAGTCTTGGCCACACTGATTAATGTTTTTTTAGTTAGACTTAAAGTCTGCAGTAATTCCAAGAGCTGAGATGCTTCTTGCCAGCCCTTGATCTGTGTAGAGGGAGGTGCAGGCTTCTTCAGGTGGCTTTCCCTCCTCCCCTTTTTCATCCCCACCCTGTCTTATTGCAGCACCAGGTCTCCCAGCCAGCAGCTGGCAGAAACTCACGCCTTCAGAAGCAGATACTGGCGGGGTTTTCATCCACAGGACTCCTGGGCCTAAGGGCAACCACCATATTTACTTCTGAAATTCACACAACAAATTCAGACAATGCATTCAGCATATGTAGAATTATTAAAATTGGTGCCTTGGACATTTCTTGGTCCAAAATCTTGATTGTAATTAGCTTCGACAATTACTGCTAGTGGCTTATCTGTAATTTCAAAATAAGTATTTACTGTTTATGTGAAAAACTACTAAAGAAGGTCACCACTCCAGGTCTCAAAAGCCTCTGTTGTTGAACCCTATAGCAAATACAATACAATGCAAATCAAAAGTCAGGACAGAATGACTGCCTATCCTCGTACTTTAATGTCTCTGGGCAAGCTCCAAATCTTCTCTGTTCTGTGTGAACCCTACTCTTGCTGCTTTGGGAAGGAGGGAGACTCAGGGCTGTGGTGTACTCAGCAGGGCTGTGAATTCATGGAGAAGGTCTTGCTGGCAATTTCCTTTTTTTGTGTTTCATAGCAGCTCTGCCTAGGTGATTGTGCCGCACTGTTTTCAGTTGTGGCATAGTTGGAGGGTTATCTTGAGCCATTTGGGACTTTGCTGGTGGAAAACAGCATCTTTTCATAGACTGCAGAACACAGGTACCACATTCCTAAAGACATCTTCTGCATGCTTAATGATGCTTCGGCTCTGCTTGGAGAAATATTATCAGTCTGCCTGTAGCAGTAGGGGATGTGCAGCTTGGAGGGTTTTTTTAAGACGTATAGCAAACACCCTGGTCTGGATGCTGTTATACAGCGTGCGGCACTGGCTGGGCTGGAATAACTTTTACGTTCATGTGACTATTAATATGCAGCAGGATAGCTATCTTTGCTGAACCAGAATAGCTGGAGCAGCCCATGTTTTAAGTGTAGACAGGACTGCATGTGCCACATCCTGTGGTAACCTTTATAATGGGCTGGAGGGGTTAGAGCCATCTCAATAGGCTGAGACACTGACTGTGGGAAGAGTAATCATGCTGGAGAGAGAATTGTAGTCCTCTCTTGAAGTGAGCAGTCTGGGTCGCTGCCACTCTGCTATTCCCCCTCAACTTTTATGTGACCTTTTAAAACATCCAAACCTAGTGACTCGATGATAGGCAGATGCCCTCAGCCTAGGAAGTCAGAAAGATCTGGACCTCACAAGCCTGGATTGTGAACAAAGTTGGAGCTTGGGGAAGATCTTTTAAGCGTAGAGTGAAGAAAGATCCTGATCTCTCCCAGTCATTATGAGATTAACCCTCATTCTGCAGACAGGTTTTAATCGGTTTCTAGAGGAGTGTGTGATGAGTCCTCTGTCATTAACCTCTTTGGAGTTCCTCTGTCTACAGTAGATCTCGACAGAGATACGTATCAGTAAGATTAATGACAAACTGAGGGCTGGAGATGGGGGAGAACTGAGAGAGGAGTTACCGAGTCTGTTCCCCCATGAACGAGGAATGCAGGGTTGTTTGGGTGCCTTACAGCCTGGCAAGGTAAATTATCTGAAGTGACAGGACTTCTTCCTTTTCCCAGAGGATCTCGCTTAGGTGTCTTCCATGTGTCAGGGCTATTCTTCATTGCAGACAGTTGGCAGAGTGCAAAGTTTAGTAGTATTTGCCTGCAGATGAGTCAGCGGAAGAGAAATAGCTTGCTTCTGTAAAATGGAATGATCTTGTAGGCAGAACAGCACGTGGCAGTGACATCTGACTATGCTAACGCCTTCCAAGTTCAGCGGGATGGTATGGGAGCCTGAAAGTAGGCTGTGCCATTGGAGGAACTCATGAGCTGTGGGTATCGGAGAGGCCTTGCTGTTCCAGCATGCCAGTCTTGCACTGACTCAGATCTCTGCTGGGAAATGCAGCAGCTTCAGGCTGGAGCGTTTACCACGTTGTGGCACTCACCTCGTTTTGCACGGGCTTTGAGATTAAGTAGTGGGATTCATTCTGCCTCTTCAAGTAAATCTGCAAGCAGAAAGCAGCAGAGGTGGCACAAGAAATCCTACTTCTTCATGTAAATCTGCAAACAATAACATTCTTTAAGAAATTCCTTTGGACAGAAAAACACAAAGAATGCAGATAGGTCAGGTCCTTGTTCCATCAACGTTCCTTGGGTGCCGAAATATCAGATCTGTTTCGTTGGTGGAGTGTGAGGCAAATAGTTCTCTGACACCAAAACCGCATACGTTCAAGGGTAAACAAAACATCAGTACTGTTCATGAAGATGCATTCATTGAGATAAGCCTTTGGCCAAGCAGTGAGATTTACCGCACCTGTTCTAGGACCTTCTCCATATGCCAGAGGTGTTAACTTTGGTGTTGTGCTTAAATTCCAACTCAGATGATGCTGCAGTTAACTCGCACTAAGGGGAAAAAGTCTTAAATTCCGTCTCTGCCTATATAAATACTTGTGTGTGTGAACTGATGCCTATCATTTTTCCCTCCCAGAAGCGGCTGCATTTTTGTGTCAAATGGCTTGAGCTTTGTAGCATTACTCTCAGCAAAGTGCTCAATGATTTCTGAAGGTTATTCCTGCCATAGTTTAAAGAAAATTCCTATTTCTCCCCTCTACCACTTCCCTCCTTCATTCAGGATCTGTGCTTAGGGGCTGAATGGAGTGATTTCTTGACAAGGGGGGGTGACTCTTCTCCCATCTGGCAGTCAGCTGCACCTCGCAGAGCCATCCAGCTCTCTCCCGAGGTGAGCTAGCTGAGAGGTGATGCAAGGCACTTCCTTGATATAGGATGCAAACCAAAGAAATAAGTTTCGGAAGCCAAGCCCCACGTGCCTCCTAACGTGGCACAGAGACTATGATTTGCCCCATGGGCCCTTCCCTAATAGGATTCTCTTTAACGTTGCTGCTGGTGCTCATATTCAGCACAGACTCAGTCAATGCAAGAGGGTGGTGTCTTAGACCAAAAAGAACAATGCTAACGTTTTGCAACAGAGCCCTTTCTTCTGATTCTGCCAAATTTTTATCTTTTAGTTTTTCAGAATGAGCTCTCTAAAGGAACCTCCTCTTCCCCCTTCCCCATCTGTTGCAAATGTAATTAATTTTAGAACGGGCAAGTGTTTTACTCATTTGGGGAAGCGAAGAGAGTGTGTGTTCATGTGTTAAGCTCAGTTATAGATGCTGGATCCCATTGTTACTTAGTAATTGTTTAGGGTGCTATTTTAGTCCTTTGGGTCGAAATAAAATAAGATGAGTAGCTTTACTGCAGTGAGGTACAGCTTGCTTTTTAAGAACAAATTATTTCTAGTTTTTAATGAAGGCAGGTTTGATGCTGGGAAGACTTCCGAGAAACACGCTAGCCACAGGGTAGAGGTTTTAAAGCTCGGAAGAGTGGTAAAATTATTGTTTAATTTCCACATTAATTTGGGTAATTAACAGAGCTGCGTCACTTGTGAAGCACCGAGCACCCAGCCCAGCTCTCTGGACACTGCAGAGGCTCCTTGAGCAAGATCCAGCCTGTAACATCAGAGCAGAGAGTGCATATTTAAACCATCCTCAAAGCAGGGTTGCCTCCCTGGGTGGTTTGCAGGTGGAGTCATTTTAATGCTGAGAGGCTGCGCAGCTGCCGTCCCCTGGGCCCTCGAAGCCAAAGCAGGGCAGAAAGGTGCCACCTCGCAGCTGCAGCCTGGTTGCACTTCAGAGCAGATTCCCTGTCAGCTTTTAGCGTCTGACCATTGCTGCCTGTCATACACAGCAACTCTATTCACTTAAGCTATTGTTTGCTATCGTTTGACCCTCTGCACCTGGAGAAATGGAAAAGTAAGTAAGGGCAGGGGAAAGAGCGTGGGTGGGTGCGGAAGGGGTTGGAAGAGGCTCTTGGAGATTTCAGCTGCGCTTGAACAGTGTTTCTGTACAGCAGCATAAAGCGTGGTGTCATCCTGTGCTCGCGCCTGCAGTTCTGCAGCTGGTCGCGGCCGATGCACCAGCAGCAAAATGCTGGTGGTATCTCAGAAAGAGTGCGTGCTTGTGTATTGAGATGTGCAGGGAAGTCTGGTTGCTCTGATGGGTCAGGCTAACATGGAAACAACCTCGCTTGTTGGTGCTTGGAGACTGATATATCTGTACTCTAGCACCAAAGCCTGCGACAGTGCTTTTTAGTGTCTTGCCGAGGAGTTGCTCTGCAGTGTCTTGGAAGGAGCGCCTTCAGCATGTTAACAGACCTTTTAATTGTTTCCCAAGAGGAGGAAAGTGAGGGGTCAGAGAAGGAGGTGACTTGGAGCATCGTGAAGTTATTTTGATCAAGTAACAAGAAAATCTACAGCTGTTGTCCCGTATAGCGTCCATGAATGTTAGGTTCCTTGAGCCAAAGAGGTTTGTTTGTTTTACTTGAACTGCGTGGTTTCTGATAAGACCATGGTGGTGAAATAAATCACTGATACAGAGTACACTTGTGAGATGGCACTGTGCAAAACCTAAAAAATGCTTATTTCATAGCCCGTGTTTTCAAAGGCACTGTGGAAGCTGCTGTGTTTATAGCATCCCTGTGCATGCTTGTTACACTAAAGATCCAGGATAACTTGCATGAAAGCTAAGTGTTTGCTTAAGAGTTTGAAGACATTGAGCTTAAGGCTGTAAACTCTTTGTGCCTGAGATTGCTTTTGCACACTCCAGTATGTTTGTTGTTAGGAAATAGTAAATAAATTACAGGAGTAGGGGAATCTCGGCAAACTTCACCCCCAGGCATTGTGCATGAGTGCTGGATGGATCATTCGGTTCTGAAATGTCTATGTGACAGCCTTTCCCCTCTTCCCTTTGGAAGAGGGTTTGGCTTTTCCAGCTATTCTTCAGTGTCACTTTTGTCTTCTCCTGAATATTTTTTGGCTCCCCAGTCATCTGAGATTCTCTTTTGCTCTTCTTAGTGGATCATATTAGATCTAACATAGTAGTTTGGGGTGCCTGTATGCAGGTAGCCCAAAGCCAGTTCAGCTGTGTTTGGCCCTAACGTGGTTCGTGAAGTATCTTGTGGATTCTAGGAGGGGAGTTGTAAGGGAGTTCTCTCTCATTTCAGTTCACATGTTATTAAACTGCACTTGATTTCTTACTTTGGAACATTCCTTAACTTGGAGTCGTTTGTGCTTGAGTAAGTCCACTCGTTAAATCTGCATCTTAACAGCTCTCTTCCACAGTGTTCATGTTTCTTGGTTGCTGAACGCCAGAGCTTTGCCCCATGGGCCTTAGTGAGGACAGTCCCACTAGTCCTGAGCAGAAATGCTTGGCAGAGACTGGGGCGCGACTGCGTGCCCCAGAGGAGAGGGATAGTGTTCGGAGGGGCACCTGCCCTCTCGTATCTCATACCGGGTGTTCTTGCCCCACCTAACATGTTCCAGCACACCCGCTGTGTGTGGGTGGGGAGAAGCTTTGAATGTCGCACAGCTCTCATTATTAGGGTGCAGAGGCAGGCGCGTAAGCATCATTCCTAGGCAGAGGGGTCATGCTGCTCTCAGGAAAGGCAGGACAGGAGTGCCATTTGCTGCCCTGGAGTTCTGTACGCTTCAAGTGAGCAAGATGGGAAATACCTTGCTGCTACTCTTTAGCCTTAAACTTTGCAAGTACAGCACCTGTGTCTAACTGTTGCTGCAGCTGGAAAAGGGAACGTTTGCTGCCATGCGTTTGTATAAATCCCTAGCTTTCCTTCAACACCATGAAATGCTAAGCTTCCTAATGGTCCTGGGCCCTCTTAGGAAGGTAGCAGTGTGTGAGGACTCCAGTTCAAAAGCAGGGATGGCTTAACTCGAAGTAGCTGTCACAATTTCTGTTCCAAACTGGCTGGCTGGCTGTCCATTCATCAGAGAAGCAGTTTAATTGAACTACCATTAATTACAGTTTGGTACATAAAGGGAAGCCAGAATTAAGTGCACCCTAATGTGTCATCTGTAGCTGCTTCACAGTCAGCTGAGTCACCGCTGCAGTGGGGACAAGAGGGGATCATGGTGGCAGCCACCCCAGGGTGAGCTGTCCCCACTCAGGAACTGCAACTCACTGTCACGCAAACGGCAAAGCAAACTGCAAGCGATCTAGTTATTTAAGTTGTGACCGTGGCTTGTTCCCTCTTCCCTCCTTTCCCCACCCGTATTGTTCTGCTTAAAATCACTGCCTTCTCTCTTCAGGATTGTACAGGGACCCAGCAAACCAATCGGCTGTCCTGAAGGCGGGGAGGGCAGAAGGGTATAAGAGCATTCGCATTCAGGATCATCAGAATGAGAGCTGGGGGAGGGCTGAATGTGGACTGGGCATACCTTAGGCTGCCTTTCAGATGCTAAGGTAGCATAATTAGCCTTGCACTAGTGATTTATAACTTGCATTGCAACTCTTGTGCGAGTTTGTCTCTAGCCAGCTGACTGCTGCACGCTTTTCTCTGCAGAGCAGCTCTGAGTTGCATTAAATGGTTCAGTATTCCCACCAGGCACTGTTTGTCAAGCCTTGGCAGCTGATGCCAAATACAGCTGGCTAAGCCTCTTGTTAGGTGGCTGTGTCTTTGGGCTGACCTTCTGTGCACTGAGCCTGTTGTTGACTGATTTTTTGCCTTGGGAGAGCTGAGAAATACATATTTTTTTTCTTTTCTTTTCTTCATTTTATTCTGGTTCTTATTGGATGTGCTTGACAAGATGGAGCCACCGACCTCCTCCAGGCTGAATTCCCGAAAGAGAAGAAAAGATGGATCTGGCCCCAATGGGGCAACAGAACCGGATGGAATCCCTCCAAAAATGTCGCGGTGCTCATTTGTAAGTAAAGAAAGACGCTGAGCTTTAGATACCTGGGAGAATTAGGACACTGAAGTCGTAAGAGCAAAAAGAGAAAAGTGATTTTTTATTTTGTGAAGATGCAGAGAACAAGGGGGAGAAAAAAAGCAAATGACAGTAGCTATCCCTCTTGCAAAGCCACTTTGAAATCTTTCTTTACTCTTACTAATAACATACTTACAACGGGGGCTTAAATTAGGTCTGAGGCAAGCATCACTAAGCTGCTTTTGTGGTGCGTCCAGATTGTTTGTAGTAACTTAATCTGTGCCCAAACAGGCGTGCATACAGATATGTACATACTATAAATAGGGAATAATCATTGTTTTTTCATACGTGGGTTTTCTTAGCGACCCAGGGGAGGGAGAAATATTCCAAGCAAGCATGTTATTACTCGTGCACCTAATAGGAAGTGTTTGGTCCTGTTCAAGTCAGGGGAACTGCGGATAGGCTTGAGATTTGTGAGCACCTGCAGAAGGAATCTACTGAAACCACTGTTCTAAACACCAGGAAGATGACTTTGCTTTTGATTCACCTAGTCTGGCAGGAGACTGTATTAGTGTTAACAGTACTTCAGGAGCGTTCAAAAAAAAAAAATCCTTCTAGATCAAGCTTGGGATAGCTTTATGAAGATAAAACCAATGGTCTCTCTTCTAAAGACTATGTCGGTTAATTCCAGTTTGAAGAGTTGACTTTATCTTGTCCTTGCTGCAATATTGCGATGATGGGCTTTTTACAGCTCTCCTCTGCCCCCTTCCTGGGGCTCTCGTGTGTATCACGTGCTCTCTAGTTGCTCTTTCCTTATCGCTGTCAGAAGCCAGCTGCCATCTATTACACGTCATACCAGGGTCATAGTCCTTGGTAAAATATGGTGATGTGTTGCAGCTTTCCTCTCTTTGATAACAGAATTTTGCTCTTCAGGAGTGCTTTAGTCCTGTCCCAGGGTATTTGACAGATGATAATGAAATGAGCAGCCTGCAAAATGCAGTGAGAATTGGGAGGGGCAAGCGCTGCAAACAGAGGCTTGAGCTCGAGTCCCACAGAGCCTTAGTATCCTTGGCTTTTGTCAAAACCCACCCTGTCCCTCCTGAAGACCCCATATCTTTCAGAGAGGAAAAAGAGGCACAAGGCAGAGGCATAAGTTTTTTCCATGGGAATCTCTTGCTTTTGAGGTTGGTGTCTGTCCTGTGTTAGAAATAAAGCATCTGTCTATGAGTAGAACAAAACAAGTAATATCCAGCCACCCTCTAAACTTCCTGGATGTTTTTTTAGTCACAGGGCTAGTGCAGCTCCCCTGATGAGAGGGGTTTTTTTTTTTTTTTTTCCTTTTTTGAAAGATGTATTTAATGTAGCAAGGGTAGTAGAGTTGCCTAACTATGACGTTACTTCAAAGCCCTTACAGCTCCTGACTAAACAGCTGGCTGACGGAGTGTTCCCCTGAAGCAGCAGGGCTCTGCAGCAGATGGTAGTAACAAGCCTGCTGGCCCATAAGCCCATTGTATTGTGTATGTCAGGTCGTGTCCTGACCCTCACAGGCGATGCAGAGGAAGGGCAAGATTGAAAGGAGCTTTTGAGGGCATTTCTCTGTGATCCTCTGACAGTTTTGATTCTGATTTGCTTTTATTCCTAGCTTCATATCGGGTATGTGACAACCAAACTGCAAAGAATCTCATTTTACTCTCAAGTCCTAGATATAATGGCTGTGATGAAAGGAGAGGAGCACAGGCCTTACTTAACAGTAAAACTGCAAAAGTAAAAGCAAAAAGTATGGAAGGTAGGCAGTTCATTGCAAAGGCAGTAGGATTGGGTTGGGCAAATTAACTTTGTTCTTTTTAAAGTAAGAGCTTAAAGTCTCTGAAGTACAAGCAGGTGTATAGTAGTAGTTCTCCAGAGTTCTCCAAGAACCTCATGCGGTAAAATCTGGGATCTTGATAGAGAAAATGATATAGGAAACATGGGTACCAGAGCCTCAGTAAACGTTCTTGTTTTTGGAGATTTTCAGCAACATCACTCTACTTGAATGCAGTGGCGAGTGGTCGTTTTCCTATGCGCTTCCCTTGGAGATATTTCATGACGAGCGACATTAACAATAGCAGCAGCGATCCTTCTGGGTGCAGTGTTGCTGTGCACCATGGCAAGATGCTGCAGCGGGTCAAGAAGTGAGGGAGGAAACTGCTCATTAGCTTTTTACAGCTTAAAGGTGCTATTGTCATGATCTGCAAGCTTGTTTCCTTCTCCTTTGACTCAGGAAGGAGAAATCCATTGCTGCCCCATACCTTCCCGCTAGAAGGAAATCGAGCTGTTTGTTCCATTATGGGAAGGGCAGCAACAAAACTGTTCCCATTCAGAGGAGAACATGTTCAGAAACAATACCTGGACTTCAGTTGCTAATTTAACATACCACTGTAGACAAAGCAGTAGATTAGAGGAGATTTCCTGGAGCACTTGGATGAGTTCTGCCAAAGCTCACCATCAGTCTCTCACTGTGTTGGGCTCATAAATGGGTAGTGATGCACACATTCCTTGGGGATTCATGCTGCTGTTGGTATTGCTCTTCTGCTGGTTCCTGTACTCAAAGCGAGGAGCCATTAAATCTGTACGTCACAGCACAAGCACTCGAGTACAGCAAAGTGGCTGTCTTGCCTGAGTGGGCAGAGCTGAAGCTGTGACAGCGAGGTTTGCTGAAGCTTGACTTGTGCTATTGTGAACAGCTGTTTGTCAGAACGGGCCGAGCCTGAAGTTTTTTTAGGGGTCCCAGCGTGAGTTACCATCTCCTTAACTTTACTTCTCTCTTTCTCTCTCTCTCTCTCTCTCTCTCTCTAACTAGCTCAAACTAATCACCTTGCAGAACTGTTTTGAGGTTTAACACTACTTAGTTTTTTGATATATGTGTATGAGTCTTGCAAAGACACAGTGAGTCGCTTAATGGCACTGCAGTTGCATTGCTGCCGCTACGTAATTCACTCACCTTTGTGTTCTCACAACTAACCTTCTCTGGTTGTTTAGGGACTGAGAGAACCAGCTCCGTTTTCAGATGAAGTGGAAATCGATTACAGCAAGCCATATATCAGAGTAACATATGAAGAAGCGATGAGAGGGACCCCTTGTAAGTAAAACCAGACTGGAAGGGTATTGTATAAATACTGAGTTTTGGGGGGTGGGAGGGTGGGTTGTGTGACTTGGGTTTCCCTGAGACTGATCCAACCTTGTATGTCAGACCGTGTTTGCACCCAATGATTTAGTTAATGCTCTGGTGATAGATGACTGTTCCCGTGTCAATTTGAGCCTGCCAATCCCAACCGAAATTAGAACCTCAGTTTGTGAGGAGTTGTACATACACCAGTAAGATGAGTTGATGGAAATAAATATTCATGTTTTAGCTCTTCCAGTGCCACTGGCAGCTATAGGGTAGCATCAGAGCTGAACATTTTTCTGTACTACTTTGTTTGAGGCAGCTTAAAGTTGGGCAGCAATTTAAAAATCATCTCTTTGAAAGGAGCAAGTAAAACTGATGCACACCTTTTCCCCAAATATCCCTTTCTAGCCTGGATTTAGTGTCATTGTCATTGAACACAATTGGCCAACCCCACACCAAGAGCACGCCACTATATTCTCTGAAGGAGATTGGGAAAAACACTATTATCTTTGCAAGTCCATAGGGGGAGGCAAAGGGGAGGGCTGGCTCCTTCTGAAGGGAGGCTGTCCTCTCTTGCCAAGCAGTGTGTGTGGACAGTGCTGTCTGTCTTGGCCTCTCTGTTACAAAGACCCTGAGACAAAAAAAAATACCGTGCTTGTAATTACCTGACTGTTGCCGATGTTGAGAGGTAAGCCAACTCTAGGACCTGGCAGCAGTTTCCTGCAGGAAATCCAGTCTCTGGAAATCCAGTGCTTTTCATAGTTCACATTAGTTTCCCAGCTGAAAGTCTCCAGAGTTTGCACAGAGGTTTCTGATGTCAACATTGACGGCTCCTCCTGCTTGTTGAGACTAAAATACACTGCATGCTTCCTTGCTGCTTTTTCTGCCTGTGCTCAGGAACCGTAGTTGTGGCATGTATAGAGGAGTGGGGGAAATGTCCCAAGCCAGTTTCCAGAACATGACTGAACTTTAATAAAGGCACGCAAGGACCAGCCCTCTTCTGGCGTGCAGGAAGCTTTTACAGTCTCTGGTCTCCAGCTTATTGGCTCTTTGGAGCGTCCTGGCACCATCAAACTGATATTTGTTGACAGGTGATTGTAAGAGGCTGTCCTCAAACTGACTCCTCTCCTTAGCTTGAACTTAACATCCCTGCATTTACGTCAAGGCGTCCTCTTGCTGCGTCGTGTGCTCTGTCTCTAGGCACCTTCATGGCCCTGCCTAGATCCATGAAGGTTCAACTCTCCTGCTAGTTTTTATCTCTGCCCCCTTCCTCGTTGTAGCTCTGCTGTGCCTGTGTTTGTGCTGCTCCTCCAAGTCTGCCTGGCTGAATTGGGCCATAAAGCAGGCCATTCCCAAGTGTGTCAAATACCAAGAACGTGTGACTTTGTTATTGGCAGCAAGAGAGCTGGAGTCCTCCGTGGTCCTAGGAGACCAGAAGTCCGAGAGTCTCCCGCTATTACATGGTAGTACTAGACTATCTCACTTGACCTCAGTGCTGACCTCATATAGAAGAGCTACCTTGGCAGAGGTGACTGGAAGAAAGCTTTGTTCCTCCTTATTTGTCTATGGATTTAGTTGACGGCACCAATAGGTCAGCAGAATGGGATCTGGCTTCCTTTCTGAATAGCCCAGCTGGGTCTCCAGGTACAGCCACATGCTTCATGGGACTGGTGGGAGTCCATGATGCTGGTGTGGAGCCAAAACAATCTGGTATCTTGAACAGACTGCTAGCTGTGGCAGTGGGCTACAGAGAGGAGGATGCTGAAAAGGTCTTGAGATGCCACTTTGGCTGGCAGGGGGAATCAGGCACCTATGAAACGTTTTGGCCAGTTCCCCTTCTGGTAGCTTGCTGCTGTGCAGAAAGTTAATGCTGCGTTTGGATTTCCACAGGAAGGGATGATCAGAGTTTGCTTTCCCCCTGGTCTCCCTTCGCCTTTTCTGGGGGTATGCGTTAGGTTTTGAATCAGCCTTTGAACATGGTTGTATTTCAGCTCTGTGCTCAGGTGCATTTGTTTCCGTTTGTGAAGGAAAAGAGCCATCCATTTCTCTTCTCAGATCTTTCCTGGCTATGGCTCTGCATTCTGACAGTTTTCTGCAGCTCCCCCATGAGCTTCAGAAGGTCCCCAAATGCAGGCATGAGCTACAGCTGCTTCTCCAGCAATGGATCTTCACGAATGTGTCTGTCTGTCTGTTTGGCACAGTGGAGCGCCCTGTCAGAGTTTACGCTGATGGAATATTTGACTTGTTTCACTCTGGACATGCACGGGCCTTGATGCAAGCAAAGAACCTCTTCCCAAACACATACCTCATTGTGGGAGGTAAGGAGTGATCTTATTGACTTTGGCTCTCTTAGGAGTGTCTCCGGTGTTGTGCATACAGATGGCACAACTGGGTTTTTGTCTTTTCTTTATGGCCGTGGTGGTTGTTGCTGTAGGCAATTGTTACAACCCCCGCTCTGTTGTTGGAGTCTTGTCGCAATATGTTGAGAGTCGATAGGTCTACAGAAAGAAATCCTGTACCAAACGAGCACAAAAGAAAAAGACTTCTCACCCCACTGCTCTAACTCGGCCGCTCTATTTTGTCACAGATGCTATTGAGTTGCACATCTGAGTATCAGGAAAAATACTAGGGGCAGTTGAGCATCTGCCTCTTGACTGAGCCAGTTAAAGAATGAGGAACAGTCCCTGCATAGCTGGTTCAGCTTTGCACAATCTTTACCATCTTGCACATTCCCCTCCTGCTCCAGATCTGTGCTGGATTTTGCTTTTGACCAATTCAAAAAGAGCACGGAGAGATAATAGTGGTTCCTTGTGCACTTGATTGGCCCCATGGAAGTCTGTGAGGCCCCTTTTTACCAAATAAAAGTTTCCCACTAGGCTCAAAGCTCTTTAGATGATAACAGGAATAACCTGTGACTCCCTGAGAGGATCTAGCAGAGGTTTTTGAGCCAGACCCCTTCAAAAATATAAAGAGAAAGAGGAAACCTTTTCTTCTGGCTTCTGTCCTGTGCTGGCTTCTGTCTGCACAGTCCTCTGTAGCCATACTTTCATCCACCTTTCTGGCATGTGGTACCAAAGACATGTCAAACTGTGGGTGTTGTCTATCACAAAGTGACCTCTAGTGAGCCTGTGTTACAATCTTAAGGTGTCAGAGCTAGAAGTACTTCTGACTAGTTTTCTCAACTACCACTAGCTTGTTCATGTATTTTTTGTGTGTGTGTGTGTGTGTGTGAGCTATAGTAGTGCCTAGAAGGGGATAGGAAAGAGGAGAGGTGAAATAGTGGCTCAAATCTATACAGTGTTCTGAGTTTAGAAATCTTGAAGGCTGAATTACAAACCAATGTACTTAAATGTTGTATAGCAGTCAGAAAAATAACATCAGGACAAACTATCGTAAACGTGTTAATGTAGCAAGCTGTGTAAGCGTGCCATCTGCCTCTGGGAGTCTGGTGAGGAGGTGGGGAGCAATGGGATGCTTTCCTTGCACCAGGAACTGAGAGAGACGAGAGGCTACAGCCCAAGTGAACGTTGGCTTCAAGCTGGGAGCAGTCTCACCCTCTCTTTATCATCTATTTATCTGGAGCATGGATGCATCCAATACCAGTGAGACTGGTAATGCCTTGTTTACTTTTGAGTCCGATAACCAAATAAACCTCCTTCCTCAATGTCTTACATGCAGATTATGAAGAGTTATTTGTTTACTTTCTCATAGATCCTGATAATTAAACTAGCTTGATTTGCTGTGAACTCGCTCTTCGTTTTAGTAAATTTTTCCCAAGAACTAGAGTATGATACGGTGTTTTATGAAATCAGAAACTGAAACCTATGGAAGGTTGGGGGGGGGGGAGGGGGGACAAGCAGGTTTATCCTAGGTAGAGCCCCATATGCTATTTCATACAGAAAGAGAGTTGTCTTCTGTATTGACCAGTTTTCTTGGTTAGCGTCATAGTCTCTAGAGTCCTGGAGGGTTTGGGGTGTAGATCCCCAGCTTGGACAGAAATCCCCCAGACGCTTTGCCAATTTCCTGTAATAAGCCTGAGTAGAATTGCCCAAGAGCTTAATGCCCTGTCACCACTCCCAGTTCCTGGTGCTTTGTGGCTGGAAGAGTCAAGTTTGAAGGTGCCAACTTCTGTCAACAGCTGGAATTGCCTAGCTTGGCAGGTACAGCAGGGGTGTGGGCAGGGTCCTTTTGCTGTGAAGTACTGGGGTGAACACCTCAGACTCACTCTTGTCTGTGCCTGTTTCTTCAGTCTGCAGTGACGAACTAACCCATAACTTCAAGGGCTTCACAGTAATGAATGAAAATGAGCGGTATGACGCTGTACAGCACTGTCGCTATGTGGATGAAGTGGTGAGAAATGCACCGTGGACACTCACACCAGAGTTCCTGGCAGAGCATAGGGTAATACATGGTATCTTATCTGTTTTGAATTTTGATTATCCCTCTCTTTGCAGCAAGAGTTCATCCGTGGGCTTGATCCCTGTCTGAGCAACTCATTTCTGTTTAAAATCCTTAAATACAGAATGAGTTGGGTTATGGGAACCAAGTCAATTTCTTGGGAGATTAAAAGCATTAACTGATCTGGAAGGTAATGTTGAAATAAAATGGAGACTGTGACAAAGTAAAGAAGCCAGAGGGGGCAAGACGATTCTCACTGTTCCAGGAGAATTTGATGCTAATGACAGTTTGTTGTGAAACAAGCAATAGGGAAGGGATAGCATGGGTTGGAAGGGATTTCTGGAGGTCACCTGGTCCAACCCACTACTTACAGGAGGGCAAGTTTAGATCTGTGTCAGCTTCCCTGCAGCAAGAGACCAGGCAAGCTGTCTTTTCAGCCCTTTATTAGTAGGAAAGATAAAGTGAAAGGAACCTCTACCATCTGCTGAACTGCTTTGGGAGGTGAAGGAGTTTGGGGTGTCCAGAGCAGTTTGCTCAATTTCCCCTGGCTGCCATTAACAAGTCATTTCTTTGTGGAGCTTAAAGCAGCTGTATCCTTAGTCTCAGCTCTTCTTCTTTGATGTGTGCTTGCAAGCTTGATTGACATGCGGTTGCCAGTAAGAACTTAGGACTGCCCTGCATTGCTTTTTCCGTTTACTGAAAGCATCTTGCTGTTCTTTATCACGCCTCTGTGTGGAGGTGTTGAGCAGGAAGTAGCCAGCCTTTTACAAAAGGCATGAAACCTGCATGTTCAGTGTAAAATCTTGACTTGCATTGCTCTCTTAATTTTCAGATCGATTTTGTTGCACATGATGACATCCCCTATTCTTCTGCTGGCAGCGATGATGTTTATAAGCATATAAAAGAAGCAGGTGAGTCTGGGTCAGGTTCTCTAGGGACTCTTGTCCAAGATGAGTAGTTTCTCCTCTGCTCCTGTAAGGCAGATTTATGTCAGGGAAGAGAGTGACACTGCGAACAGGGTCCCCCCAGGAGGCTCTAGGGGCAAGAAGGAGCCCAGCTTTGGGCCGTAGTTCATAAGGCCAGGACTGTTCTGCATCCCAGGCCGCAGGATTGCCCTGCATTAATCTGTGCTTCCAGTCTAGTTATTGTGATTGAAGTAACAACCACCTTTCTGGAAAAATATTCTGGCTTGGTTTACAGATTCCTACAAATGGAGAATGTGGCATGAACTTTGCAAAGTAGTTCCTCTAGCTGATTGCTGTAAAACTCAGTGGGGGTGCAGCTTATTTAAATCTAGCTTCAAACCCAGTCACCGGAGCTCATGACGTTTCTATCCGCTAAACTGTGGGAATCCTTTTCTCTCCTGTCCTTGTTTCCGCACTGCTCTAAAGGCAGTAGGTTATAGATAATAGTCTTTAAACCAGCTAAAGCAAAGAGTTGGAGCTTTTAATTAGAAGGCATATTTTGACACTTGCTTAGGTCTCCCTTAGCTTCTCCTCATCCTCCCAGAGAGGAGGACCCCCAATATTGTATATTCAAGGGCAGACATGTGGTGGAGCGAGGACAGTTGGGAAACATGTGCTTGACAGGAGAGGTTGTTTCTAATAGAGGTGGCAGCAGCTTTTTGCCATCTATCTTGCTACAGCTGTCCTGGGTCCTGTTCCCCAACTCTAGGCATGTTTGCACCAACTCAGAGGACCGAGGGGATCTCAACATCGGATATCATCACCCGAATTGTGCGGGACTATGATGTTTATGCCAGAAGAAACCTGCAAAGGGGCTACACAGCTAAAGAGCTCAATGTCAGCTTCATAAATGTGAGTTGAAGTGTATCTTACAACGAGCTGCATGAAGCAGAGTCTTGGATTGTGTGGATGCAGATCCTTGCCTAGTGGGAGCACAGTCCTGCCAGTAGATGGCAATCTGCAGAGCCTAAGCAGTTGCTCCAAATTGGTGTCCTTATAGGAGAAGTCAGGCTTCTTCCTTCCCTCAAGCTTTTGCTGTGAAGAGCAGACCCACCCAGAGGAACTGGGGTTTTGTTAATGTTGCTCCGTTGTCAGAAATGACAACGTGGTGGCATTTTACTTGTTGAGAGAATTGAAGATGGGGTGAAATACGTGTTTTCTTCAGTCATATGAAGTGTCTGTTGTGTCTCATCTCTCCCCCTCCCTCATCTGACTTCCTAAGAAAGAGTCGTTCTTTTTAGGATTAAATCCGATCTTGTTCTTGCTGCGCTATTCTCCTCCTTAGAGCCACAGGAGCAGCAGCGCTTGGGTAGGGGTACATGCTCCAATCCTATCCTGTGCAACTCTTAGCATACAAGCAGGATATGTGGGAGAAGGCTTTTCTAATACTGGAAGTAAGGTAGTAAACATTCCTCTTACCACCGAGACAGATACCGTGTCTATTTTGTAAATACAATGAAATGCAAAAACTGAGCCTGGAGAGGTTTTGGCTGCCTGGCCTTTGGCGTATATCTCTGCCTCTGTTTAAGAACATCCAGCAAAAAGACTTGCGCTATAATGATATGCAAAGCGATATCTGACAGCAGGTCAGAGTAGTCAAACGTGTTCTGTTTTTTCCTGACTCAAACCTAATCTATATATTATATAAATATTTCCCTCTTCCATGCATTGCTCTTAGATAGTGGTTATCTGTAGGTTTAGTCTCACTCTGCTCTGTGTCAGTGCCTGACACAAAGCATTTCACAGCCCCGCTATGTGTCTGCCATTTAAGTCTAGGAAAGAAATGTTTTTGAAGTGAAAGAGAAGTGTCATGAAACTAATGGAGATGCTGAGTCTTAAGCAACTGTTCAGTGTAATAACACAGAGCAGAGAGGGTCGCCACTCAAATCTGGTGAGCCATGTTCTGATCCACCATTTCTCTGCAGGAGAAGAAATATCACCTCCAGGAGCGTGTGGATAAGGTGAAAAAGAGGGTGAAGGATGTAGAGGAGAAGTCAAAGGAGTTTGTCCAGAAAGTGGAGGAGAAGAGTATTGATCTCATTCAGAAGTGGGAAGAGAAGTCCCGGGAGTTCATTGGCAATTTCCTGGAGATGTTTGGCCCAGAAGGTGCATTGGTAAGGAGCCTGTCCGGGAGAAGGGGGAAAGGGAATTTCAGAGAGCTTAGCAGTCAGCATCAGGTCTTCTGGAGCCCAGGCTCTTCAGAGCAAAGGCCTCCAGTTTGTCACAGCACTGGGTGTGCTGTTGTCTCCAGACATGTTCTGCCCCAGGCCACAGCACATGGTTGCAGGGAGCCTTGCCAGCTGCCTAAAGCCAGTTACGGCCATAGCATGAGAAGTCTGTGTTTCCCAGGAGCTGGTCTGTAAAGTCCAACATGTGTCCTGAAGGCCACTGAGCAACCAAGAGTTTCACAGTTTTCACCTTGTCACTTGCCTGGGGATGGGTCTGAAGCTGCTTGTGAAACAGTTTTGCTAGGGTGTCCGCAATGCTGGCAAAATATCACAGGCAGTTCATGCTAGAGGTGCTGGAAAATGAGTGGTGATGAAATGGGCAAGTTTCCAAAGGCTCGAGCTATGCTTGGGCTTTGCCATGCTCTTATGCTGCACGAAGTATCGAAGGGGGACAACAGCTCAAAATGTGGCGAGAGCTGTAGGTAGTGTTGTTTTGCATCGCTGTTTGAGCCATGTTAACTGCCTTCCTGCTTCCATCACTAGAAACACATGCTGAAAGAGGGCAAGGGCCGGATGCTGCAGGCCATCAGCCCAAAGCAGAGTCCCAGCAGTAGCCCCACGCATGACCGATCCCCATCTCCCTCATTCCGCTGGCCCTTTTCAACCAAGACTCCTCCTTCCTCACCGGCCAACCGTGCCAGGAACGAGTCCACAGTCACCTATGACATCAGTGAGGACGAAGAGGATTAAGCTACCAGCTGGGGTTTGCTGCGAGTCGCTGATCACCGAATCCCAAGTCCAGACCCACTGGGGAACTCTGAATGAGCAAGAGAGCCATGGGAGCAGGGCTGACAGTGGGCACGGGGCCCTGGAGGCACCTGTCGCTCTTAGCAAGGGTTGCTGCCTGGAAGCACATTCAAATATCTTCTCCTCCTCCCTTCTCCCTCAAATTCCCTTTTTATTGTTTACGTTCTAATGGTTTCCAGGGGAAAGATGGTTTTTATGTTTTAAGGAAGTACTCTTTTTAAAAAACACAAAGAATAGCACTCAAGCATGGATCTTGTTTTTTGTTTCTTTTCCCCTGTTAAACCTCCAGGTGAGAGGGAGAGTGGGATGCTATGCCCAGACCTTTCTGTCCCTCCTTTTCTTCTGCTCCTCTGTCTTATTCCTCCCATGCCCAGGCAGTATCTGTGCCACTGCCAAATGAAAGATCTTGCAGTTCTTCAACCAGTGTGACCTCGAAAGCGTGCAGGAAGCAGTTGAATACAAAGGCTACTAGGAAATAGAGACATCTCTGCTGCACTGGAGCCGACAGGGATCTATCTGATGGACTGTGTAGTGCTCTAGTGTCTCTTAGCTGAGCTTACCAGCATGTTGCAGTGAAAACGTGCTGGGGAGTGGGATACCAACTTGGCATGCAGATGGTAGGCCCTGTAAGAAGTTGCAGCACCACAGAATCCTTCACCCTATAAGTGTGCAGCATTTGCAACTCCAAATCTTTGAGGGCTGCAGGAGAAGGGTCTTTCCAGCTTAGCTTGACAAGGCTGCTAAAACTAGAGCTAAAATTCAGCCCACAGTTGCTGTTGGGGAGAAGAGACTAAATCTTTTCTTCAGAGCACTTGCTGTCTGCGTGTTTCCTTGGGTGTGTGAAAGACCACGTAGGAAATGAATGTGTGTGCTCCTTTGAAAAGTTTCTTGTCGCAGTCTCTGGTGTGTAATACTTTTTACTGTCTGTCCAGATGGCCTCTCAACACTGTGCCCGGTGCGTGTTTGTCTGCGTTTCAGTTGCTGTGCTCTAAGGGCTGGAACAGTCCTTTATACTACTGGTGCTGTGAAGTCGCTGCTGTAAGGACAAAACGTGAATTCATAGGCCAATTTGCTGTCCATGTTGATGTGTGCAGTTGGACAGATGAACGGCATGTTTTACCCCAGTTAAGGGTGATGGTCCCGTGTGACAGTTACCTGGGTTACACATTAAATGCAAAAATCTGTGCTCATTTACGCCAGTCCCTAAGGGAGGAGCTGAAAGAGCATCAGAGAGCTGCAGCTTTTTAAGATTTTAAACATATAACCTGCTTGTTTGAAACCGTGGTTCAAGTCCTGCCTGCTGTTGTATGTGATAAATGTAGAGCTTTGTTTCCTGGCAGCGGCCTGCAACTTCGCATTGGCAGTTTCCCTCCCTGCGCTGCATGACCGCGTACTGAGCAGGTCTGCGTGCTCTGTCCTGGCAGCCATCGCACGAGGAAATGGACTTGCTGTGTCATAGCTATGAAGCTCCCAATTGCTTTTCTGGTAGGGTTTGCCTATGGTGTCTGTTGGCTCCGGCTGGAGCTCCTTGGGCAAGTTACCCGGATCCTCCTGCGATGCTGGGAGCAGACGAGGACGGGCTCGGAGCTTGGTCAGCAGTGCCGCAGGGGGATTCAAAGCAGGGATAGAGGGCCCAGGGAAGAGCAATGCCCTGGAGGTGCCTCATCGATGCTGCCGCATGCTCTGTGCCCTGAGATGCTTCTAGGGAGCACAAGTGTCCTGCAGGAGGAGCAAGCTGCCGCTTCCTGGCTTTTGTCTTGCTGCTCCTTTTGTCATGCAGCCAAAAGGGCTTGACAGAGACTAATAAAAGAGGCCCCTCTTTACACCCTGCTCATGTTGAGACCAGAATTGGTATGGGAAATGGTATTTTGGGGGTTCCTCATTTGCCACTTTGGTCTGTCAGCCGAGACGTGTACGGCTCTGGGAGCGTGGCTGGCTGCTATTGATTTTTAAGCTAGAACGAGCAAATACGGTCACTTCGTATGAACCAGTTTTTAATCCCCTGGTTTATGAGTGGTAGAGCACTTATTTTACATTACCCACGTTTTCTCTTCCCTAATCTAACCCACTTTTTTTCACCCTTCCTTCAAAAACAGTGTTAAGTTACTTTTCCCCAGCCAGATCACAAAGGCCAGGCTGCTTTAGAGCCTCGCTACTGTTTTAAACACAAGATACGTAACAGTGTTCTGCAATGTTAGTGTTTTCAATGGTGGTTTGTTCTATGGAGACCTGACAAATTTCTCTGCAAAACCTGGGGTGCTTGGTAAGAAGCCGGACATGGTTTTACCTGTAGCTTGGCATAGGTATAGCTGTTTCTTGTAACCAACAATTCCTGCTTCCTCCTCACACTTAAATTAAAATGGACACTCGACTCTCAGACTATTCTGGTTTTTTTTTTCTTTTGATTTATTTTTTTTGTGGAGGTGGAAAGGGATGTTATTTTCTCCTGGGTTGCTGGACTGGCCACATCTCTGGTGCTGCCCTATCCTATTAGGAATAGGACAGAGCTTGATCTTTGGGCAAGATGTGTGAACTGGGTTCTCCAGGGACATCTTGTCAATCACAAATATCCTCCGTGCTGCTGCTTCAGGGCTGTCCCGCACACCCCTAACCTGTCCTGCTCCCTTTAAAAGAATCATCCAGAAGGTGTGTGTTAGAATTAGGCGTGAAGTAAGAGGCAGAGTGGAAAAACAAAACTTCACTAGGATGCCTTGAAGAATGTGCAGTCCTCATGTGGAGCTTTAATGTTGCTAAATCCAGAGGCATCAACTTCTGTGAGACAGCCCTGCTGCCATTCCCCCTCTAAATCTTGGGCATGAGATCGCTGGCCTTAGGACCCTGCTGCTGCAAGTGCATTTTCTCATGGCGGAGAACAGCAGCAGGGAAAAACTGAAAGGTGCCAAGGATGCTAGTATAAGCAGGAGTTGAAGAACATGGCATTTGAATAGCGTGGTGGTAGGGTTACAGGAGAAAGTTCTTAATATCTTGGAAAGTATAACACACACCTGCACTCAAATATTTTTTTAGAGAGTTGGGACTTCAGTGGGATCTAGTTCTTGTAACCTGAAGCAGATGCTGGGGTAGTGAATACACTTGGCTGTAGCAGTGACTTTGGGGCAGACCAGCACTCTCTGCATCTTCCCCCCCCTGCCCTTAGGGAGGATGTCGTGCTGTGAAAGGCTCCCTTTTATAAAGCCTGCAGATTTTCTGCCTGCTGTAGATGTGAGGCTGGGTCTGGTTGTCTGGCAAGGGGGCCAAGTCTCTTATTTTGCTGCTTGTCTGTATGTTGTGTCTTGTCAAAGCCATGAGATTTCTGGCCCCCAGCACTCCTGCTGGTGCCTCGAAAGCTGTGTCAGTAAGGATTGTCCTCTGTTACCGCTAATCTGTCAAACCATGTCAAATTTGACAATCTTGTAACTAATTGCCATTGTATTTTCCAGTTGAGCAGTTTGACTGAACACAGCCACTCGCAAAAAGTTGAATAGCTGTTTTTCCACCTCCTGGGACAGAGAACTTGCTTTTTCCCCAGAATGAGTAAATGAAATAGATAATATTTGGGAACTTTGGATTTCTGACTCTTCCCTTCCTCAAAACGTCACCCTGGCCAAAGGTAACGTGGCAGGAGGGGATCGAGAGGGCACCAGGGTCCAGGTCACGTGAAGCGGACCAGCACTTGGGTGGTGCCCAGCAGCGGGCTCTGGTCTTGGTGTTTGGGTGTCTGCTGTACATCTCCCACCGGGCTGTCTCAGCTAGCCCTTCTCCGGCCCCAGAGCCATGGCTGCCTTGGGATGTCTCTTCTCAATCAGTGTTCACCATGCTGGTTTCTCTCTGTGGGCCTATGTGCACAAGTGTGTCTCTTACTGGCTTTTTTTTTTTTTTTGCTTTATGTTTAGCCAAATAAATGCAAAAGTAATTTTACTCGATGTGTGTTAGATCTCTTCTGTCCCAGAGCAACAAGCTCTCATTCTGATCTCCTCAGCTGCCATCTTAGCAATGGTTTGAGTGAGAAGATGCTTTGCGGGGAAAAAAAAATACCCAGAGGTTTCTACAATTCATCGTCATTCCTGATGTCTGTGCCCACCTCTGTCCTAGGTGAAGAGCAGGTACTGTTGAAGGAACAGATCCTGGGCAAGGCCAAGTAAAGTAGCATTAACTAATCACCTGTGTTACAAAGGCATTTCAAGGCTCCTTCCCATTTCCTCAGTTCCAGGCTGACAGCTGTGAACGTTCCCCCTGTGCTGTCAGGAGCAGTCCCTTCCGTGGGTCCCTTGCCCTACGAAAAGAGCCGTGTGCTCACGCACTTCCCTGGCCGGATATCTCTGGGGAAGATGCAGCTGCCCTAGGATTGCCCTGACCACCTGAACCAGGCTCGACAACTGGCAGGACCCAGCCTGCAGCACTGCTCTGCCAGGCCTCTAGGGTCCGTGTCGCGGATGGCATTCAGCATCTCTTCTGCCCCAGCCCACCTGTGACAGACCCATGTCATGGCTATATCATTCTGGACTCCATCTTTCTCCTCTCTGTACCCTCCATGTGAGGGAATCACCCATCCCAACCTGGACAGGAGAAAACCTGAGCCCGCAGTTGCCAACAAAAGATTCATGTAGAAATTTATCTTTATTCAGTGCCAGACAGAGTCCCCTGGGCTTGAAGGCTATTTCACAGATGGTCTTTGGTTTTTGGCCCTCAAGTTTCAGACCCTTTTAGCTTGTGCTGTGATGCCCTTTTCCCCTCTGTGTTACTTGCTCCCAGAAGCTTCCCAGGGCTGTACGAGGAGGAGGTGGATGGGGAGGGTGAGCCAGCACCTCTGGCCTTGCTGTGCTCCTTGGCATCATCCTTTGCTCCTTCCTGCTCAGACCTTGATGTTGGTGTCTGAAGATGCAAAGCTGATGGGCTGGTAGCCTGGTTTGTCATCCTGCTTGCGGTAGTATATCCGGGTCACCACAGCTATGATGAACGTTTGCAGGATTATCAGCTGCATGTTCATCTCTTAAGTGAGAAAAGAAGGGTTATTTGAAGCTGCCTTCATCAACCATGCCTGTTCTCTGCTCCCTGCCGTGTGGTGGAGGGGGCATGGCAGGGACCAAGTGACTCCAGTCCCTCGTGTCGCTACTCACGCTGTGACCTGGCCTTGGAGGAGAGGGGTGGCCAGCAGGCAATGCTGCCACTGTTGGCCAGGATGCTGAAGATGGAGGGCTGCAGCGCTGTCAGGATGAGGAGAACCTGCAAGCACAAAGACCCGAGGTGATGGGTGGCGCAGATGAATTGCTGCTGTTCACCTTTCCCTGCAGCCAGCCCCCACGCTCCTGCAGCCAGGCATGGATCTCACCTGCAGGCAGCTCCCGTTCCACCTCCCGTTCTCCCCACATATCTCCTGATTTGCTTCCAGCAAGTTCATGCTGCAAAAAGCTCTTCCTAGTCAAGATGATAAGCAGGGCAAAGGGTTACCTGGAAGCAAGCAAATTTGGCCCCAATGTTCTGCTCTTTCAAATGCAACCTGGCCTGCCGGAAGAGGATGCCCAGGGCCCACAGGCCAAAGATGGTGGAGACCCCCAGGAGCGTGTTGATCCAGAGCGCCACGCTCTTCTCTGAGATCTGAGGGAGGCAGAAAACCCATCTGGGACTGACAAACCTTGAATGATGCTGGCCGTGGTTGCAAGGCATGGCCCAGCAGAGGTCCAGCCATGCAGGTTGTATGCTCTCTGTCTCAGAGGTGGCCCTGCCTGTCCCCACACCCTGGCACTCACGTCAGCAGGGTTGTAGTTCCCGTCGGCAGCCAGGACCAGCCCCACAAAGACAGCAACCGCCTTGAAGATGGTGTACTGGAAAGTCCCCAGCAGCAGCAGTTGGAGCTTTCTCCTGGCACAGCAAGAGAGGCCTGTGACTTCCCAAGGTGCCCAAGCCCCTGCCTGGGGCCTTCTCTTCCTCACTGGCAGGAGGAGGGCCAAAGACAAGGGTATAAAAGCACTGGGCTGGCATGGCCTTGCCAGTGTCCCAAGACAGGCTTTTTTCTCTAGCTGGTCCCAGAGAGCCCCTGAGCTGCACCAGTGCCCTCAACCCCGTGCCTGGAGCTGCCCCAACCCTTGGCCTATCTGGTGCCCTGCCTCACCTGCTCATGGTGATTTGGGGCAGGCAGGGACAGCAGCAGCAGCAGGGGCCGGTGCTGATCACCATGGGCACATCCTTCAGGATGCTCAGCACTGCCTCCTTGCCCCCAAAGCCCTCCACCATGATCAGCATCAGGAGGTAGAAGCAGACGGCAAAGTACCTGGGAGGAAGGGCAGCAAGCACGGTCAGGCACCATCAGCGCCTCGCTCACCCGTGCCCTCCGGGGAGGCAGTACTCACGCCGTGGTCGCCATCTCCACCACCATCATGGAGCGAGGGATCCAGAGCCCAAAGCAGCTGACCACAGACACGACCTGGGGGAGACGTAGGCTTTGCACAACGGTGCTCCTGCCTCCTGAAAGCTCGGACCCCTCGAGCAGCCTCGGCCCCATGGCGCCTGCCTGCCCGCCTGCTGCAGAGTGATGCTCGCTGCCACCCGTGGCTGGAACTCACCGTAGGGGCTGAGCTGCTCCAAAGGAGAGTCTTCATCTTGATGGGGCAGCGGATCTTGCGAGTGAGGTAGAAGGCCTCTTCCACGAAGATGGCGACCGACAGCAGTGTCAGGAAGGTGGCCAGGCCCATGATGGAGAGTTCGACTACATCCAGCTCTGCCGGGGAGGGGTGAGAAACCAAGAGCCATCCCATCCCCCCGGGGGCCACCACAGCAGGGAGCTGCCAAGCGAACCACTGTTCCGCACCCACCTCAGGGCCCCTTTTTGGCACAGCTAGTGGCTGGGCTTGGGAAGCCACTAGCTGTGTCCTCCTCATGTCCTCCCCACCGGAGCCAGGTGCTTTGGCCCTGCTGCTGCTCCCATGTCACCCACCTCAGGGCTGGCCCTCAGCTCTCTGGGACCCGCTGACCCTGTGGGCAGGGATGTTGGACGTGGGCCAGGCAGTGCCATAGGGCTGACCCCAGCCCAGCACCCCTCTGCTTTCCCCCCTTCCTCGGGGCTGCTCCCTGCCTGCCCTGCTGCAACCACCCTCTGCCCAGCTCCGCACCGGGGGCGAGGGGAGGCTCCCCAGCTCCTGGCAGCGGCCAGGCCCCTCCGTCCTGCCCATCCCTCCCACCTACGTTGCAGGAGCTGCTCGGAGGTGGGCGGCAGGGAGAAGCACGCTGCCGGGATGCTGAAATTCCTTATCAGCATCTCCACGAGCGGCCGGGGGAACCTGCGGAGAAAGGGAGCGCTGAGCCAGGCTGTGGGTACCACGGGGGCCACCCAGCCCCGCAGGGTCCCTCCTCGGCCCCTGTGCACCCTCCCACCCCCACCCTTTAATAGAGAGGATAACCCAAAAACCTCGCCCCAGAAGCTGGATGTGTCCGGCCGCAAAGCGACGCAGCGGTGGGGGATCCCCGCCACCCACCTGGGGTCCGGCGCCAGCTCGAAGGGAGGGTCCATCCTGCCCTGCTGCTCCCCGGCTTTGCTCCGCCGGCTCCGGGGCTGCTCGGCACCGCCTGCCTCGGCTCCCCTCGCCGCTCCGCGGGGTCAGAGTCCCAAAGGGCAGGGAGCGCAGCGAGGCCGCCGGGCCTCGTTCAAGTTTAACCAGCCGCCGGCGCTCCCCTCCCTCTGCCGCCGGGCCTGGGCGCTCATTGGAGGGCCCCCGCGCCGTCCCAGCCCACGAGGAGCTCTGCTGGTCCCGGCCGCCCGGTTATCGACCCGGGGGGCCGGGGAGGGGAGCGGGTTGTCACGCCTGGGGCTGGCGAGGTCCGCTCCGTCCTTCCCAGGAGCAAAGCAGCCGCTGCGGTGCCCACCCTGCTCACGCAGCTCGCCGGGCCCGGCACAGAGGCAGAAGTGCCTGTGACAGCATGTGATGAGTTTGCAAGTGCTCGGCTCCCAGGAGCCCAGGGCTAGGCCCTGCTGAGGGTAGCTCCGGTAACACTAGAGGGCAGGACTGGCCTGGAACGCAACACCATGGGCTCAGCACCCAAGGCTCAGCACCCGCCTCGCAGCTGGGCTTCTCAGCCTACAGGCCCTGGCTGTGACAGGTGATGCCCAGCCCTGAGAAGGCAGGAGGGGGCACTCCGAGCAGGGGGCGATGGACTTGGGAATAGGGGTACCCGTGGCCAAAATGGCCACCCCCCCATCTTTCTAGGTCCGGGGAGTGCCCAAGGCTCCTGGTGCCTTCCCAGCACCTCAAGAGAAAGGAGCTCTGGTTTGCACTGGGTCCCGAAGGCCTTTGAGTTCCCAGCCCTCTGCCCCCAGGGGTCCTGCCGAGGGCAATGTGGCACCCACACCCCAAAGGGGTCCCCAGCACCCTACCACGGGAATGGCATTGCACCCTGTGCCCCTGCCCCTACACACTGTACTCTACACCTCTCCTTATATGTTGCACCTTGCACCCCAAACACCTGTGCCCACGCAGCATGTGTACACCCGTCCTTACCCACAGCTGCATGCCCAGCTCTGCGCCCCCTACGCCTGTCCCTGCATGCTGCGCCCCACACAGCCATCCCTATGCACGGTACCCTGCGCCCGGGGGGCGTATCCTTGGCCCGCGCCGGGTGGCGGGGCCCTGCCCTGACACGCATGCCCACATGCTGCACAGCCGGGGTGGCGCACACACGCTGCGTCGCACACAGCTGCTGTGCATGAGCCTATTCCCCTTGCTGCTCACCTTGCTGCATGCAGCCCCGGTGCCCAGTGCCACGCATGGGTGCCCGCTGCACACAGCAGCCCCCTTGCCCAGCCCGCCTGTGGCTCTTTCCTCCCTGACCTGCTGCTCTGGCGTCCTGGGGACTGTCCCTATTGCTTTCTGCCTGAACCTGCGGGAGTCCTGGGTCCACCACGTCACCTGAGCACAGTGTGCCCTGGGCCACCATGTGCCCCAGCGGGGCACGAGGCCGGAGCAGAGAGCACCCTGCCAGCCCCAACGAGGGCTGCAGGACACGGCAGGGTCCCTGAGCCCTGAGCCAGGAGGGCAGCCCAACATACTGATGCTCTTCATGAGTCAAGACACTCCCTACGTGTGCACACGCATGCACAGGAGGGTCCATCCCTGCCATCACCTCGCTGCTCCCAGGGGGATTTCCTCCAGTGGCCCCGCAAAGTCTCAAGAAAGAGCTTCAGGCTTTACCAGCAGGGGTTTCCCTGCAACACGGAGAAGTGCTCCCATGGGTGCTGCCCCTCCCTGAGCTTGCTGCTGGCAGGATCAACAGTCTCCAGCCAAACCAGACCTGCCCAGAGAGACCTGCCCAGGCGTCCACACGCACCACACTGTCTCTCCAAGCCTGTCATCACTGTTCCGATCTGCAGACAGCCAGACCCCATTTGCCACACTGTGGGGTCAAGCACACTGGGGCGAGAGGGTGCTGCGGGTGCTGGACTGCACTGGTGGGGGTGGGGGTCTGACAGTGCTATGGGGCTGGATGGGGATGAGGGGAACATGGGTCAGGTTTAAACCAGCTGGGAAGCCAACATTTGCCAGCACTTCAAAATTAGCTAGAACATCGCTAGTGTGGTCCATCAGCTCTATGACAGGCAGGGGCTCAGCCAACATGTCCCTGCTTCCCTCTCCCTCTTGTGACCTTCAGCTCAAAGGCCAAAAATATATTCGTGAAGGAACCCCCTGGTGCTCCAGGATGCTCCCAGCCAGGCTGTGTCCACACTCCCAGCTCTTTCAGGCTGGGCCAGCTGTCCGGGATACTCACTTCTAGGGCAATAAGGCTTTTATTTAGGACAACTTCCTGCTCCGGAGAGCTAATCGCACCCCGCTGTGCATGGCTGCAAGATGAACTGTGATGCCCTGAGCTCCCCCTCCATCCTCCATGGGCCAAACCTCTCCGCCAGGTGTGAATTTGTCCATCCTTCAGCAGTATCCCATGCACTGACCACTGAGCTGTGCTTTTCCTCCTGCTTGCGGCAGTCAGGAGAGCCATGTGGGCACCATGGCAGGGGGAGCAGCAGCTCCCCAAAGACACCACTTTGCATCCCAGAAACCACATACCTTGTCTCAGCCAGGGACTGGCAGTCACAAGGGTGCACCAACAGTGCAAACAACCGAAAACAGAGAGGCAAACAGCACTAGGGCTCCTGATAGCAACAGAGAGGGGATAAAGCACTGAGAAAAGCCCCATAAACATCGAGGAGGAGGAGAGTGATGTGGAGATTCCCACCTCCACGAGGGACAGCTCCATCCTGCCCCGTCAGGTCCGGGGCTGGCGCAGGGACACGAGCATGGGGCTGGACGGGACCGGGCCAGAGGAGGCAGAGCCAGTCTCAGGAGCAGTGGGCTGGGCTGATTCATGCAGCAACTTGAGGCTGTGGCCGTTGTCAGAGGGGCGGCAGAAGGGGTTGCAGAGACCAGCCAAAGACCATGCTCCAGAAGAGGAACCTGCAGACAAGCCATGGCCAAGCAGGCGCTACTGTTGGCAGTCTAAGGGGCCATGCAGAGCAGGGAGACCAGCTGAGCTGCTGGGGCTGCGGAAACACATCAAACCAGATTGGCTTCATTTTTTTTCCTAAGGCCCAACCCTGAGGATGGAGGGGAACTGGCCACGTGCTGGGTGCCTGCCGTGCCCCGTGTGCTAGCCACATGACGGACAACGAAGCAGGCTCTTCCTCGTGCTCGGGCCCTGACCTCAGGCTCCTGGAGGATGCTTGGCTTCCTGCTTCCATGGGGAAACCGCAAGCGTCCGGCAAAGCAATGCCACACGCGGCCTGGGCAGCACTGACAGGCAGGGATTTCAGGGGAGAGGCACCAGGACCAGGTCCGCAGGCAGCAGGGAGAGCCGGAGGGGAGGTGTCCCCACTCTGACTCTGCAAATCTCTCGGCAGCACCCCACAGAGCCGCTGGAAGCGGGAGGGTGGATGCAACGCAAAAGAAACAAATAAAACCTGGAGGCCACTCGACTTGTGAAAGGGACAGGAAGGCCTTTCCCAGGGCGCTGGCCCCGCTTGGCCCCCCCCCGGCGCCCCACAAGCATCGCCCCGGCTTCCCAAGAGGAAACCACCGGCGAGTCTGGCAGGAAAGCAGAGAGGGCCTGGGGGCCGGATCTCGTTCATGGTCACCCCGAGGCTTGTCTGCGGCGAGGATGGGGAAGCGCAGACGTGCTAGCCCCACAGCAGGGCTGGAGCTGCCCTCGCGAGGCTGGAAACACCTGCTGCGACCTGCCGTTGGGCTTCTTGGTGCAATTGAACACAGGACCGTCTGGGCGATGCAATGGCCCCAGCTGGATCCCGTGCAAATACGGCATGGCTCTGCCCCCGCCAGGCTGCCCAGGGGCAGGGACGGTTGTGAGGGGTCCCCAACCCCTATACCATCATTGTACAACGATGGCAATGCCCCTGGCACCAGGGCGGGATGGGGCCGGCTGTCCCGCGGCACCCAGGCAGGAGCCGTGCCGCTGATAGGGAGCCCTGCCCACGGCTGGCCCGGCGATAAGGCCGGCCACCCGCGCACGGCCCGCCTGTTCCCCGCCGATTGCCCCCGCGAGGGTGGGAGCTGCCCTACGGGGAGATATGGCCGAGGGGAGCACGGAGCAGAGGAGGGTGACGTGCCCACCTCGGACGCTGTGACACACCGGTCCCCTGCGGGTCTCCTTGCGTGGGCGGGAGGTGCCTTGGCTCCCCCGGGAGTAAATCTATGGTGTCATTAGGTGAGGACCTCCTTGTAGACCAACTGCCCCCACCTCAGATCCCCCCCCCTTTCCAGTGGGGAGCAGTCCCTCTGCAACTAGGAAAGGCAGCCCAACGCCCCGCAGATCCACAGGCTTCCTGCCCCACCACAGGCTCCCCAGGAGGCAGGGCACAAGGTCCCCACCATGCCTCAGTTTTCCCTTCTGTAATATGGATCAAGAGCCTGTGGCATGAGGGCAGAGATGGCGCCTTCTCTCAGTGCTTCGGTGCCAAGGGCGAGAGCGTGCCAAGCGTTATTTATAAACCGAGCTGGCATTTCAGACGGGCATACACTGCCCTTGGAGCTAGCAGGCTGCATGCAGGCTACATCTCAAGGTCACGGCGACAAACACAGACCTCAAAGGGGCTCGGCGGGGCTGGCAGCTGGGCTGGACTCCTGCCGGCCTGAGCCTCCGCTTTTGGGGAGGGGAAATCACCCGTTGCCCCAGCACGAGGTGGTAAAGATCATCAGGAGCGACGTTTCTGCGAGATTGGGGGGCGGACAGCACGCTGAGGCAGAGCATCGCCAGCCGGCGCTTCCGGAGGGAGCACTGAGTCACCCGTCCCCCCCGATAGGTGCTGGGGCTCCGAGAACCGGCAGGGGATTTCTGCTTATCAGCTCAGCACTTCACGGAAAAAAAAAAAAAAAGCCCTCGGATGTTTCATCTTCTCCTCCCCTGGCCTTCTCAGGAGGCAGAAGCGGCGCAGAGGATGCGAGGGCAAAATCCCCTGCTGCACCCCGCTCCCTGTCAGCCCCAGCCCTCAGAAATGGTGCCCTGCTGCAGCTGCGGGGCCGGCTGCCGCGCACAGCCCTGCCTGGCACGGCGGGCACCCTTTCCCCCTTGGTTCCCTGGCAGGTTTGGGTGCCGCTATGAATGCCACCACCAGTGCCATGTTCCTGTGCTGGAGCTCTTCAGTGGCCTATCCCCACAGTTTAAGTCAGCTGAAATGAATAAAACGCAGGGGGTTTCAAATGCCTCTTCTCTAAACTGTTTAGACAGTTTTTTGACCATATATATATTCATGGAAAGGCCAAATACACATAGAGAGAGAGAGAGAGAGAGAGAGAGTGTCATATAGTCATATATGAGTCAGAGAGTCATATATAGATATATGGTCACATATACGTGACTTTATATAATGTATATGATCATATGTGCGTGCGTGCGTGTGCGTGTGCGTGTGTGTGCATGTGTGTGTATCTCTACATATATATATAAAATATATATATATTACAATGAGCTAGGATGGGTGTGCCCTTGAGATAGCGACAGTTTGTCCTCACAGGCTGCTTATCATCCGAACCTTAGCCTCAATCACGTTTTCCAAACCACTGCTCCCAAGGGCTTGGCTACAACATGGGACCAGCCGTGCTACTTCTGCCCAAGGCCCCTCTAGTGCAGCATCCCATCCCCAGAGGTGGCTCTGCGAGGACACCCAGGAAGCACCATACTCAGAGCTATCCTTCACAACACCCAGCTTCCAATCATTTTCTCCTTTGAGGAACTCCTAGTGGGATGGGCTCCATCTGTCCTGCACCGTCCAGTAGCTCCCTCCTCCCCAGGTGCCCCAGGCGCATGGCATGTCCCACAGGCACCCAGAGCTGCACCGAGGGACGAAAGGAGGATGACGGCAAGACCTTTCCCTGGTGCGGGAGGAAGGGGAACCCACTGGCAGGGACAGTGACCGGGAAGAAGCATGGCAGAAGCTGGATAAAACTATCCTTCCAGCCGGATCAAGGCTATCAGAGCAGCTTTGACTGATCCAGATTTCTCTTCCCTTTTGAACAGAGCCTTGCAGATGAGGCACCCGATAACATCCTCGTCTCCATCTTCTGGTGAGCAGTTTTGAACTCCTTTCTGTTTGCTTTTGCTGCCAGAAAACCAATGTCCAAAGGTGTCCTGCTCAGCCTGAAAGGAAGCGGCAAAACCACAGGGCTCAGCATCGTGGAGGCATTGTGTCCTTCAAAGGCGAAAAAGAAACGGCCGTGCTGCTTTCCAGCCCTGTCAGGGATCCTGAGGAAATGCTGCAGTCAATACATTTGGGGGCTGCTTCCTCCTCACACTAAGAGCCTGTTTAAACACCTACTAATGTAAAGAAGCTTTTTGCTGCCGTAAGGCAATGTCTGTATTTCCAGCGGGCATCCTGGTCAAACACTGTGGACTTCTTAGAGTCACAGCCAGTCTCCGAATGAGAAGGTACCTTGTTTGAAAAACAGAGGGTCTTTTTTCTTCCATGGCCACCTAAAATATTGCACATCACTGCTGATGTTTTCATTTTGAGAAGGACGAGGTAAAAACACACTCCGCGTGGTGTAGGGGTGTTTCCTTTGGTTGAGTTTTATTTTCTTAATCGTCTGTCTCATGCAAGGAGCTCGCAGGTGAAAATGCTGAGGCTTTTAAAAAGACGTGCCTCAGACCACGACAAGTATTTTCCCAGGGAGCCAGCACACACACAAAGTGTTTATGGAAGAGGAGTACTGCTCTCCCTCCTGCTCTGGAAGGAGCGAGTCCATCGCAGACCTTTCCTGCCCCAGCCCCCCGCAGACCCCAGGGCTCAGCCCCCGCGAGCCGGTCCTGTCTGAGCTGGAGCGATACTCACCGGCCAGCCTCATCTACCAGAGGTGAGACCCGTGTCAGTCGTGGGTTAGCAATGCCGTTGCAGGGAGCAGGAGGGTGTTGCAGGACTTGCCTCAAAGCCCTTACTCCTGGATGAACGCCCTTGATGGGTCTTCCTCATCCGGCAGTGGTCAGTAGGCGGTAAGGCCAGGCATAACACTGTCTCCTCTCAGAGCCATGCCCTTGCAGGGCTGTGGTTGCCCTCCGATAGCACTGACTGTGCGAGGATTTCATAAGTGATTCCTTCCATTGCAGGTGGGAGGCAGAAAACGTCCTGAGTGCTATTCAGGGGGAACCAAGAAAAACATCTCCTTTCCCCTCCGGTCTCCTTCCATAAGTGCCTGATCTGCGCCAGAGCACTGGGCAAGCGCTCCTGCCACGCTGCCCTCTAGCTTCCGCTTTGGCCAGCTTGACAGAAAATTCTTGGTTCCCTTGTAAATCCCGGCTTTGTGTCTCAGAGCATGCGATGGAGGGTGAGGAACCCGCGAGGTTCCTGCGAGGAGGCAAAAAGGATAGGGAGGGTGCGAGTGTCTGGAGATGCGTGGCTACCCATGCAGGTGCATGTGGTTGCATGTGTGGGTCTGTGTGCATAGACGTGTACATACGTGTGCATGTGTCCATACATGCATATGCAGATGGGTGTGTACACATCTTCCATCTGGCTGACCTCCATGCTTGCTAGCACACCTGCGTACAGGATACAGGGAGCCGAGGCAGCGAGGGGTGGGTGCCCCAGTTCCCAGGGTAGGCAGCCCTCGCTCCCCACCAAGCCTCTCTCCTGGGTCCTGCTTTTTCCCCCACGTCCCCGCTATGTGATAAAGCGAAGGGACAAAGGGTTTCTTCCTCTGCCGTTTGGGAGGCCCCGATGGCAGGGAGAAGGAGGTGAGGGAAGGCTGGGGCTCAGTGGTACCCAGCCCATGGGTGGGAACTCTGTTTCCTCCTTGAGAGGTGTGCTCCCTCTCAAGGAGGAAATCCCTTGAGAGAGAGTCTTCCCCCCAAGGCCAGGGGGGAGAGTGCTCGTGGGGGCAACTGTTCGCCAAGCGAGTGTCAGCATGTCCTCACAGCTAGGGCCCCAGCAGAGCAGCTGCACTGTGGCCTCCGCATTTCTCGCTGCACACAAGCGGCATCTCATGGCAGTGTGGTCACCTAGGCCAGGTCAAACTTGGCTGTATTTGAGGGAAGCTTCCCCCTCCCAGGTCCCTTTCCCTCTCCTTTTTCTGCCAGTGTGTTACCCGCTAGCACAAGCCCATGGCATGAATTTTCACAGTGCCCAGCTTTATCCCCAGTCCATTTTGAAGCTGTGCAAATAAGCTCTACTCTAGGGCTTTGCCCTGTAGTGTTGAAGAAGAGGCTCCCAAGGATGCAGAATAGCCGCAGAGAGGGAGCAGATGAAATCCTTTCCACGTCTAGGGTCACCGCCACTTTCTTTCCCCCAGGAGTTCATGCACAGAAATGTACCTCATGAGCATCTTCAAACTCTCCCTGGGCAAATCCTTCAGGCAGAGAAAGGGCATGCCTAGGAAAATCTGGGGATGGAGAAAAGCTGTCTCTGCCTGCTCCAAACACCGGCACAGAGCGAGCTGCCTGCCTGCGTGCCGGGTCTCCACCACTGCAAGAGTGGTACAGGCAGGCCAGGCAGAGCCGCAACCGCAGCTGGCCTCGGCCAGGGGGAGGCCACGGCTTTGAGCACTGCCTCGTACCCAGGGCACATCATAGCGACCTGCTGACAGCCCTGTAATCCCCCTCCCTCCCACCGGCCACGGTAAATCCAGCTGTCGCGTGGTGCAAGTGCTCAGCACATGACCCACAGCCATCATTCCTCTTGCTCCTGCAGTGAGGGCCCTCGCCTGGGCTGGGGGGCTCACAGCAAGGGCCAGGACCCCTCTCCTCAGCAGGGAAATAGTGCAATGGTTGACAGCAAAACAGGCTGTAAAGTGTCAGCACACCTCCCTCCGCTCTCTTTGCATCACAGGGTAATATATAACCCCGGAGCCCTCTGAATAAACGTCTGGAAGAAGCTGTTAAAAGCACCTGGGACATGCACAGGCAAAGAAAGGCACTTTGTCAAGACGGGGTAATTACACACACAGCTGGCTGGAGGCGAAGCGGAGAAAAGAGTCGGAGGAAGGTGCCTGTGCTGACACAGCAGGCTCAGCAGCACCCGGGGCAATTCTTGCTGACAGATTGAACCAAGTTGTGCAAAGGGAAAGATTGGAAATGGTCCCTGCTGACTATTTCCTTATGGGCCAAGGATGGCTACAAGTAAGAAAATCAAAACAAATATCAGACTGCTCATCACTGAGGAAACAGGGAAGGGAGCAGAAGAGTTTGTTTCCATTGGCCTGAGCAAAGAGAGTTTTTTTAGCTGCAAGGGTCAGAAAGATTTCAACTTTTGAGCTGCACCAAGACAAAAATACAAACTGACATTCTTTTTTCTCCTAGGGAAAAAAGTTTTTCCCACCAAGCAGGGTCCTGGATCTGCTGTGAGTGCATCTCGAAGGAAGCCTGCCAGGGAAATGGGAGACAGGCAAGGTTGTGCTGCTATGCAGCCCACGATGGCCATTTGGTTTGGCACCCTGTGCCTTGGCAGCCAGCACGCAAGGACAGTGCCTGCCCAGGGCAGGAGGCTGTTGCAGGGCAGAACAGCACAGACTGGAAGCTCAGCAATTTATTTGGCTGGAGACTGGGGCTGCTTCTCTCATTTCCAAGAGCTGGGAAAGTCATACACTACCCCATCTCCAGTCTCAGGGGAGATTTGGCCTTGAGATGCTGGCCTGCTGCACATACCCAGGGAAAACGACACCCTGCGGGGACTCACATTGAAATCATTTGCACCTGCTGCCTCCCCTTCACAGCGTCTCCCTTCCTCCCGTTCTGCATCTGGGACCTACAAGCTGGCTGCAAAGTGCAGCCCTCAGCTTTCAGTTCAGGCCAGCTGGGCAGGCTGGGGGGCCCTGCAATACCCCAGGCGAAAGGCATGAGCCCCTCAGGGCCATGCCAGGCTCGTTCATGCCATTAGTGGCCCAAGCCAAATGTGGCTCCACCGCTGCCTCTTCCAGGCACCCAGAGCCCCTGCACCCAATGCCCCCCTGCACCTGGAGAACGGCTAGATCCAGCTCCAGCTGCCCAAAGCCAGACCAAGCCCATATGGTCCTCACAGCATCTTAACACCTAATTTGTAAATAAACCCATAGGCCACGTGGCCTCTCCTGGGCCCTGACACAAAGCAGCCACGCAGCAGGCCAAGGGCAGGTTTCACAGTGGCTGCTGGTGCAGATAAGGGCCAATTAAAGGGTAGGCAAAAAGCTCTCCCTTTCCTCCCTGCTTGCTCAGCCTGTCTATGCTAATCCCACCACAATTACAGCCCTCTCTTTGCTCTGAGAGATTAATCCTCCCCAAAACAAGGCATTTCCAGCAGGCTGAAAAGACAAAGAACACTCTCTGATTGAAAAAAAAAAAAAAGACTCAGGCACCTGCCTGGGAGCATTTAATTACCCCAACAATGCCTTGAAAAGCAGAAAAGCCACCAAGACCAAGCCAGCTCCGCAATCAAAAAGCCACAGCAGCGGGCATTGGCTTTGCACCGACCCAGCTCAACTGGCGCTACCCAGACATCTGGGGCCTATCAGTGCCTGCAGGTTACAGCGGTTTGCCAAGCGCAGACCCACAGTCTGTCTCTCCTGCGGACACTTTTCCTCCCCAGAGTCTGCAATGCCAGGCAGGGTGCTGGCTTCTCCTCTGTTTTGTTCCTTGGGCTCATCTTTTGATGCACTTAAAAAAAAGTGGACGAGTCTAATCTGAGACAACATGTTCCCTTATCGGGGAGGGCGGTTCCCACCCAGCAGGCCCCAGCTGTCATTAATCCAGCTGCAGAAGTGTGTGCATGTGTTGCAGAGCAAATCAGAGGCAAAACTTTTCCGAGTTTTCCTGCCCCTTCCCAGGCCCTTTTGAGAGCGCAGGAGTGAACAGAGAGGGATTCCTACAGGGCTGATCCTGCCAGAGGGGGTGCAGAGGTACGGCAGGACCCTGTGAGCAGGCTGGGACTTAGGGGAGACAGCAAGGGAGATGGAGCAAGTCCCCATACAGAGACCAGATGCGCTCCTCCACCTCACCATGTAGGAGGGTGGACATGGCATGTAGTGCAGGCAGGAGCTGGGCGCTGTGGCCCGAGCTGGCTGTGGAGGGAGGCTGGAGCCACATACTCTTGGCACCTCCCAAATGTCAGGTTTTTCAAGGTACTGCTTTCATGAGGAACTCTGCAGGCCACATACCGGATCACTGCAGCACAGCATTAACTCTGTTAACACAATAACATACATATATGTTATATGCATGTGTCAATACACACACGGACCTGCTGGTTCTCCTTGAAGCCAGACCCATGACTGCAACGTAGCACCAGCGCTCTTCCGCATGCCAGGTTCCCACCAAACCAAATGTGGGCTGTGAGAGCTCCTTTGCCAGCACGGTCTGCTCACAGCCTCACAGTGCACACATGACCCTCCACTGCATGTGACCCCCACAGGACAAACACCCCTTCAGTGGGGAATCCAACACACCAGCACATGTTCCCTCGTGGGACCCCCCACGCCAGGCCCAAGCCCAGGAAGCAAAGCACACCCCTGCCAGCATATCTCCATGTCCCCAGCGATCATATGTACGAATGCTCAATTTATTTTGTTGCCTCATGGCTCAGAGCTGCAGATCTGACACTCTCCTTTCATCACTCCATCTGCACATCACTCAGAGCTTGGCTCTCCAAGGCCATTGGGTAACAGTCACTTTCTCTCTGGCTATACAGGCTTCCTGATGAAACACCACAAATTGGAGACAGCAGTCCTGGCACTGGGACTTAACCATGAAGTCAGTAAGGGAAAAACCCCAAAAGCTCCCAGCTGTAGCAATCCCAGATTCAAGAAAAGTGCTTGTGAAAGTGCATACAAAGCATCAGCAAAAGTGGCCTGAAAGGTCTGCCTGGAAACGTGAAGAAATAGGAAAGAAGGGGGCTGCATGCCATGCTTGAGATACTGATCAGTAAGGGCCAGAACAAAGTGGGACCGAGGGAACTCCTGAGAAATCCATGATTTGGTCTCAAAGAACCCCAGGGCTGCCTGTCCCAGCTCCCGTGTCCTGTCCTGTCCTCTCTCCACTGCTGTCTTTTCCCTTTCCGTTTCCCACTGCTCAAACCGTCTGCCTTTGGGCCAACATATTGCTGGGGCCAGGCCCATGGGCAGTGATCAAACACTCTGGCTCTCTCAGAGACACAGAGCAAGACGGGCCTTTGATGTGCCCCAGGACGGCTGCTCTGCGTCCCCTTGCTTTTCAAAGGCCCGTCTTTGGCTATTGTGCTCACATCCTGAGCTTGTTTGTACACTTGTCCAAGGCCCCCAGCCCTCCAGCCCCCCTGCAGGAGTGTGGGTCTCACAGAGATAGGAGGCTTGACTCGGAGATAAAAGCAGCCGGGCTCGCCAGGCAGAGTTGTTATCAGAGCAGTGACAAGCCGCACAGTACTGCGGCACAGCCACTGAGATAGTGAGAGCTCTGCTATGCTGACCCCACAAGACAAAAGGATCCAGGTCAACAACAGCTCCTGCTAGATCTCCACCAGCCACGGCTGCCCGCAGCAAAGCTGCCTGGGCATTTCGTCTGTTAATGGAGTGGTATCAGTCCAGCGCACGCCAAGGATTTGTGCTAATGCTGCTGCTCTTCCCCTTGGCTCATCTGCAGCCCCTTCGCTACAGCAAGATGGACAGCAGATCCTCTCCTGGATCTCCATGCCTGCCGGGCTGCCCCCTCATTCCTCAGACCACACAGGAGCAAGCCTGAACCACGATCAAGGAACCAGAGCTCCTGAGCATGGCCACATGCATCTTGATTGCCAGGAGCAAGCAGGACGGTGGTGACCTCTTCCAATGCAGTTGCTCAGTAAGAAACCACATTTACTCTACCAGCTTCATGCACACCGGCTTTTCCTGTGAGGGTCGATTCCAACTACTTCACCCCTCTTGTAGTCAGAGCAACTGAGAAAGCCAACAGCAAAGGCCAAAACCACATGGCCTCCTTCTTGAGGAAGGAGCTACTCGCGGCATTGTGAAATTCTTGGACCTCACATTAATGGCTGGTGATGGGACACAAGCAAATGGGGAATGATCTCCCAGATGCGGGGCTGAGCAGTGCCTCCCATGCCCAACAGGATGGTGGGTTGGAGCATGATTCCCAAGATTGCAAAAAACTGGCTTTACCAGCTCCATTCTGAGACCAATAATAGCTGATTGCACCCCAGTGCAGCCTACATGTTGAGCAAGGAGCATAGCCAATATATTGCTCAAATCTATTTCCAGAAAGGCAGGAACTGGCACTGCTTTTTCTTCAAGTGTCTGTGGCTCAGAGGAACCGGTCCATATGCAGGCCAGAAGACCAAAGTCTTTTGTTTGTCCCCAGGTGAGACACCTGTTGGCTGCTTGGCCCTGCACTCTGGGGTGCCCCACAGCTAGAGGAACTCCTGTTTTGCAGGGCCCGCAGCCCAAAGGTGCCCTTTGACTGCCTAGTCCAACCTCCCACCTCGCAGGCCAACATGTCCCCTGTGATTCTTGGCCTGAGCCCTGCAGCATGCACTTGGCTGAAGCCCCCCTGGCAGCAAAGCTGCAAGGCCCTTGAAGCATGGGGAGGTCACCATACCCAGGGCGGTTCCTCCTAGACTTTAATCTCCCCTCTGCCTGCTTTAAGAGGACTTTGGGAAGAGGGGCCTAATTTTCCATTTAGATTTATTTGGCACCAAGCTGCAGCACTTTGTCTGCAGATTAAAGATCCATGTTAGTCCCAGGACTTCTTGCCATAAAAGTGCTCAGGTTACCTTCCAATATTATTTTTGATAAATGGCTCGCAAAGCACAAGGCATCCTCTCCAATCTGTTTATCTCTGTGGCTTTTGTTTTCTCTCTACTTTTTAACTGCCTTCCTAAAATGTGGGTAGGACAGCTGGTCACATGAGTGTCAGCCACTCTGACATTGAAGTGAAATTGCCCCCACATTTTGGGCTCATGTTTCAACATTAGTCCTGCAGGAGGGACAGCATCGCATGCTGGAGTATTGCCCAAAGGCAACATGGAGTCATCTGAGCCCAAGTCAGGGGAGTCACAAGCACCCCAGAAATTCAGAGAAAACAGTGACAAACATCTAAAATATCAGAGCCAAGCCACAACGAAGAGGAACAACCTGACGGAAGCCAGTCTAAAGTAGGATGCCAAGACGAGCAACGAGCATGGAGGCCCCTACGCAATACCACAAGCAAGAGATGGGCCAGGCAAGGAGTAGAATGGGCAGAAGCAAACAATTCAGGGCAAGCTGCAAATATGCACAGCATGACACAGCAGGGCTCAAACAACAGTCTGCAGCAGCCAGATTCAGAGTTTAAACACTCAAAGTTCCTGCTTTTTTCACGGACTTTGGGAACTGGCAGTGGCTCCTGATTATTATGGACCTAAACTGTGCCATAATCAAATACAGAGGGTCCATGCATCTTACTGGACCACTTTACCTCAGCTGTACTGGATCAGAAGCCAGCAGTCCTCCATCCATGGGTACCATGTTGCATTTGAAGGATGGTCTTTTTAAAGGTATTTCACCATAGCTAGCTCTGGTGCAAAAATATCTGAGTTTCTAAAGCACCAGCTTTCTTCTCTTTTCCTGGCAGGTGTAAAAATGTGGAAATGCACAACACATGGCCAAACATATTCCGAGAGAGAACAGAAAACACCTGCAGTGAGTATTTGTCAAGGGAGTTTAGGGCTGGTACCACGTGGCACATAGCAGCTGCTCTGCTAGAAGGAATAGAGACGAAAGCTGAAGAAGGACATGGAGAGAAAGAAATTGGAGTTTCCCTTTACAAGCTTGCATTTCAGCACCGTTATCTGGGATCTCCTGCGCCTGACTGAGTTCTGCTGTGGGTGTAAACTCCTCCTGTCGGGCCTTGGTAGTCAAATGCTGCTCTGCTCTGCTCTGCTCTACTTTGATTACTTTCTCCAGGGGTCAGAGCCGCTGGAGGCTGAGCAGCAGGCTGCATCCAGACTTTTGTGTTTAAAAGCCACCAGGGTATCCATCCTCCAGGAATGATCTAACCCCTTTCTGAGCCCATTTACGCTAGAGCCTGGGTCTAACCTTCTCCAGAAAACTGAACGCTGGTCCACGCGTACATCTTGTCAGCGCGCCTGGGCCCCGTTTTAGGGGAGACTTATCTCCAGACAGCCACATCAAGTTTCAGATCTAGTTAATCCCCCCCTTTACCAACGCAGGAATGTATTTCTTTTCACGAAACATAATCCTCTTTGCAATCATGGGTTATACCAAACTAAACTTTCTGCTCCCATCCTGCTTTCCCTGGAGAGGATTTGAGGTAATAACCCAGGCGTACCAGCTTATTTCTTTACTGAGCAAGGGAAAAATGAATGGAGCATCACAGAACACGCGCACACCAAAATCTGGAAGCACTACCCGATACCAACACTCCTTTGAGCGGCTCCCTGAATTCAATGACAGACGGGAAGCAGTAACCTCAACTCATGCTAGAGCACTGGCAGACAAGGAAGAGGAGACTGCAGTTGTAGCCAAGGCCTGTTCGTGACCGTGGGCAACTCTGAAGAGATGAAATGTCAGCATGTGTCCAATGAGGATGAGATGTTCTGCAGGGTCCAGGCAGATGCCCAGGAAAGTGCAGGGTCTTTATGAGATTAACCTTCAGCAGAAAGGAAGAAAGGTAAATATCACAGCCCTGGCAGTCCTCGGGGACCAGCGCCAGAAAGAGCACCTCTGCAGAGCCCCTGGGAAGCGGGGCCGCAGCTGGGACCTGGCTGTGCCGTGGTGCAGAGCTCTCCACTCGCCTCTCCAGGGCTTGCTCACTAATCTCCCTTCCTTCCCAGCCAGTGGGATCAGCTAGTTCTCAGCAAGGGCACTGAGCTGAGCATCCTGGTCTCTCTGACCTCAGGCTTCCCCCCACCCCGGGGCTGCTCCTGCTCTCCTGCAACCTGTCCTAGCTCAGCATTTACGGCACTCTAGGACCCCACAGGACCAAGCGCGGTCGGGGGGAGTGGGAACATGCCCCCATCACATACAGGGGAGCCTGCCGGCACCCTAGTGATGCTGGTAGGGTGGCGTGATGCCCCCCCCCCACCACTCACAGTCAGCAGTTCAGGCTGTCCTCGTGACATGTTTTGGCTGAATGATCTGTTTGCGTTTCCAGTTACTTTGCTTGTTGAAGTTCCTCATTGCTCCTGGAGTTATTGCTTTCACCACCCACTGAGGCTTAACCTGGCATCAAACTGACAACTGGAGATAAAACTGCCAACAGCACGTGTGGTTTATGGGTTTCTCAAATTCCCCCCACTATACTGTTTCCCATTTTCACCCTAAAATCACTAAGTTCTCTCTCTCTCTCCTTACGTGTTGCTTCTTCTTATGAATCATTCAGAAAGAAAAATGTTTACCAAATCTTTATTTTGTCAGATGACCGACACATTCTAATTCGTCCAGGTTCCTTAAAAATAAAACAGGGACGCATACAAGTTTGCACCTGCTCCCTTTTGGAGATTGAGCTCTACCCCTTCACCCAAGACAGGTGCCCTAATGCCCTTAGGCCACTTCAGATGCTCCCAGGGTCCGAGTCCCCAAATACAGCCTGTAAATATGCTCTCAACGACCTAATCCCTTCAGTGCCACTCCTGTAAGCATCATGGACAAGATGCAGGCCACCCTCCAGCCGTTTAAGCGCTGATGTAAATAAAAATTGTCATCTAACCCCCAAAAGGGGATTATGAGCGTCTCAATGAGGCCCCTGAGAGGGGCTGCAGGGACATTAGCCCCCCCTCCCAGGTGTAACTTTGGCCCTATAGCCAGCGTGCTGTGGGCCTGGGCGAAGGAGGCTCTAGTCACCGAGCCGCACGCTCCCCTTCTTGCTCTCATCCTTATTTTGGTCCGTACGGGTATTTAACTGCCCCTCATTCAAAAATCTTGTAATTTCTTCTTTATTTTTGCATAAATTACCACTTGACGGATCAGCACAGCCCTGCTGTTTGAGAGCTCCCCTAAAAGCGCCTGTGATGAAAACTCCCCTGAGTGAAAATGCGATTAACTCTGCTGCAAGGCACGTGGGAAGGGGAAGATAATACAGAGCGGCTTTAACCTTGCTCCCGCTGCCCTTGCTGCAATGGGGCCATGCAGTGCTTTCGTTTCAAAGCCCGAGCTCGCAGGGAGCCTCACCTCCCGCCACAAAGCAGAAAGGCGGCAAGAAGCGCTTCCGCCCCTGCCTGCCTCAGCTTGCAGCCTGTGCCCCAGGCCCCCGGCAAGCAGCAGGGAGCCCGAGCGTGCCGCAGCTTGGCCCGGCTGCCGCCTGGGTGCCCCGCTCGGCGCAGCAGGCTCCCGCCTTTCGCAGGAGCGAGCTTTCTCCACAGGGCACCTCGCCAGGGCACAGGCCACCTGCCACCGTCGGGCCAAAGGGCTGCGCACCGAGGTGGGCGGGGGGAAGGCCCGCACCGCACCCGCCGTTACCCTCACAGTCCCGCCTCGCGGATCCGGACTGAGCCCCCCAGAGCCCCTTTAACCCTCCCAGAGCCCCTTTAACCCCCCTCAGAGCCCCTTTAACCCCCCCTCAGAGCCACTTTAACCCCCTCAGAGCCCCTTTAACCCCCCCTCAGAGCCCCTTTAACCCCCTCAGAGCCCCTTTAATCCCCCTCAGAGCGCCGAAGCGCAGCCACAGCGGGAGGGGGAGGGAGGGGCACGGGGGGGGGGCAAAGCGCGCGCGCGCGGAGGGCAGAGAGGGGGAGCGCCTGCGGCCGCACGGTGGGCGCCGATTGGCTGAGGGCGCGGCGGGGGGCGGGGCGCGCCGTGGCGGGGAAGAGCGGCGCCTCGGCAGGCGCTGCGGCAGTCGGGCTACGGCGAGGTGAGACAGGGTGAGGCGGGGAGCGGAGCCGCGTGAGGGGCGGCGGTGGCGGCAGCGCGCGCGCGCGCGCGCCGGCGCGGACCGTTGGGGAAGGAGGAGGAGGGGGAGGGGCGGCGAGGCGAGGCGAGGCGAGGCGGTGGCCGCGGGCTCCTGCGGGCTCCGACCACCGGAGGGCTCCTGCCGACGTGCGGTGCGTGCAGGGCGAGCCTCGGGGGGGGCGGGCGGGCGGCGCGGGCCGTGCCGGGTCGGGAGGGGGGGGGGTCGCGGCGCGGCAGCCCCGGCGGGCCCCGCTTGGCGGCGGGGCGGGCGCGCACGTGGCCGCCGCCGCGGCTGCCATGTCCGCCTGACCTTGAGGGCGGGCTGGGCCGCGCCGCGCCGCGGGGAGAGCCCCGGGCCGCGCCGTCAGGGGGAGGCCGTTGCCGCAGGCCCGGCCGTCCCCGCCGTGCCGGAGCGGGGCGAGACGTGCCCTCAGCGGCGGGATATCGCCGGGTCTTCTTATCTGGGGCCCCGCAGCCGGGCCCTGCCCTCCCGCGGTTCCAGGAGGCCGGGCGGTCGCTGCTCTGCTTGTTCCCTTGCCGGGGGCGGGGGGATGCTGAGCGCCTCCGGGGCGGCCAGCCCCCGGCTCGGCTCCGCGGGAGGAGCGGTGGCCCCTGGGCCCGTGATATCCCCGAGGCGCCGCCCCCCCCCGGCGGGGGAGGGGGGTGGTGAGCCGCTGGAGATGGCTGCGGAAGGTCTCGCTGCGATTTCTGCAAAGCATGTATGTGCTGTGCTCGCGCGCTGCTGATGTGTCCCCCTCCTGACGGGAAGGCAGCCCCGCTGAAGCTTTGGTGAAGTCTTCCCCTCGGGTATCTGACTTTGCTTCTAGAGGGCTCCCCTCCCTGTCCATTGCAGGGGCTGTGCACAGCCCTGTTGTTGTGCTCCGAGTGCTGTGCGAGTGCCTGGGCCCCTGACTGTCAATCGGGGCAGGTTTCTGAAAGCTGCCAGGAGGTTTATCTGCATGTACTCTTGCTCTAAGCAAAAGGTGAAACAATGGATGGCCACCATTAACCTTTGATCATCTCTGCTCCTGATAACCTGATTATACTTCAGAGCTCCCAGGTGTAAAAGTAATCCACGTGCATCTGAAGACCAGTTCAAATGCTCTGCCAGGCTTAAACTCACAGATCATATCCTAGAGTAGCGCTGCTAGGAAACTGCGCAAGTTATATGCTCTCAACTTAGCCAGCTGTCACAGTGCCTCAATGTCTAGGCACTAATTTGCAAAGCTTCATCAAATATCTTTCCAGGAAAAAATGTTTAAGCTAAAGTAACTCAGGTTCTGCTCTGTCTTTCAGATAAGCCCACAATCCAGAAAAATCCAAACTATAGAAGTCACTGAAATGCTTTTTGTGCCTTGACAGTTGCTCTTGACTAGTCAGGGAAACTGTCCAAATACTGAAATTGCTCTCATAAAGAGAGAAAGAACATAGCCGTCTATAGGCGGCCTTATAGTTGAAAGAGTTTCTGTAGAGTGGGAATTTGTGCTGCTTCAGCTTACAGCATTGTGCTACTTCTGGCTACCAGGCAAGCTCTTGTCTTGATACTGTCATTGAAACAGACCCCACAGGCTGCTTTGCTAAGTAGTGTCCTTTGTCACCACTGAGCAGCTGCCTTTTGCCAGCTCCCCCTAAAAGGTGGTGGCCTTAACGTTAATAAGACCCTTGGCTGAATTTAGGCATTTGAGATTGTGTTCCTCCTTTTTCTCCCTCTTTCCCTCTTCCCAGTGCTCAGCAAAAAGATTCAGCTTGTCCATCTGAACTTATATCTGCAGTGGGAGTATTTGAACTTACAGGTTGTATTTCAAGGGTAATTGATGAGCTTGATATAGACCGACTGCAACTGTCGTGACTTACATAGAAGCATGCACATAATGGTTCTGGACAAGCATCCTACTCATAACGGTGACTGACTTGGACCTCTTCTGTGGTGGGAGGGGAGCAGCCTGACTTGATGTATTGCCTTCTAAACTTCTAGGGCTTTGGTCAAGTTGGTGGGTGCTCCTCCAGAAAGCAATGGACCATGCCAGAGCAGCAATTTCCAGCTTGGTAAGACCCCCTTTCCCCTCGTTTGTCTCAAGTTGGTGGGCTGACAGTACTGCAGCAACAGAAGCACGATCCAGTGGAGTCCATATCAGTCTCACAGGAGAGAACAAATCCAAAACACTTAGATATTACTCTGTGGGTTGTGACTCTGAGCTACAGACTTCACTGTAGCTGCCTGCCTATGATGTGGAGGTGGCTTAAGAAAGCAGTTGAGTGCTGGTGAGGGTTATCGTTTGAGTGCTACGATGTCTTGAGTCTTTCAGGAAGCTGAAAAAGTGATAGGGAGGGGGGTGAGCCTTGAACAATGTTCCAGGAGGAAGTACTGCTGAGGAAGCTGATTTGATGCCTATCAAGACAATCAACATTCTATTATGTTACTTGGTGGAGGGGGGAGGGAAGGGAACACATGCAACCGTGAGTCCAGCCTTTGAATGTAATCTGTGCTTTGAAACAAGTATTCCAGGAGGAGGTAGCTCTGAGCTTGCTTGGCTAAGCCTGTTGATCCTTAAGAGCTTAGTCTGTGAAATGACCCTGGGCTAGAACTGCAAATATGTTGGTCTGGTCCCTGAGCAGGTATGGAGGATATAGGAGGTGGAGGTGTGTCCTCTGCAAAGTGTCGGGGAAGCCACAGTTGCCTACAGCTGAGCAGGGAGACTTTTTTGCTAGGTTAAAGTGAAGCGTAGCCACTGGCCTCTAGCCAGTCTTCTGCATGTCTCCAGCATGTGTCCAAGCATGGCTGGGGGCAAGCTCAGCAGCTCTAATGCTAATTCTGTGGTCCTGCTCAGTTCCTGGTTAAGCTTGGAATTGAGTTAACAGTGTCTGTTAATCTGAGTGACGGCACTGTATTCACGCTTCTGTTCTGTGCACTGTTGGACCATACATCACAGCTGTTTAGAAAAGTGGACTCTAGACTCAAAGCTCCTCTGAGAGCTGCGATTAAAAATCCGTCAAGAGAAATGTCCTCAGTTTTCCTGTTAGCTGAGGTAGCAGGATTCCTCTGGGTCATCTCCATTCAGCCTTGCCACTTTATACTATTGACAAACATTACAACCTAAGAGTAGCGTGGGGCAGCTTAAAGTAAGATGATGCAGGTACTGGATGAGATTATCTAGATCAAAGTGAATGTAGTTCAAAGGCGCAACCATGGAGCGATTGTCTTCCCTCTTCTCCACTGTGATCAGTTCCCTTATGTGCAAGTCGCACGTATTCAGGTCAGATCAATGCGTTCCTCCTGATTAGGACTAGGAATTTCTGTTTCAGTCTGCCTTTGCCACAGAGGCATATGGGAAACGCCGATGCTGTTGGCGCTGTCATATCTGTTACAGAGTCCAAGCCAGACTGTGACCGGTATGGTGCTGAACTTGTGCAGGGCAAACAGACTAAATACCCACCAGACACCCAGAGTGGGTCTGAGTCTAACTGAGTCTATTCAAAGCTGTCTGCCTAGCTGATTGCAGCACAAGTGCCAGCTGTCATTGGAGCAGTTTCAGAGGAACGATTTGTGTTCGGTTTGGAGCATGGGTGCAATAAGCTGGAAGGGCTGTTGGGTGATGTAGCAAACTCTTCCCTCCCATGACTGTCTTTCAACACAGTTTGGTGGCGAGCCAATGTCGTACACGCGCTTCAGCATTGCTCGGCAAACGGATGGAGACAACAGCCATGTGGAGATGAAGCTGTCTGCTGATGATGAGGAAGGAGGGGAGATTGGGAGGCAGGAGCACCTCCACTCCAGCATGGGGCAGCCACGGAGGACTGGCAAGAACCTCTGCTTCCTTGTCATCGCAGCTGTACTCCTCCTTTTGATTGGTAAGGATGGGTGGGAAGGAGCTGCATGAAGTGGACTGGTCTCAAGCATATCTGAGGCCTTGAACATTTGAATTTGTATTGTTTCAGAAGAGAATTATAAAGATCCAGGCTGCAGCTTCTTGTCACTAGCTAAATATCTCTGGCTCAGGCTTGTGGTATGGAATTAGCATGAAGAATTGCAAGTCTGACAGTAGAACTGTACAGATCTGTTTGCTAAAGGGCAAACTGATCAGTGTGGCAAGGGTACTGGTTTTCCCTTGATCGACTCTAATGCTTCCCTAGAGATGTGGGTGAAGGCATCAGAAGACCTCTGGAAGCTGAAACGTTTAATGTGTGGTGCCAGTTCACCAAAGGCTTTTACAGGGCCACCAACTTAAAGCAAACAATCTCCTCCGTGATTGGTGCTGGAGAGACTCTGCCAAGCATGAGATCAGATATACAGTGTTCTTTAAAACACTTCAGCTCAGGCAAAATGTCAGGCTTTGTATTCCTGTCTGGCCTTAGGTATGCCAGCTTTTAAAAACGGCGTGAGAGCAGAGGTGCCTCTCTACCCTAAGAGCTGCTTTGAATGCACTTGTATGATGTTGGCCTGGCTTAGTGTTCTTTCTTGCAGCGCAAAGAAATACCTGTTCTGTCCATAGGGTTTCTGATCGGCTACTTGAGTTACCGTGGACGAATGCAGATGGCTGCTAAGTGTCTAGATGGAAGTGGCAGGTGTGAGATGACTCCTACCACATCTTACTTAGCGGATGACGATGAAACGGAGGGAGATATGCCAGAACCATCTATCCTCTACTGGCCACAACTCAAAGACCTTTTGTCAAATAAGCTGTCAGTCAAACGTCTCGAAGGCGACTTGAGGTAACAGTTCCAGAAAACAGCTACAGCTAAGGAACAGGCACAGCTGGTGAACAGAGCTCAGGCTCTTTCTTTAAGACCCCTTGGAAAAGGATCTTAAAGCTATTATGGGGTGGCATGTCACTAAACATGGTTCTAAATGGCCTGCCCAGCTTGGGTTTGCTGGCTGGGGTACTGCGGTGCATACTGGTACAGTAGCCTAAACTATACATCTGTTGCCTACAGGAGAAGAGCAAGCAGAAAATCTTTTGAAGCCGGCCTGAGTGAAGATGAGAACATGGCCATCTACATTCATGAGCAGTTCAACAGTTTCGCCTTAGATAAAGTGTGGTACGACGAGCACTATATTAAGTTGCAGGTCAAAGGCAGGTATGTTAACGAAGAGTCGTAGATCTCTGCTGTATAGCATGGATATAGTAGTCCAATATAGTAGTAGCATGGATATAGTAGTCCAAGCAGTTGCGAAGATTGTGAGCCAATTATCCCTCTCCAAAGGAAACTACAGGATAGCTCAGCAATGGCTACTGCTGTGTCTTCACAGGCTTTCTAAATCCAAGGTGTCTGGTAGCAGGCCTCTGGATTCTTCCTGGGACAGCTGTTTCCTCAAAGCATGCTTAAGAGTTGGAGAGAAAACAAACTGAGAAACTGAGTTTAAAAAATTAGCCGAAGGGCAGGCGCTTTCTGTCTAAAGCTGCTAGCGTGGATGGCTCTATCTTGTGACCCATAAAGGTGTTGCAGACCTGGCTCCGGCCTCTCATAGCTCGGGAGAGTATCAACAGGCATTGGATGACAGCTTACATTGGTGTGTCTTTCTGTCCCTTTGTGTGAGAGGAAAAACGAATTTGCTTGGCTGCTTTCATGAGGGGACTAAAAGAGACTGATAAGCGCAGACTATTTCTACTACTTGTCTTAAAAACTAGCCTTCACTGATGTCTCTGAACAGCCCCAGAGGTGGTTGTGTGAAACTACTGATAAGAGTTTACCTGTTTTAAGCTCTACGTTGACTTGATCAGAATTAAAAGGGCATAGACTGAAATATAGGACCTAGCTAAATGTGCAGGCTGTATATGAAAGAGCATAACACTGTCTCCTGATGTTTACCAGTGTCAACAACAAAGTGTCTGTTGTGGAAGATAGTGGAGAAGTATTAGTGGAGAGTCCCAGTGCATACGTGGCATACAGCAAAAATGACGAAGTTTCTGTAAGTGACGCAGAAGATCCTGGGGATGTACTTGCATGCTTACCAGATGGCAATGTCTAAAATGTATCCCTTCAATACATGCACTGTATAAAGCCCATCTCGGATACAGAGCTCGGGAGGGTGGAGGCGGGGGATGGATGGGGAAGGAGCGGGTCCACACAGTTTTCTTGCTTCAGCAAGATGCAGAAGTAGCTGTTCAGACTACTTGGCTGGGATCCAGCCAGGAGCCTTGACAAAAGTGCTGCTCCACCAGGCCTGTTGCATGTGTGGAGTCTGCTTTGCTGAGCTGTAACTTTGTGCTGCTAACGTTGGGCTGATGCGTTCAAGGCCCCGTGATTTTGTAGACTGCTTAAAGTATCTTATTAGCTGAGGACTGCTGCCTTTACAAGCAGCATCTCTGTTCCAGGGCAAACCAGTCTATGTGAACTACGGACAGAAAGATGATTTTAAGAAGATAGAAAAGTTGAATGTTTCACTGAATAAATCTATTGTCATCGTCAGAGCTGGAAGAATTACCCTTGCTGAGAAGGTGAGCCATCTATGCCCCTGAAGCTTGGCCAAACTTGGCAGCAAGGAGATATCGTCCTCCTTTTGAAGACACACCTCTGTGCCTCGGTTAAAGCCTCTAGAATTTATCCACAGGCTTGTTCTGCCGAACTGGTTTCGCTTTTTTGTGCTGAGTTTCCATGTGCAGATCCAGACACCAAGGCTCATTGGAGCTAGTCACTTTTCATGGTGGTGGTGTCCTTGGCCTCTGGCAGTCGGGTTGGGATAGCTGAGTACCCAGAATGATGGAGCAAGGAGGCAGAGGCAGGCAGTCTGTGGACACAGGCTGGCTGTTGGTGTTATAAGCAGAAACGGAGCTGCCAAAAGCAGAATTATCGCATCTCTAGAGCACCTCTAGCTACCGTAGCCAGATACTTTCAAAGCTTGGTTGCAGTGTCTCACTTGGTCTCTTGTTGAGCATTCAGTAGGTCCAAGCATAGGTGCCAGCAGTGCCTGCCCAGCCAGCTGGTTTGTGCGTTGCTTGGCTTGTTGTAATGCTCCCTTTACAGGAAACAAAACCAAACAGCCAAGCAGCCTAAGGGATCGGAGTCCTGCGCACAAGCCTTTCTTAGGTCTGCCAGAGAACTGCCCCTTACAAGGGTGCTTATGGGGAGACTGGGACACAGGATTCTTTCCTGCAGCATGCCAATACAGCTCTGTCTGGCTGCCTACATCATAGACGCAGGCCGAGCTGAAAGGTGCTTCCACACGTGGTGCTTGCTGGTTCTGTGCTCCTTTTTCCACCTTGTAAACTGGTGTCTGGCCTTGCAAGAGTGTTTGTGCCTGTATAAGAGGCAGCTGGGTTGTAGGTGTGTTAAACTGGGGTTTGACCTGATTAGGCCATTCTCCCCCTATTTTCTTTGTGAAGATGAGCCTCCAGTGGCTGCTTATCTTCGCTTGATACTGATCTACCCTTGGGAAATCAGCCTCAGCATAATAAAAAATAACGTCCTCCTCCTGAGCCTCTCTGAGCAACGAGTCTGAGTTGAACAAATTATAGGGTCAGACGCTAACCATGGAGAGCATCCTAATTCAAGAGGGCGTTAGACACACTGTGTCCAGCGTGAGACTGAGCTGTTTGCATTCAGCCTCTTCATATTGGTGCCAGGTGACTGTTAAAATCTCTTGCAGTCAGGCACTGAGAAGTGCAACCCCCTCACACCATTCCTCACTGTACTTGCATTAAATCCCCTGGCTTGCCCCCTTCAGATGTGCAGGTGATGTTGCTCTTTGTTTCAGGTCGCAAATGCCAAAGAGGCAGGAGCAGTTGGTGTCCTGATGTTCCTGGATCCATCTGATTATAAGGGCACAGATGAACTTGTCCCCTTTGGGCATGTGAGTATGGGACTAGCTCCCCTGTCTGCTGTTGTGATGAGCCGCCTTCATTGTGGACTACAAACTGCAGCAGTCCTTTTACAGGCCTCCCGCTTAGCAGTGCTTCGTACCCTTGTGTAGATGACAACTCTTGGTCTTTATGTGAGACCTGAGGACTCCTTTTGCCTTTCACAGGCCCACCTTGGCACTGGAGACCCTTTCACCCCGGGCTTCCCCTCTTTCAACCACACCCAGTTCCCACCAGTCGAATCTTCAGGACTACCCCACATTGCTGTTCAGACCATCTCCAGCCAAGCAGCGAGCTTGCTGTTCAGGTAACGGTCCCTGCTGGCTTGCAGGCTAGGTTATTGGCCCTGTTGCTGGGAGTGAGGATGACGTTGAGGTGCTGTGAGCCCAGGGAGCTCTCTGCTGGCCTCTGCCGTGTATCGCAGAAAGCACTTAGTAGGACTAGCTGGAGAAAGGTCACTTTTCTGACACGTCTTATTGCTTAAAGACAGATCTTAATTTAGTATTGGGTTCCCCTTGGCCTCTCTCTGCATTCTTCCTCACCACACACACCTTGCAACCTTGTACTGCTAATTAACTTCTGAGCAGGCTCTGAACAAGGCCCTCCTTCAGTTTCAGGCTTGCTTTTCTCACAGGAAAGGTAAATGAGGCCCGAGATGAACAATGAGTTCAAAGGATCTCTTTCCCCTCAGCAAAATGGATGGCGACTCCTGTCGTACGGACTGGACAGGTGGGGTCATGGGCTGCAAGATAACGCTGAGCAGCACAAGCAAGATGACAGTGCAACTGAAGGTGAACAACGTCATGGTGGACAGGAAGATTCTGAATGTTTTTGGTGCTATCAAGGGGTTTGAAGAACCAGGTAGGAGCAAATGGCTTGTGGCTCAGATTTAAGGGGGCTTCTTCCTGCTCTGTCATCTTCAGAGCATGGCAGCTGCTCCCAGTCAGAGGCAACCACATTCTCAGCAGAAGCAAGATCCTTCTCTGAAAGTTAAGGGAAAAGCTGACTAAGCTGCCAGGGAAAGTCTAAAGACAGTGAGACAGACACAGGGGTCGGACTCCATACTGTGTTTCTAGCACGGAAGTTCAAAGCTGCTTTTCTGATAGAAAGTGCTTGCACCATAAAGCTGGCAGCTCAGAGCTCTTGGTGTCTCCTTTATAGATCGGTACGTTGTGATCGGAGCCCAGAGAGACTCCTGGGGCCCAGGAGCGGCCAAGGCTGGTGTTGGAACTGCCATATTGTTGGAACTTGCCCGTGTGATCTCAGACATGGTGAAAAACGGTAAATATTTGAGCACAAAAGCAGGGGGTGGAGGGGAGATGTTAAATCCTACAGGATTCAGCTCCGTTAGCTCTGGAGAGCTCAGTTGCAAAGTAATCCCTTGAGAAGGTGCAGGAAATCTGACAAAGCTCCCTGAGATGCCATTACTTGCCCAGCATGGACAACTTGTCAGCAGTGAGCCCTTTTTCCAGGGGACTTACCTGCTTATATCCAGTTTGGTTTGAATGCAAGAATGTCCTTGGATAACACATAGTGAAAACCTCAGACTTGAGCTTTCTATTGGGCAGCCAGGCCTGAAAGTAGAAAACATCACAGTAGCTGACTAGCTGGAGAGTTGGGGGCTGCCTGGTGGCGCTCAGTGCAAGTGCTCCTCTCCAGGGTTGATTCTGGGCTCTTGCAGCTAAAGAAGAAGGTGGAGGCAGGGGGTTGCAGACGGCATGGCTTCCCCCTACAGCCCTGTGGACGTGGAGGGGAGCAGGGAACAGTGTCCTTGCTGTAACTAATGTGTAGGAGTCCATGTACAAAATGCTTTGGCTCTGTCTGTTGAGCAGTAGGTGATGCATCAGCCCAGGTCCTCAGTAATCTACATCTCCATGTAGGAAGGGCATAGATCGCAATCTCTCTCTCTCACTCTATTTGCAGATGGCTATAAACCAAGGCGAAGCATCATCTTTGCTAGCTGGAGTGCAGGAGAATACGGAACTGTGGGTGCTACCGAATGGCTGGAGGTACTTTTCTTTGATAGACTTCTGCAATGACTGTTTCTGATTCCCTGCTCCCATGGATTAAACGCTCTGGTGTTGCACTGTTGCCATTCATCTTACATTTCTGTTTTGTTTTAGGGATACTCTGCCACGCTGCATGCCAAAGCCTTCACTTACATTAACCTGGATGCTGCAGTCCTAGGTAACTTGCCAGTCTGTTAAGTTTCTTGAAGCCAGGTTGCACCAGAAGGGCTTGGCAGACATCCCTTAACCTCCAGCAATGGAGACTGCCCTGACTGTCCCAAGGCTGCTATTGTTTGACTGAAGGTTGGTGTGACTCCCTCTATCGTGGACCTGTTGTCATTGAAGCTGGAAGGTTGCTGCAACTTGAGCCAGAAAGAGAGAACTCTGCTAGGTCTGAACAGATTCTGCCCTGTGTCTGCCAATGACCCTTTGGGGGGTCTACAGCCTGTAGATCGGTTTACGCAGAAGGTGTTACTAGTGCTCAGTCAGAGGACTGGGCTGCTCTAGGAGTAACGGCTAGCTGTGCCAGCACGTCAAGCACCTTTCCTGTCTTGCAGGCTGGAAACACGTCAAGATTTCTGCCAGCCCAATGCTATATGCGCTGCTGGAGAGAACTATGATGGGGGTGAGTTGAAGGGTCTTGGGCTGACCAAGGCGGCTATGGTTTCGGGAGAAACTGAAAGTTGCTAGAGCTGTCCTGGGCCACTAGTTTCAGCAGAGCTGGCACCTTCTGAAGAGAAGCCACTTTAGGAGAAGGGGCTGAGACATTCTGGAGGGGGTCCTGTGTGGAGACCCCTGGGCTGTAGCTATTACAGTTTTACGCGTCTAGAATCCAAAACTAGCAAATGCCACAGTTCACTGGGAGGTAAACGTGCCTGCATGGACTGTGCCTGTGTGCAGAAAGGTCAGGAAAGCGCATCTGACTCTGGCATCTGCCTAGCAATATGAGCTCTGGAGCAGACCCACCAGCTCGCAGGCAGCCTGAGAGCCCAAGCAGAGGCCAGAGCAAGAGCAGTGACTGTCTATCTCTTTCCAGGTGATGGATCCAGCCAAGGCCCAGTCAGCAGATGCAGGAAGCCTGTTGAGCAGAGTTGGTACTGACTGGGTAAAAGCAGTGTAAGTCTCTTGATCCTGCTGTTTGGGAAAGCAAATCTCCATAAAGGAACGAACTAAACAGCTTCTGTTCTTTGTGCTGGAATGCAGCACTGCTGTTTGAGGCAGGCTCTACCTACTGTGAAGGAGGCAGGCAAGCGTGGACAGCACAGCGCTAGCTGTGCTTAGTGTTGCCCCAAGCTGCCTGTAGGCAGTTCAGACAACTTTTTATAGGGCAAGAACAGCTTTGCACAAAGACTGGCAGCTGGAAAGGGACAAGCAGCCCTCAGCACTTGTCTGGGAGTTCTTGTCAAAACCTGCCCTGTCTAGACACAGGGCAGCCCAGTTGGCTCAGAGTTTCAACTCTAGGGCTTATAGCTCTTCTCTTGGGATGTCTAAACCAGTTGGTAACTGCTCGATGCCTATCTCCTGTAGTGTTCCCCTTGGCCTGGGTCATGCGGCATTCCCTTTCCTGGCGTACTCGGGAATCCCGGCGGTGTCCTTTGGTTTCTACAATGTAAGTACTGTGCGCCTGCCTGGCGTACTAGCTCTACGGAAAACGCTGTAGTCATATCTGCCCTCCAGGATGGCAGAGCGCAAGGTGCTGCTCCCAAACTCAACTTCCATGCAGGAGCCCTTCTGGGAGATGGCAGACCGCCTGTGGGCCTGGTGGCTATGGCAGTACTCTCTGTGCAGGCTTTTCTTGGGGCTTGGCTGGCTGGCGTGCACTGTCTGTTCCATTTTGAGCATCTGTGTTTTGTTGGGAGAGGGGGCCCTCTCTCTTCTGGAGGTTCAAATGTCAATGCTTCAGAAGCTAAATTCACTGAAAAGATCTCTGCTTTCTTCTCCTGCTGCTTTAATGTACTATGGCCTCCTGTTTAGCAAGCAGAGTGCACTGAGGAAGCTGTAGAGCTGGCCAGAGGCATGTACTAACTCGCTGTTTGTATCTGCCACTGCAGCTTGGGGGTAGCAAAAATGGCAACAGCCAGGCAGTTTGCTCTCTTACCATAGACTCCAGGTGTGTGGCTGGGAGCTGGGCAGAACTAGACTTTCTGGTAACAGCTTCCTTGGCTTATGAATGCCTGGACTTTTAGTATCACATTTCCCCAAAGAAAAACTTAACCCACTCAGAAGGCTGGGGCAGGGGGCACGCTGAACTGGTGCTCAGGTTTGTCAAACCACAGCTCTGCAGAAGAACCCTAGCAGGACTGAGGTGTTTGTGTATCCAGGTCTAACAGACTAGCAGAGCATCCTGATGATTGTTGAAAGGTGTGAGAGTTGCGCTTCAAAGCGTCGCCACTCAAATCTTGCTACTTAGAGGCTTAAGGGGATGGGGGTGTGGTGGAAATAGGAGGCAAACTGTAGTGGGAGGCAAAAATTCTTAGCTTGAGTAGTGTTCCTGCCTAACTCCAGTGTCTTCTGCCCTGCAGAAAGATGAGGAATACCCCTTCCTGGACACCACTCAGGACACTGTGGAGAACCTGAAGATGATTACCAACTTGTATGGTCTTATCCGTACTGCTGCAGAAGTGGCTGGACAAATTGCTCTCAGGCTGACCCACGATCGTGAGCTCTACCTGGACTTCGGGAGATACAGTGAGGAACTGCTGGCTTTCCAGGAGGAGTTTTTGCAGTACGATCAGGAAGTGAAGGTAAGGCTTTGAGTGTCCTGAATCTCTGCAGACTGTTACGGTGCCTTGTATTAGCAAGGGTCTATGGCTACTGACTGCAGTAGAATGGACGACGTCTTCCCCCTTGGGGATAGGGATGTAGCAAGACCTGAACTGATGCTTCTTACGGAGCAGTACAGATAAGAGTAGCTGTGGCAGACAGACCTAGCTAATCATGCTGTGATGAGTTCTTGGGGAAACTGATGCAGATGCAATAGTTTCTAGTCTGGTTATCACTCAGTGTGATGCATCTTTGCATCTCATTTGCATCTCTGCTGAAAGGGTAAAAGAAACTGTGGGTGGGGAGAGATGTTACTGAGCCCAGTGACCTCAGAAAAGACTGCCAGGAACTCGCTCTGCTACTAAGTTTAAACTAATGTGAGGAAAAGGCGGGGGTGGGGGGGGGGGAGAACCCTCTGCAAGAGAGCAATGAAAGAAGAAAATCAGGTTTGCTAACAATGCCTCCCTTGCAGAAACTGGGGCTGACCTTGGACTGGCTGTTTTTTGCCCGTGGAGACTTTCAGCGAGCTGTAGATGGACTGAGAAGAGATATCACAAACAGTGATGAGGGAAACAGTGTCATCCGCAGAGCACTGAATGACAGGATCATGAAGGTGGGTACTTGCAACCAACCAGCTTTTCTTTCTTCACAAAGGAGGTGTACGGGCTGGAATGGGCCTTTTTTACTTAGGAGCCGTGGGCGTTGTGCAGATCTGAGTCTCTCCTGCTTGCTTAGTGTTAATGTCACTGATTTCCATGCCTGCTACTGGGAGACTTTCTGGCCGATGCAAAACTGCTGTGGGAAAGGGCTGGATGGGAATGAGAGCCTTGGGGGTTAGTGATGGGCCAGATTAGGGAAGGAATAAACTTGTGAGAGAGTAACCCTAAACTTGCACCTCTGCCCCAGGTGGAATATGACTTCCTCTCCCCATATCTGTCACCCAAAGATGCTCCCCTTCGCCACATCTTCTTTGGCAAAGGCTCCCACACCCTGCAGAGTCTGCTGGAGCACCTGCAGCTGCTGAAAACCAGCAATAGCAGCGTGAATGTGAACATGCTGAAAGAGCAGATGGCCTTGGTGACCTGGACAATTAAAGGGGCTGCCAATGCCCTAGTAGGTGACATCTGGGATACAGACAATGAGTTCTAGACACAGCAAGCACCTGGCTAAGGTACAGAATTAGGGAAACCCACTCCCTAATATGACATTATATTTCTGCAGAGAATTTTTTTGGCAGCAAATCTTTTTTTTTTTTTTTTTTTTTTTTTTTTGACCAAAGTTGAGCTTAAATTTAAATCTCACCTTGAAAAATTCACAGGAGGCAATTTTAAAGCAGGTACTAGGATTACCGTGAAATTTCCTCTGACTGGGCTTTGCTCTGACTGCAGTCTAAACCAGTCGCATACAGCTGCTTGTGGGGCTTGCTTTCTGGTGTACTTGAGAACAATCAACTCAGGCAAATTCTGAACTGGTACCTTGAGTGGGGAGGTACCATATCTATTTAGGGTTTTAATTGTTGGCCTCCTAAACCTAGTGATGGAACAGGGAATGGATTCCTCCATCCCGTTATGATGAGGATCCCTTCCCTGGCAGGGAGCTGCAGAGACAAACCTGTAGCTCAACAGTAAAACACCATAGTAATAGCCCATAAGTGCTAGATTATCAGTAAGCTCTGAAGTGCCCAGCCTCCCCCCGCTAAACAGCAGTGTCCTTACAACGTATTGCAGGCATGCTTCTTCCAAGGCAGGTTTTGATAGCCGGGGCAGATGAGCCAAAGACTATCAGATGCCCCCCTCTTATACCTTTAGCTGGCACCTCAGTGAGTCCTGTAGCATTGAGAAATAGCTCTAGATTGGCACTTCAGAGCTTGCTGCTCTGGGGCCTTTTGTAAAATCGAGTCTCTTGCTGGCCAAACCCTGTTTGGCTGATGCCATTGTGCAGGACGGCTCTCGTTTGGCACTGAGATATTTATTTGTTTATTTATTTATCAGTGACAGCGTTCACTATAAATGGTGTGTGGTTTTTTTATAGAAGATAATTATCGGAAGCAGTGCCTTCCATAATTATGACAGTTATACTGTCGTTTTTGAATAAAGCAGCATCTGCTATTACAATCAAACATGATACTGGAACTTTGCATTTAAAATACTCTAAAAAAACGCAAAAAAAAAAAAAAAATTGAAAACTAGCGATTAAGCTTTCTGTGGCAAAAATGCCCCTCTGGAAGAAACTTGAAGGTATAAACCTGGTAGCAAGTCTCTGGGTTGTGCTCCAAAACGATCCTTGAAACGCTGAAACCCTGGGTGGAAAATCAAACAGTAGAAATCTGGCTTCCTTGGGGTGTCCATGCCTCTCAGTGGGGTTCACCACCCCCTCCCCCTTTCTGGATGCCTTGTGCTCACATGGGGAACGCAGCTTCCTTCCTGCTTCTGGCCTTGGCTGAGGGGCAGGAGCGCTCCTGAGCAAGGTGATAAAAGGCGCTCATTGTGTAGCCCTAGCTCCACCCGCTACGGCACACACAAGTCAACTTGTACCTCAGATTAGGCATTGGCCCAATTTTAAATGGCAGCTTCCTGCAAACTTCCAGTACCTTATGTATCATGAAACCTAACTGACATTATCGGGGGCAGTGTCTTCCATAATGTGTAAAGAACAAGGTAGTTTTTGCCTACCACAGTGTTATATCGGAGGCAGTGACCTCCATATGTTGCACTATGGGTGTACGTAATTATCGGGGACAGTGTTTCCCATAATTGTTCTATGCTTGTCATGCAATGTCATCTGCAAAGCTTGATGGTTAGTATCTAACATGGATCAACTTCCTGCAGTCCTACTTCTTTTCACTCTCCTGTGGTGATGCAGATACAAACTTCGGTCTGTTATGTACTTCTTCAGACTCTACCTGCTCTGTAGGCTGAACTGTTTCAAATAGCTGTGCTGTCTTGATTTGGTTTCCTACCTCCAGTCATAAGACTGGTCGTTTGAATGTTTTATGGAAACTAGGCTAGTTAGATTGTGCTCTGTGATTTAGTGATTCCTTCAAATCAGTTATGAAGGCTTGGGGAATTAAAGGTGAATGTATCGTTTGGGGCTGACTGTCCAGAGGCTCTGGTCACTGCTGTAGCCAGGTGCATGTACTGCTTAGAGGCAGAGGTTGGCCTCTTCAGCGTTCTGTGGCAAAGCTGGTGTGCGTGCATGGGAAACTGCTTATTCCCCTCCGTAGGTCTCACTGGAGACTCTGGTCTTGCCTCAAGGGATGAGGAAAAAATCATAGGCACCTTTCTGATGATGCCTTTCTGCTCTCTAATCTGAGGCTGAACGCTGCTACTCTCTCCATTTGACATCTGGTAAACTGTGGTGTATATTTCCTAAAAGCATCGCTCTGTTTATGGCCAGCCCCTACTTTGATTTTTTTTTTTTTTTTTTAAAAACAATCTAGCTTTTAAACCTAAACCGTGAGTGACCTGAGTCCTGGCAGTAGTCCTCAAAATAAAGAACGCTGTAACGCTGTTTGGTGGGCACAGAGACGTGGGTTGGGTCCCACCTAGAGGCACTGCTGCGAGGAATGGGCAAGGATAAGCCCACAGCCCGTGGCTCCGGATGGCTCACGGGCTTGGATGGGTTGTATTTTCATTGGCCTTTCTGGGAGACAGATGTCCAGGCTTGTGCAACTCCTATCTTCCTTAACTACCTTGCCCTCTCTGAAGCATGTGTACCACCCTGTCTGTGTTGCTGTTTCCTAGTGACACTTTTCCAGATGACGTTTAAGAGCTGCTGCCTTGGGGAGTCCTCGCTTTAGTGTTTGCATGCATCTTGATGTTGGACTTAATCATGTGCTTTATAACCAGCAGAGAAAGACAAAACCTGTTTCTTAGCTAGCCAGCACAACTGTGACTACTGGGATGTCAGTATGTCTTGTTTGGTACTGGGGTCTGACTTGATGTGGGGTGCTAAAGTCTGTTTCTAGGTTACCTGCTCTCTGCTTGAATAAAGTTTTAAAGCTTGAACACTCAGCTCCTTGTGGATTCTTGTGAAGCCTTGACAATGTTACAGCGGCTGGTGAGCTCAAGCAGCTGGAAGAAGGTGCTCTCCTGCCAAATCAGTTGTTAATTACATAGTAGCTCTTAGCAACTCTCCTTGGTAAAGGGTTTGCCAGCAAATACCACCTTGCTGACTCGCAACAGTAAGTACAAACTTCACCACCCTGCTCTGCTAGGAGTGCTTTGAGTCCTGCCTCGCTATTGGAGTCTTGGATGAAGACTGACAATGATGTTATGGGCGCCCCTTAAGCACCCTTCTCCCTTCATGTCCATCACCTACCTGCTGCCTGAGAGTTGCTGTGCTGGCCTCAAAAGTGCCAGAGGGGATACTGTTAAACCAGGCTATATTGGAGGTGGAAGGGGGATGAGAATGTGAGACACTTCCCACCTGCCGCAGCCTTGCAGCTCACAGGGTAAGAAGCAGGCTAGGGCCTGGACGTCCTCTGGTGGGGGCACTGCTGTGGTCGGGTGAGTTCATGTGCCAGGACAGCCTGCCCCTTCTGTGCCCCAGTCCTCCTACCTGGTACTGTAAGTTGTGCAAGTACAGGTGTGCAGTGCTGTGCAGGGCGGGTGGGTTGCAGCCTTCCCTGGTCTGCCCCCAGCAAGGTGCTACAGGGGTACTCTCTGGGCAGTGAGGCAAGGGGGTGAGTGGAGAAGGGAGCAGGGGGGAGGAATGAAAACCCCTATGCCCTTCCAGGAGGGAGCTGAGGCCTCTCTGCCCCAGCCATGGGCTGAAGGCAAATAGTTTCCTAACCTCTGCCGTGTCCCAGCCCTTCACTGCCACCTTGGATCCCCTATTAAAGGCCATAGGTGAAAGCTGGGATAGGGGCTGAATGTGCAGAAGGAAGCAGGCCAGAGCACAAACTGGTTCAGATGAATTTGGTTATTGATTGAAGTCATAGAGAGCTCTGACAGAGCAGGAGCTACCTCTTCCCCCTCTGAGGCCTGGTACTGCCTCACTGGTTTGGGGCTTTGCATTTTTAAGCATCACTCAGTGAATTAAGGGAGCTCAACTCAGCTTCTCTGTGCTCTCTTCCCTGTCGCTGCTTGGATGTGCCCAGCCTCACCTTATCTCCTCCTTCACAAGCAAGGTCGAGGCATGGCAGGGTTTGGGGTGGGAGGCAGCATGTCCAGGAGCACTGCTACCTCCTTATCAGCTGTTCCCAGAGTCCTGTGGCACCTCTTGTCCCTCTGCTCCCAAGGTGGGCGATTTGCTTGTTGCAAGTCAGGCAAGTTGGATTCTCTGTTTCTTCTCACGACCGAAACCTGGCTCTGCTCCTTTCCCTTCGGTGAAGGTGCAAAGCACCCTGGGAACATAGTGTTTGGCATACCGGGGGTCTCACTGCAGCAGCTGGGTTTGTGCAAAGCTCTGCTTCTCAAGGTGGGCTTTGCCAAAGCCGGGGGCAAGTGCAGGGATGGGGGCAGTGTGAGCCATCTGTTGCACGGAGGTGGGGGTGCACGCGCACAGGAGACTTAGCCGTGTCGGTGGCTTTAGTGGGCCCTATCCAGCAGCAAAAGCGAGGCTGAACTGGTGCAGAACCACCTCCTCTGAGCTCTGCAGCTTGCTGCTCAGGGCAGCTCTAGCCCTGTCCCCTCCTCGTGGACCCAGCAGCTGCCTGCTGGAGCAGACCAAGACGCAAGCAGCCACAGGAGCAGGGCAGGGAGCTCCGGGGGGGGATGGGGACAGGTAGGCCCTCCCGGCCTATGGCTTGGAGCAGGCTGCCGCACCTGCGGACGGGACCTCGTACCACCTTACAGGGGCAAAACCGGTCATCTTAGCTCCGCCCGGGGCAGGGCAGGGATCTCCACCGGCCAGCGCCGCTCCTCTGCGGGCCAGCGGGAGGGAGGCGAGCTGGGCTCCTCCAGGACCGGAGCGGTCCGTCCAGGCGTCGGCTTGTGCCTGCGCGCGCCCGTCCGCCCTGCCGGCGCCCGCTGCGCGCGCGCGCCTCGCCGCCCCCCCCCCCCCCCGTTACGTAAGGCGGCGGCGCCGCTGCGCCTTTAAGAGCGGGCCGGGGGGGGGGGGGGGTGCGCGCGCCGCCCCGGGAGCTCGCGCCGGCCGCGGCAGGAGGCGGCGGCGGCGCGGTAGGGGGCGGCCGGGGCGGCGGCGGCCGGGCCCCCGCGCGGTGCATGAGGCGGGGCGGGCAGCGGGCCCGGGGCGGCCCGGCGGCGGCGGCGGCGGGGGGCCGGGCGGGGCCGGACGCACCATCGCGGAGCCGGGGCTGAACGCGGGGCAGCGGGGCGCCGCCGGGCCGGGGGTGCCCGAGGGGGGCGGGCTGAGCCCGGGCGTGCAGGAAGGCGGCGGGGTGGCCCCGGCGGTGCAGGAGAAGGGCGGGCTCGCCCAGGGGGTGCAGGAGGCCGGGCTGGGCGCCGTCGCCGAGGGGCAGGAGCTGGTGGCGGCCGGGAGGGAGGCGGCGGGGGGCGACGGCGGCGGCGGGGCCGGGCGGCCGGGGCAGTGGCACTGGGTGCCCCTGGGGGTGCGGGGGGGCCTGCAGGAGTGGGGCGGGCGGGCCGCCCCGGTGCAGCAGCCGGCAGCCGTCGGGGGTCCTAAGGCGGGTGGGGGGCCGAAACCGGCTGGTCGGGCAGCTCGGGAACGGGCGGCCGCCAGGCTCCGGCCAGCAGCCCCGGAGCAGCGGGCCGGGCTGCGGCGGGCGCGGGGGGCGGGGGGCGGCGAGGCGGGCGGCCCCGGGGCGCTGCTGCTGCTGCCGCCGCCGCCGCGGCGGGCGCGGGCGCAGGAGCAGCGGTGCGCGGTGCGCGGCGTGCAGGAGCGCGGCCCCCGCGCCCGCCAGGAGCAGGGTCTGGGCCGGCGAGCCCAGCAGGAGCGCAGCCCCGGTCGCGGCCCGGCCAGCCCCGGCGCCCGGGCCCGCTGGTGGGTCCGCCGGGGCCGCCAGGAGGAAGGAGAAGCCCTCGGCGGGGTGCAGGAAGAAGGCGAGCTCTACCAAGGGGTGCAGGAGCAGCTCCGCGACCCGGGCGCCGGCAACCCCGGCACGGAGACCCCCGGCGCCCGCCCGCCGTCGTCCCCGCCGCTGCTGCGCCGGCAGGGCCGGAGGAGGGCCGCGCAGGTGTAGGGCCCGATCCGTCCTCCGGCCGGGCGCGCGGAGCCGGAGCTGCCGCCTGGCTGCAGGAGGAGGAGGAGGTGGCTCAGGGCGCGCAGCCCCTGCCCCGCGCGCTGAGAGGGGACGGCACGGGGACTTCAGCCCAGCTTGGCCGTCCCGGAGCCCGGCAGCGAGTTTGGCCGCCTAGAGCCCCGGCAGCGTTCGGCACGTCCAGCCCCGCGTCCCCGGGCATGCCGGCCCCCCGGCACGTGGCGGCCGCCGTCCTCTCCCCGCGGTGACGCCGGCCCTGGAGACCCGGCACGCGAGCGGAGCAGCCCAGGATGCAGTGAGGAGCAGCCAGGGCCGGAGCTGGGAGGTAAGGGACCGGCCTGCAACGCTCGACCCCTTCCCGGGGGCGCGTGGGGCGAGCGCGGCTGCGCCCGGGAGATCACCTTCCCTTGCAGAAGGTGGGGGGGGGGGGGGATTGGGGGTTTGGACCCTGCGCGAGGAGGCGGCGTTGCCCAGCAGGTAGCGCCAGGTCGCCTTTCTCATCTGCATCCTGGCCTCATCCGCCCTCGGCGCCTCGGTCCGCGCCGGTCTTGTGCTGCTGGGGCCTGACGGGCGCTGCCTGGCGCCGTGCCCTGCAGCACTGCAGGCTGCTGGCGCGGCGCCGTGCCCGGGTGCTGCAGCGCCGTCCTCCCAGCCCCGCTGCAGCGCCCTGGGTGCTCCCCGGCCGCCCGCCGGGCGGAGGGAGCCCGCAGCCCCAACCCCTGATTTCCTGCGTGCCAGGGCAGGAGAGAGTAGTGGGGTTTCAAGTGGCAACTGTTCCCGTCGCCCGGGCTGCAGCGAGTGGGTGTCCAATGTGTTTGAACCCTCCCGAATCTGCAGCGGAAGCTGGGGGAAGACTTTTTGTTAAGAACAAGACTTTGCTCTACTCTTCCTGGGCTCGTGGGAGCTCCCGAGCTGAACAGAGAGGATCCTTGTCCTCTGGGCTGCCCTGGGGCAGCTCAAGGGCAGGCTGGAAGCTGCACCGTGTCTCGGGGCTGTTGTGCTGCTGCCAAAACGCTGAGCAGCAACCGAGGTGCTGGGACCCTCTGCCTGCGGGCTCAGGCAGACAGTGTTACATCAGTGTCTGGCCACATCGGGGCAGGTTTTTCTTGTCCAAAAGCCTCAGGACCCTTTGGGTTGTGTTTGGGTTTTTTTTTTTAAGCTTTAACTGAATCTCCCTCTGCAGAGCTGGTGACGTGCTGTCAGCAGCTGAGGGTGGAGATCTCACCTCGTCTGGAGGACTCTGTTGTGATTCTTGTGGCTTCCTCTTGCTGGTGGTGTCCACGCTACAGGACACCGTCGGGCTCTGCAAGAGGCAGCCTTGGCCGGGGTCTGCACGTGGTGAGAGGGGCTGACCCCAGCCCTGGCATCATCCCCGGGCACCTTCTCCGAGCCGCGTCCCACCAGCTGCCCACCCACCCGGCTCCCTCTGACCGGCTAGTTTAGCCCCTGCTTTCCTTGCCCGACCGCTGGCAGGAGCCCTGGGCACGGGGCAGCATCGCTGCCGGCGTGGAGGCTCCCGCGAGCCCCGGGCCAGAGGGAAGCGCTGGGGCTGGGCCGTCTGGGCAGGGTGGGCCGAAGCAGAGCCGAGCGCTGGCGCTGCCCCTGCAGCCGCCTCGCCGGGGCCGCGGCCTCTCCTCCTCCGCAGGGTTTCCTGCTGGCCCTTCAGGGCCAGCGGGAGCTGCCCCGCCGGGTGGGTTCCTGCTTGGCGGCTTGGCCTCCTTGCCCGGAGCGGGGGTGCGGTGGGGCTGCCCCAGATCCAAATCTGTGCTGGTGCAGACAGCCCTTTGCTCTGAGCAGAGCAAACAGACCAGAGTTTGTGGCTCAGGGTTTTGCAAAACCTTCCCCCCTCCCCCCAAAAAAAAGGAAAAAAAGGAGGGGGGACAGGCACCCTCTTTGCAGCAGCAGCCCGGGATGGCCCTGCGCTGCCAGCCCCGTCTCGGTGCCTCTTTTGGGGGCGACCGGTGGCATTGCCAGGCCTGGGGGCTGCGGCCCTGCAGTCGGCTGGAGCCCTGCTCCCGCTCCGACCCTCGGGCGATTTGCCGCATCCCCGAGCTGCCTGCAGGCCCCGTCCGACCCGGGGCAGGAAAAGCCTCGGGTCGGGGCCCCACGCCAGCCTCTGCAGCCCCCTCCTTCCTCCGCTCCGCGCCGACGGCCTGGGGGAGCGAGGGGCTGCTTCAGCCCGGCCAGGCTGGATTCGGGCTCTGCAACCTGTTGCAACGCCCTGAGCCATCCGGGCCTCGTTAGTCCCATATTCGTTAGTGCAAGCCGTGGGCCGGCCCTGCCGACAGGGCATTGTGGGTACGGCTCGGAGGCTGGCGGTGCCTCGTCTGGCTGGCGCTCTCCTCCTCCTCCTCCTCCTGCTGCTGCTGCCGCCTGGCTCCCCGGTGGCTGCCAGCCCTGCGGTGCCCGGGGCAGGGTGCGTGGGTGGGTGCCGTGACTCAGCCTCCGAATGGGAAGCCTGGAGCAGCCCAGACCCCCCTCCCAGCGCCCCTCGGTGCGGATGGCGACAGCGGCGGAGGTTCGGGACGGAGACGGCCACAGGGTGAGGCAGCCCCGGCCGGGCTGGGAATCGTCCCCGCCGGCGCCGTACCCCCACCCCGTCCGGCTCTCCCCGCCGCGGGGATGGCGGCTCGGCGCAGCTCCGCCGGCTGCGGGATCCTGCCGGATCCTGGCACCGGGGCGCTCCCCGCTCGGGCGTCCGCGTGGCCAGCCCGCTTCTCGTGGCGCGGGGGAGCGTGCCTCGGGGCTCCTTCGCACGTGACGGGCCCCTCGCGTCGCCCTTGTAGGGGTCCGGGAGGCCCGTCCTGCTCCCGGCCGGAGTGTTTCCCCCTCCCCTGCTGCAGCAGGATTGGGCCCAGCTTCCCCCCCTGGCCTGCAGGTCTGGTGATGCTCCTTCAGCTGGGACGCCTGGGGGCGACCGGCTCTGTCCGCTGGCCGGGATCTTAGCCGAGCCCTGCCCTGGCTGCCCTCCGGACGGGGGGCAAGCGGAGGCCTCTCTCTGCGCCTCGGTTTCCCCCTCCGGCAGAGCCACGCGGGGCTGATCCAGCGCAGAGGAGGTCAGTTAGCAGCGGCTCGTCCTCGGGGCCCCGTCCTGCCCGGAGAAACCAAGGCTCCGACTCCGGCCGCGGTGGGGGGCTGAGGAGGAGCCGGCTCTGTCCCCGAGCGGTGACGTCCAGCTGCCCTCGGCTGCAAGGAGCCTCCCCGGCTGCGCGCCCGGGGCCGAGCTTCCTGGGCTCCTAGCTCGGCGTGGCCCTGCTGTCCTCCGCCCGAGGACGAGCCGGGGACCCGCCGGGTTTGAGGCAGGAGGGGGCTTTGCCCTGCGCGCAGCCCCCACGGGGAAGCGAAGGCTTTTCCGGGGCGGTGGTAAGGTGAGAGTCTCTCTTCCCTCCCCTGCCGTCGCTGCAGTCCTTTGCCGAGCACCGCGTTTCCCGGCCTGGGCTGGTCTTGGATGCCAGAAGCCGCTGTGGGATGGAGGAGGAAACCCAGGGGAGAGGCAGGGCCGGGGCTGGGGGGAACCCGCGCCTGCAGGGGGGTGGGCGGCCGGCTGGGCCGCTCGTGCGCCGGTGCCGCCGGTTCCCGCAGGTGCAGCGACGGCGGTGCCGGGCGGCAGGTGAGGCCGCGTCCCTGCCGCGATCCCCAGCGCGGGGCTGGCCGCGTCCCTCCTGCGCCCGGCCTCGCCCGAGGACCGGAAAGGTCCGCTGGGTGCTCGCCGGAGCGGGGCGCCTGGTCCCCGCCGTGGGGAGGGGGAGGCGGGCAGCCCCCAGCCTCCCCCCACCGGTGCAGGGGGGCCCGGCCGCCCCCTCCGGCCGCGCTCCCCGGTCTTGGCTCGCTGTCTTCCTCGCTCACGCTGAGCGGCCCCTGGGGGCGATGCCGGTGCTGCAGCCTGGCCAATTAGGCCTCCCTCAATTAGCGCTAATGACTAGCAGATGTTTGATGGTCTGGCCAGGGCGCTGCTGCTGCTCTGCTCGGCACTGCGACCCCATGCCCCGCAGCGGGCTCTGGGGAAGGGAGCGGGGGGGCGTTTGGCTACCCCTCGGCTCAGGGGTTGCCGCTCGCCCTCCGCTAGCTGGCATCACCCCTTCTCCTGGCACCCAGCGCGGAGGGGAGATGCAGCAACGTGGACCTGGCTTTGTGCCCGCTCGCCCTGAGACCTGACAAACTTGTTTCAGGTCCGCTGCAGCCGAGTGACCCGCTCTGAGGGTAGTGGAGGAGGTGGGATAACGAAGTGCCTGGTAAACACCCCTCGGGGTGCGTGTGCCGGGGGGGGGGGGGGGTGCGATGGGGTGTAGGTCGCTGCCCGCAGCGGTGCCCGTGCAGCGGGGCAGAGCGGGCGCCGGGGCGGCCATCAGACTCGCCCCCCCCGGCTTCCCCGTTTGTGACCCAGGGTTTAGCGGTAAGGTGCCCCCCACCCCCGGCCCCGTTCGGAAATTCGCCCCTGCCAAACTTCCTTCCCTCGTTGGATACCGCTCTTCCGGCCGCGCGGGGCGGCGGGGACGCAGCTGAGCCGGCAGGCAGCGAGGGGGTCGCGGGAGCAGCCCTTGGCTCCGGAGGGGTGACCTGGCCCCATGGACGGTTGCAGGGAGCCCCCTTGGGGGAGGAGGGCAGCGCGCTGGCTGTGGTGGGGTGGAGGGAGGGGGTCTCCAGCGGGGTTTGCCCCGGGTGCGCAGCTGTGCAGGCTGCAGTCGGCCCTCCCGGCGGGTGGCTGAGCAGCCCCGGCCCTTGGGGAGGGAGGTGGCACGTGTCCTTCCTGCTCGGTGGGGTGTGAAGGTGCAGGGTGCTGTGCCGCTGGCTGGCAAGGCGCGAACGGGGCGGGCGCGGGAAGGCAGCGCCATGCCAAAGCCGTCCGCGGGGCAGTTCGGGCAGCTCGAAGCAGGCTGTCCTGCCCGCGGTCACCTCGGGCAGCCGACGGGCACGGTGCCACCGCGGGCACCGGTGGGACGGGTCTGCGGCTGCTGCGCCAGGTGGGGAGGTCCCCGCGTGTGCCCTGCTCTCACCGTCGCCCCGGGGCTCCCTCCCTTCCTGCCAGCTGAACCCCCTGCGCTGGTCTGTGTGGGGCAGATGTGGGGCTGCGTGGGGCCCGGCAGCACCCGGTGCACGCCCAGGTCCCCGCTGGGATCCTACGGCACCGGGAGCTGCGGTTGTGTCTCTGAGCCACCACGATCACCCTCCCCAACCCGGGGCAGTGGGGAGGTCTGAGCCGGGCAGGGGGAAATGCCAGAGCCCGGCTCCCTCCGCGGGGCCACAATGGGCTCTTTCAGCCGCCGGGGCAGCGCGGCGGGAGGCCGGCGACGGGTGCGGGGTCACATCTCCAGCCCTGGCTCCCCTCTGCCGCTGGCTGAGCAGAGCAGCCCTGCGTGGTGTCCCAGAGCCCGGTCTGAACCGGGGCAGGAAGGGGGCTCGGGGTGACGGAGACCCTCCGTCCCCTGCCGGACCGAACGCCGGAGCTGCCGCAGCTGGGGCAGAGCCCCCCAAAATGGTTTGCACCCTCTCGGACGGCCAAGGCACGAATGGGTACCCCCATCCCTGCACACCCAGCACATCTCCATGGCGCACGAGCCGCGTGCGTGTGTGCGTGCGTTTTGGGGGGCACTGCTCCCTGTCGGACCCAGGGTTTGGGGTTTCTGCCCCTCAGCCCCAACGGGATTGGGAGGGCTCAAGTAGGATCAGCCCTGGCCAGGGTGGGCGAGGGCACCCAGCCGGTCCCTGCCCCGTGTCCGGCTGGCGGAGATCCCAGCCTGACCTTTGGTGTCCCCCAGGCCAGCCGGAGACGCAGCCCCGCCAGCCCCCATGGCTGTGCCGGTGAAGGTCTGACCCCGCGCCGCCTCGCGCGCCGCTCTGACCCCGCGTCACCCCCGCGCCGCACCGGGCTCGCAGGGGCCCCAGGGCGCCGACTGGCCCTGCCGAGGGACCCCGACAGCGCGGCCGCCCCGGCCCAGGTAAGGGAGCGATTCGGGGGGGGCGTCTGTCAGATGGGTGATGCCGGGGGGGCGAGAGTCGGCCTCGCGTTTGGGGTGCTGGCTTGGAGAGGGGTGCGTTTTTGAGGAGGCGTCCCCAGGGATGACGACAGCCCGCGCTCGGTGATGCCGAGCCCGGTGCCCTCTCGTGGCAAAGCTGGGCTTGGCCGAGGGCTGGCGGCGCTGGGATCGCCCTGGCTCTTCCTCTCCGTCCCTGGCGCTGCCCGCGGGCGCGGGGCCAAGGACGGGCACCCCCGGTCCCGGGGCTCGGGCAGGGTGCTATGGCGCTGGCGTCGTGGGGTTTGCCCAGGTGGGTGCCCCCGGCAAGGGGCGCCGGGACAGTCTGCTCGGGCAGGGAGGGCTCGAGGGGGGCCAAGAGCACCTCGCGCCGCCCCGGGTCGTGTGCTTCGCCCCAGCGCTAGGCGCCTCGCAGCCTGCGGGCTGCTTGTGGGGGACACGGTTTTGAAGCCGTAGAGCAGGGCTGGTGCGTGCATCCTCTCGCCTTTCCTCCAGCTGCCGTCTTGTGCCGCTTTCCGGCCTTTTAATGCAAAAGCAGAGCCTGTTTGTCGCTTGAAACAGCATGATCCTTCCCCTTCTTGGTGGAGAAGCTCAGTGGCATTAGGGGAGCTGGTGCCAGGGCTGCGGCGGGGGCAGGAAGGCGGCAGCCGCGGGGCCAGCAGTTCCTGTTTATCCCCTCTCCTTGCACCCCGTGGCCAGGCAGCCCCAGGCACACGTCTCACCCCATTGTTCGCCGAGGAACCGTTGTCCCTGGGGATGTGTTTCGGGAAGGAGCCTGGAGTGCTCAGCCCGGTTCCTGCCGTGGCTACAAAGACGGGAAGAGGCTCAGAGGTGACTTGGGCCAGCTCTCCCTGCCCGGCCCCTCTGCGGCTGCCTGCGGACTTGTAGTCCAGCTCTGTGGGCTCGCAGCCACACTGGTTTGCCCTAGGCTAATCTGGTGGGCAGAGAGTCCCTTCCCAAAGCGCTGGGAAGCGCAGGATAGGCGCAGCGCCCTCCCAGCCAGCCCCAGGGCTGCGCTCGCTGCAGCTCGACATACGGAGGGGATTTAGCGGAGGAAAGAGGCTTAGGGCAAGGATTGGGGTTGCGTGGGGCTTTGTCAGCGGGGATACCGCTGGGATGCGTCTCTGCTCCCTGGGCAGTCGCCGCTCTCAGGCGGGCGTCTGAGGGGTGGTGTCCGTCCCAGAGAGGAGGGAGAGACCCTTGGGATCAGGCTCTGGGAGCCTGATGAGAGAGACCACGACGCCGTCCTATGGGAGTCCTGGCACCCTGCCCTTGCCGAGGCCTCGGCGCTGCCCTGCTGGTCACACATTAACCACCACCGCGGTGGGGGAAGGAGGCCGGAGGCGCTGGGAGGGCAGTCGGGGCTGGTTTCGGGCCGGGGGAAGATGGAGGCGGCACTTCATGGTGGAGCATCTCCATCAGCGGTGCTGGGGTACCTGCAGCGAGGGAGGCCGGACACGTTGGTCTGGGGTCTCTCGGGGCCTTGCTGAGGTTCAGAGCAGTCGTGGAGCAATGCAGTCTGGAGAGGGGGCTTGGGATGGTCCCCGGACCCTGGGAGCAGGACAGCAGCTGCATCCCAGCAGGGCTCCATCCGCCCCCCTGGATTTGCCCCTCTCTGCCCCTGGGCACCCTGGCCGTTCCCCTCCTCTCCTGGCGTGGGGTGAGCCCCGGTGATGGAGGTGGGCAGGATGCAGCCGGCAGCCCCGTCTCCGGCAGGGCCAGGGTGTGCACGCGCCACTCGCGCCGGAGCGGCTGGACCGGAGAGTGTGTCACTGCAATGTGGGGCCTTCCCTTCCCCCGGGGCCCCGGGAGGGATGAGCGAGCTCAGGGCATCGCGTCCGCGGCTGGAGCCGGTGAGATCACTTCCAGGTGACGCAGCCACCGAGGAGGTGGCAGGCCGGGTGGCGAGCCCAGGGACCGGCCAGATGTGGAGCTGAGCGGGGCGACAGGCGGGAGGTGAGTGGGGACCCCCTCTGCCCCGCCGTCCCCCCAGGAGGGAGGTGCGCTGGGAGCCTGATTGGGAGACCCCGGCCGCTTCCTGGGGCTCCTCTGATCAGGGAGGTGGGGAGAGGGGAAGGGGGGGGATGCTGCCCCCCGGGTCCCCAGGGGTGCGAGGCAGCGGAAAGCAAGACGCCGTCTCACCTGGAGGGGTGGAGAGGTCTGGGCATCCCTCCCGTCCGTGGGGAGGGGCGCCCTGTGGTCAGCGTGACTGTCACTGCCCCGGGGTGGCAGGGGACAGCGCGTCCTGTCCAGCAGCCGTGATTTCAGTGAGATCCCCCCCACCCTACCCCGGGGTGGGGAGCGTGGGCAGGCAGGGCATGGTGCCGTCCGTCCCGCGTCCGGGGACCCGGTGGTTTGGTTTTTGGCTGAGCCAGGACCCACTGGGTCCGGGGAGGTTTTGCATGGTTTTGTTTTGTAATCCAACGTTTGGGGGAGCTGGGTTTGCGCCGTCTGGCGGGAGTCTGGGCAGGCCAGGGAGACCTGGTATGCGGCAGGGGGGGCGACCGGTATGACCAGTGTGCCAGCTGGGATCCCGCAGCGTCGCTCTCCCGGAGGTGGTCCCCGGCGGGGCAGGGGGGAAAACGCGGGCTGGCGACGGGCAGGGGTTCCCGCCGCCCCTCGGCGCGCGCGTCCGGGGCTGCAAGGAAGGTGGCCGAACGCGTGCATCAGTCACCGGCTCGCAGCGTGCCAGCGCGGTGACGCCGGCGGGCCGCGCGCGGGGGCGGCTCGCTGCTCCCGCGCCCCCGGGCTCGCGGGGCTCAGCCCGCCTCGGCTCCGCGGCTGAGCTCACCCCTGCGGTATGGCAGGAGGAGCCGCGGAGAGAGGCTGCCCCCGGGGCGCGCGCCCGCCTTGGCCTTGCCCCCAGCCAGGGCTTTGGGGCAGCAGAGGGGTGTTTGGGGAGGGGGGCTGCAGCATCCTTCCAGCTCAGCCCCCTGGGAGAGGGGCCGCAGCTGGGCAGCGTCGGGGTGCGGGGGCAGCGCCGACCGCATGCACAACACGCGTAGGCAGGCAGAGGGGAGCTGCTCCATATACCCCCATAGGTGCCCTCCCCATAGCCAAGCTGGTGGGGCACGGGGAGCTGGAGAAGGGGTGCGCCTTCCCCCGTTGCCCAGGTCGGGGTGAGGGGCACCCCCAGGTAGGAGGGTATCTTTAGCAGGGGGCACCCCCCGGAGGAGGAGCACCCTGTGCCACCCTTCTGGGCACCTCCTGGCCTCCCTGGGGGGGCCGGTGACGGGCTCCCCATGCACGGCGCTGGCTTCCCAGTGCCACCCGGTCCTGCTGGGGGCTGCGTCTGGTGCCTGAGGGCCGTGGGCACGGGCGGTGCCCCGCAGAGATGGAGGCAACCCCCCCCCCCGACTCATTGCTACGGGGTGGGGGGAGAGGGTTAATCCCAGGGTGCGTCCTCCTGGTGAGCCTGGCCGATCCCGCGCCGGGGGCCGGCTGCTCCCCCTGCCCTGCCGTGCCTGCGCCAGCGCCGGCTCCGCAGAGGGATCGCTGCGGAGCAGCCATCTTCCCAGCGCGTCCCATCCCCCCCGCTGGCGCGGGAGCAGGAGCAAGGGGAAGGATGCTGCAGCTCACCGACCCAGGGATGCTGCAGCCCCAGAGCCACCCCCCTGCCCCTCCGCAGGGGCATCCGTGCCCCAGAAGAGGGGGGGTGCGGAGCCCCTTCGCTCACCCCCCCCCCCCACCGCCCCGCTTTTGCCGCAAAGCCCCTGGCTGCCGAATGATGCTCCCCGCTGCTCCTCGTCCGCCTGGCCGTGCGCCCCGCATCCCTGCCGCGGGGCAGCGAGGGGGCTGCGCGGGTGCTGGGGTGGGGGCTGCAGGCACGGCGGCGCGATGCTACCGCCCCTCCGCGTGGGGCCGCGGCGAGGCGGACCCACGGCGCGGGGAGGTGGGGGGGTGCGGGCAGGCAGGTTGCCCAGCCGGGGAGGAGGAGGAGGAGGATGCCGGCACCGGGCTGGGATCGGGGCGAGGACGGGCACCCGAGCGGCTGCCCCCCTTCTCTCGTCTCCAGCTCCTCGGCATCCGTCCCCCCTCCTTCCCCTCCATCACCGTCGCGGTCACCTTCACCCTCTCGCTGTTTTCCGGAACTGCAGCAACTTTCTGCCATGTGATCCCACGCCCGGCTCCAGCCCTCGCCACCCCCGGGCGGGCGCTGGCGTCTCCGTGCCCCCCCCGGCCCCGGCTCGCCTCCGCCTCGCCCGCCGTCGCCCCGGCCATGGGCGAGAGAGCCGACTACCAGCGCCTGAGCAGCGCCGAGGATGACGACGAGATGCCCAGCCCGCTGCCCCACAGCTTCTCGGACAGCACCGGGCAGCGGGCGCTACGGCCGGGCAGCGGGCGCCCCGGGCCCCCCCCGCGGCAGGACGTCACCCCGGGCATGCCGTGCCGGCGGGTCAGTGCGGCGGGAGAGCGGCTGGGCGCTGCGGGGTGGAGGGGGGGCCGAGGGCACCGGTTGGGCTCTGCCCCCCGAGATGGCACGGGGGGCACGAAGGCTGGCGGCGAGGAGCTGGGGGGGGGGTCGCGTAGTGCTGGTCCCCTGCGTGGCGTCTCCATCGCCTGGTGCTCGTGGGTGCCCTGTGCCGTCCAGCAGCAGCTCGGGGGTGGCGTGGGGACAGCGCCCTCCGCGCGGGGCTGCCCTGGTATCCCAGGCTAGGAGCCGCGAGAGCAGGGCGCTCTGCGCCCCCGCGGCCACCTTCTCCTCTGTTCTGCTGGGGAAACTGAGGCACAGGGGAAGGAGGGGGAGCGACACCGCCTGGTGGCCGTGCTGGGAAGGGGTCCCAGGTGTCCGGGCAGCGGCGTACGCCGTCTCCTCGCCCCGGCTCCGGGGAGCAACCCGGCTTCGCCTGACGAGGCCGGGCCAGGCCAGCGCGGGGCTGGGGGACGGAGGGGCAGCGCCGGGGCCGAGCCCGGGCTGGTGTCCCCTCGTGGGCTGCCCTCCGCCTCGGCGGGCTGGCGGTGGCGCCCCGGCGGGGAGCGCGGCGGGCAGGGGCCCAGGGAGAGACCCGCGCCCCCTTGCCTCGGCCCCCCGCTTCCCGGGCGGATGGCGGAGCTGCTCCGCGCGGGGCCGGCGCCGTGCCCGGGGGGCATGATGCCGACTGCCGGCGGGACCGAGGGAAGGGGGAGCAGGCTGCTCCTCGGCCCCAGGCGGGCGGGGGGCGGATGAGAGGTGGCGGGCACGGTCGCGGCACCCCCTTGGCTGTCCCGGGAGCGGGGGCTGAGCAGGGGCAGCAGGGCCCAGCTGGAGCCCGGGAGATGCTGCAGGCCTCCTGGGCACCCGGGCGCCGCGGCCGTGCCGGCAGCAGAGCGGGGAGCTGGGGTCCAGCCGCGCGGGTGCCGGGCGACTGTAGCCTTCCGTGCCTCGGTTTCCCCAAGGGAGCGTGAGGGGGCCGGGCTGGGGCTTTTGGAAGAGGTGCAGCGCGGGGGGCAGCTCCTTGGGGGAGAGGAGGGACGCGTCACCCTGCCGGCGGCGGGAGGCGGAAGAGGTGGATGGATGCGTGTATAGGCGGCACAGGAGCAGCGTGGGGGGGTGCGCGTGTGTAGCTGGGGGTGCGGGTATGTGTGTAGGGTTGTGCGCGGCCGGCCTGTGCATGGGGGTGTTGATGGGTGTGGGTGTCGGGGGGGAGTACGTGGGTGCGTGTGGAGGGTGTCAGCGTGCTGGGGGCGTTAGGTGGAGGCGCAGGAGCGTTGTCGTGAGTAGGAGCGGGCGGTGTCCGGAGGTGCGTCCGGAGGTGCGCGGGGCACCGGTGCGGGACGGAGGGGGAGCGGGCTGTCGCTGCAGGGTGCGCGGCGCCGGTGCGTTTGCGCACGTGCGCGCAGGCACGGCCGTAGCTGCGGGGGCGGGTGCGCGGAGGTGATGTGTTTGGGTGCTCGTTCGCGCGCCTGCCGGGACGCGCGTGGCGCCGGCGGTTGCAGGGTGGCGCGTGGGCGGTCCCGGGGCGGGCGCGAGAGTCGCTCAGCGCCGGGGCCGTGGGGTCCCTGCGGTCCCTCGCTCAGGGCTTGGGGGCGCGGGAGGCGGCCCGGGGCTGAGCTGGGCTGCAGGAGCTCCAGCCCCGGCGTGGGGAGGGACGTGCCAGGGCAGCGCGGTACCCGCTGGACGCAGGGCTGGGAAGGGGCACCCGCCGGAGGGCCCCCGCCCCGTGGGCAAGGGGGAGCCCGACCCCGCACCAGTGCAGGGCGGGGAACCACCCGCGTCCCCTGGTTTGGAGCGGGGGAAGAGCTGGCGCGTGGCAGAGGTTGGTGCCGAGGGCAGCGTGCCCGGGTGTCCCCGGTCAATGGGGTTGTTGTGCTGGGTGCCTGGGCTGCCGGGTGCCAGCCGGGGATCCCGGCGGTGGCTCCTCCGCTGGGGATGTGCTTTAACCCCCGCCGGGCTGAGCAGCCTCGAGGGCGCCGCGTGGAGCGGCGCTGCGTTATGGGACGGGGAAACTGAGGCACGGCTCCTGCGTCGGGAGTCGGCGCGGCGCTGCGCTGCGCCCCAGGCATCGGGAAGGGGTGTCACCCACCTGGCAGGGGCCGGGAGCCACCCGGGCAACGCTCAGTGCGGCTGTGGGTGCTTGTCCCCGCCGTCTGGATGAGCGGGGTACGTGGCAGGGGAGCCGCGAGGATGCAGCGGGGCATCACGGACAAGTAGGGCTGCGGGGCGGGGAGGGGGGGGTGCGCCGTGTCCCCTCTGGGCTCCTTGCCTGCCCGCTTTCCCCCTCCTCCCCGGCGCCTTGGCACGGAGATGGCCGTGGGCGGGGGCCCCAGCGCCGGGCGGTTTGGTGGGGGGGGGACGACAGAGGCCGCGGCGGGAGGGCGCCGCGGGTCTTTCCTCTCTCACGCCGCGCGCTGCCGATCCGGCCAGCTGTTCTCCCCGGGGAGCCCGCGGGCGGACAACGGAGCCGTGTTCGGGAGCCAGCCCTTGGCCCCGGCCCCGCGGCACCAGCAGCAGCGGAGGGGCCCAGCGGCCAGGCGCGCCGCCGGGGGGACCGCAGGGCGCTCGGCCGCCGACCCGCCGCCCTGGGGCTGGGGCAGGGGCAGGGGCAGGCGAGGGCTTTGAGCCGCGCCAGGCGGGCAGCGGGAGCGTTTGCTGGCCTGGCTCCCCTACGAGCGGACGCTGACGCTGTTGGTGCGCCCATCACGGCGACGTCTGCGCCTCCGCTGAGGAGACCGCCGAGCTGCTCGGGAGCCAAGGGCCGGATGTGATGTTCCCCCCCGTAAATAGGGTAAACTGAGGCCCAGCAGCTTTTCCGAAGGCCGGAGCGAGTTTCCATGGAAATGGGACCCAGGAGCCCGGTCTCCGCGGCAGAGCAGCTGCCGGAGCGAGATCCCGCTGAACAAGAGAGAAAGCAGCACATTGATGCCAGCCCAGCCCCCTGGGCTCCAGTCCCAGCGTGGTGCAGAGCCGGGCCAACGCGCAGCTAAAATAAACCCTCCGGGGAAGGGCTGCGCTGGCAGCTGGGCCGGGCAGGGGATCGATGCCCCACGCCGGCCCGGCCGGCGGCGGGGGGAGGCGCCGGGAGCGAAACTGCGCCGGGCTTTGTCGGAAGGGGACGGTGCGAGGAGGCAGCGGGAGGGCCGGAGCCGGAGGGGTTTGAATCCCGAGCGGGAGGCCCACAGGAAGCAGGATCTGCAGCCCGCGGTTGACGCTGACCTCTTGGCCACCGATCAGAAAGCCTTCGCTGCGAATACCATAGCGGCTCTGTTCCAGGCCGGCCGCGGGGAAGGGCTCGTCGCGCCGCCCGCCCCGGACCCCGGCGTGCCGCCCGGGCCTGCGCCCCAGCTGGATCGCGGTCGGGAAGGGGAGGGAAGGACGGCCGGGAAGGAGAGGCTCGAAAACGCGACGGAAGGAGGGGGAGAATGACAGCCGGCGTCCTGCCCGCCGGCCCCGGCGCCGGGGGGATGCCGCGGGCCCCCGCGCGGCCCTGAGCCCTCCCCGCGCTGGGCGGTTTAACGGGGCAGCCGTGCCCGGGCGGCCGAGAGCGGCGCGGGGGCGAGGAGGAGGTCGGCGGCCGGGGCGGCGTAGCCGAGATGACGCGGCCGCGGGACGGCCGGCTCCGCTGAGCGGGCTCTGCCCTGAGACGCCGGCCGCGGGCAGGGTCCCCGGACGGAGGGCCGACAGGATGCGACGCTTTGAGGCTTTGCGCTGTTCCTTGCCGTTCCTGGCCCGCTTCCGCGTCTACCGAGTAAGTGCCGTCCTGCTGCCCGGGGAGCGTCCCCCCGTCCCCCTCCCCTGCCGCCGGCCCGGGGACCGGCCGTCTCCCCGCTGCGGTGGGCGCCGCAGGCCGGCGGCTCCTCTCACCCCGGCTGCCCCCGTGCCCAGCTGCTTGACGCACCCACCGTATTTTTAGCCTGTAATTGGCGGTGGCGCGGCCGGGACCTGGGAGGGCGGCGGAGGGACCGGGGGCCGCGTCGTCCCCCGGACGAGGGGAGGTGGGGTCGGAGGTGGCTCCGTGAAACTGGACGCTGCCCCGCTCTGGGGCCGGGGGCGTTGCGTGCTGTCCCCCGCGGGGTCCCAGCCTCCGCCGCGGCTCTCGGAGGTGGGAGGCAGAGCTGGCGTCCCTTCCCGGAAAGGCTGCGATCTCGGCGGGGAGAGAAAGGGGGAAGGGGGGCCGGGAGCGCAGGCAGGGACGCGGAGGGCAAGGGACATGTTCGAGGGGGCCCCGGAGAAGCCAGGGTCGAGGCTTGGTCCCGTCTGGTGCGGCGCGGGGTGATGCTGGCAGCTGTGGGGTGCCCCGTACAGCAGCACCAGGGCCCTGAGCCCTCGTTCCCTGCACCCTCACCGCTCCGTGTCCCTGTCTGCCCTTCCTCACGGCCCCCCAGCGAGGTGTCACCGCCCCATGGCAGAAGGGACCTGCTGCAGGTCTGCACCCCGATCTCAGCCAGCCCTGCTGGGCCACACGCGGGGTTTGTGGGATGCAAAGGGGCATGGACAGTGCTGAGATGTTTGTCCCTCCTCCACTGCCAGCCGCCCCCAGCTCTCCAGGGAGAGCCCAGCTGGGCAAAGGGAGCCAGGCCCCTGGCGGGCACAGTGCCAGGCACAGGGTGTCCCCTGCACATGCATGGTGCCAAGTGCAGGGTGCTCATTGAGCGTCCTTGGCTGGGGCAACGTCCCCAGGCTGCGAGGACTGCCGGCTGCATCCATCGCCTGTCCTGATGCGGTGCCCTCTTCTCCATCGCTGGCACCGCTGCCCGGGGCCTGGAGCAGGCAGGATAGGCTGGTCTTTTAATGGGGCTGTGGGCAGAGCTGGGCTCCTTGCTCTTCTCCATGGGTCTCGCTGGTGAGGGGGAAGACCCCACGTCTCCCCTGGGCCCCCTGGGATGCTGGGACCCTGCTCTGCAGCAGATGAGTCCCGCTCACATCCCTTGCACCCCCAGCTCCCTCCTGGGCAGTGCCTCTCCCCATGAGTGTGCAGGGACCAGTCTTGGCTCCCAGCCCCGCTCGGCCGTGGGCGTCTCTCCCCTGCAGCACAGGGCCAGGCCCTTGGGGGCACTGGAGGCCAGTGTCCTCGCTAACCCGGTGCGGTATCCTTGCAGAAGCTGAGCTGTAGCATGCAGTCAGAAGAGGGCACGGACTGGTTGCTCGACCTGCTCACCGAACTGCAGCTGCAACAGTACTTCCTGCGCATCCGGGACGAACTGAACGTCACCCGCCTCTCCCACTTCGAGTACGTCAAAAATGAGGATCTGGAGAAGATCGGCATGGGCCGCCCCGGTATGTATGTCCCCCCTGAAACCTCTCCCCATGCCCCTGTCTGGCTGCACACCAGCCTTGGGAGAACCCAGGCAAATGTGCAGCCCAAGAGGCTGGAGAGCGCTTCATCTCAAGAGGGTGCAGGGCAGAGGTGGCGGAGGACATGGGGTCTCCCTCCAGTCCTGGATTGGTGACGGTCCCTGTGTCCTTGCAGGCCAACGGCGGCTTTGGGAGGCGGTGAAGCGGAGGAAGGCCATGTGCAAGCGCAAATCTTGGATGAGCAAGGTACAGCTGGGCGAGGGGCATCCAGGGCAGGGGGAGGGGGGGTTGGCAGGGAAACTGAGGCATGCAGGAGGAGCAGGATGGGCTGGGTGCTGTGCAAAGAGATGGTGGGAGCTGGGATCCTCTGGCCCCCAGCCCAAACACAGCATTTTTTTGTGTGATTATGCCCCCCTCTTCCACCTCCTCCATCCATGGTTCCCTTGGCCTTCTGTGGGTACCCAGATCTCCCCCAGCCTCCGCGCTGTGCCCCGGGTCCCTTGGGGCCCCAGAGTGAAGGAGTGAAGTGCCATCCCTGTCCCCCAGAGCTGGCAGGGGAGATGGGCATGAGTCCCCAGCATGTGTCCTGCCTCCTGCGTGACCCTTCCTGGCCCAGTGCGGGGTCTTGGGTAACTTCTCAGCTAAGGACAGCCCTGCCACCTCGGCAGGCAGGAAATTCATTCCCTTTGCATGATTTGCCTCTTTTCCAGGAAACTCCTTCAAAGCTAATTAGCAACAGAGCACACATCTCACCCCAGCCAGCTCTCTAGGCAGTGCGTGGCGGCGTCTCTGCTCTCCTGCCCACAGGGTGCTGTGCACCAGGGCCCCCAGGGACTGGCACTGCCAGCGCCCTGCCCACCGGCGGTGCCCAGGCAGCCCAGACCCTGCCCCTGCAGCAGAGGAGGGAGCCAAGTGCCCACTGGGCTGCGGCACATCAGGCAGGAGACCCCGAGATATGTGCTCGGGCCCCAACACTGAGACATTCCACCTCAGTGGTTTTCCTCCTCGTTCTCCCATCCAAATCTGATGATGCTGCCACCCCGGGCACCTCTACCTTGCACCCCCGAAACAACCATGCGCTTGCCAGCTGGGCTCTGGCTCCTGGCCTCTCCCTTTCATGACTCATCTGGGCCGAGCCGTGGCCATGGCCAGGATGGGCTTTTAATAGAAGGCGACTCAGCCTAGTGCTGGGCAGACAAATGCCACCTCCCACCCCGGCCGCATGCCTGACCTGGCCCCCGCACTCCCCACGTGGGGACTGGCTACCATCACCGCAAGCTGGGGATCTGTGGCAGAAAGAGCCTCCCTGGCCATGCAGTACGGGGTTGGTCCCTGCCAGTCACCCCAGGAGGGGGTCGAGGGGACAAAAAGGCAGAGAGCCCATCCCCTCCAAGCTGGCGAGGCAGCGTGGGCAGCAGCAGACTGCCCTGCAAGGCCCACGCTGCTATGGGCATGTCTCGCCACACTCAGCCCAAGCTGGAGGTTTCTCCCGGCTTGGTGCCCAGGCACATCTCGTGGCTACAGCCTGGCTAAGAAGTGCCCAGGGCCCTCCAGCTACTGAGCTGGTTTGCCAGGGCTTCTGGGGACCTGCGACATAGCCATCCATGTGGGGCACGTGCTCCACAGTGCCACTGTGAGAGGCACAGCCCAAAAGCAGCTGCTTCCCTCAGTCCATCTTGCGTTGCAGCTCACCGTGCAGCCAGCCTGCAGAGAAGCAGAGCCTGCTACTGCAGCCAGCCTGCCCTGGGGAAGCACCAGGTGGAGGGTCATCATTAGGTTTCAGAGTGTACAGCCTAGGCAGGGAGTTCTCCCGGCACTGCTCACTTGCAGAACCAAAGCGTCAGATGGGCTGGCTGGTCTGCGTGCCGTGTTTGCCCAGCCCCAGATGAGTGCAGGTGGCTGTCGCCATTATAGGGAGCGGAAACGGAGGCAGGCTCTGACCGCTAGGCTCTGCTCCTGCCGATCCCTGCCTCATGAGTGGGAGGAGTTGGGGGGCCCTGGGTGTCTGTGCATCTGCGTGTCATATGCCTCTGCGCCTCGCAGGTGTTCAGCGGGAAGCGCCCCGAATCGGAGCTGCCACCCCAGCCCCAGAGCACCTTCCGCAAGCCGCCCACGCCACCTCCCCTGGAAGCCAGCAGCCAAAACTCCCTGACTTGCCTCATTAGGGAGAGGGACCTCTTGCTCTTCGAGAAGCTGGGTGATGGCTCCTTCGGCGTCGTGCGCCGCGGCGAGTGGTGCACACCGGCTGGCAAGACGGTAAGGGGCTGCGAGTTCCTGCGGCAAAGCCCTCTGCCCCGGGGGCTGGTGCTGCTCGTGGTGGGGAGAGCGGGCATGGGATTGCCTGTGGTCTGGATGACGGTGCCTGGAGGAAAACACTTTGAGAGACCGCCAGGAAAGTGTCTGTACCACTTTGTGGCTCATCCCTGTTTTGGCCATAGCTCAACGTGGCAGTGAAATGTCTCAAGACGGATGTGCTGAGCCAGCCAGAGGTGCTGGATGACTTTATCCGCGAGGTGAACGCAATGCACTCCCTGGACCACAAGAACCTCATCCGGCTCTACGGCGTGGTGCTCTCTCACCCCATGAAGATGGTGAGTCCAGGATGCCAGCAGGGAGGCTGGTTGGGCTCCCACCCCTGGAAACGGGACTGACCTCAACCCCTGCATACACCTGAGCCACGACTGCCCTTGCCACACCATGGGACTGCCCCTGCCCACTGAGCCTGGCCCCCTGGGGCAGCGATCCCATGCTGTAGGGCTAACTGAGCTGTGGGGCAAGCAGGCTCCGTACCCTGGGCCTTCCCCAAGGATTGCCAGACCAGGGGGCACGAGGGGGCTGGAAACCAGTCTGAACTGGGTGCCCCTTTGCCTGACTGACCTGCCTTCCCCTCCCTGTGGCCCAGGTGACGGAGCTGGCCCCGCTGGGCTCCCTCCTGGACCGTCTGCGGAAGAACCAGGGCCATTTTCTCATCTCCACGCTGTGCCAGTATGCCATCCAGGTGGCCAAGGGCATGGCCTACCTGGAGTCCAAGCGCTTCATCCACCGCGACCTGGCTGCCCGCAACATCCTGTTGGCCTCCAATGAGCAGGTCAAGATCGGGGACTTCGGGCTCATGCGAGCCCTGCCCAAAAATGACGACCACTACGTGATGCAGGAGCACCGCAAGGTGCCCTTTGCCTGGTGAGCCTGGGCTGGGGGAACCTAGAGACAGCACCCCGTGGGCATTGCCCCAGAGCCTGCAATGCCTTGAGGGGAGAGCCAGGGGTGCCATGCCCAGCCCCTCTTGACACCCACCTCCTTCTCGGGCAGGTGTGCTCCTGAGAGCCTGAAGACACGCACATTCTCCCATGCCAGCGACACCTGGATGTTTGGAGTGACACTTTGGGAGATGTTCACCTATGGGCAGGAGCCCTGGATCGGCCTCAATGGCAGCCAGGTGGGCAGTATGGTGGACGCCATCGCCTGGGCCCCCTGATGGGCACTAAGCCTTGTATGGGGAGGGTAGTTGTGGGAAGCCTCAGAGTCTGGGCTGCTCCCCATCTGCTCCCAAGCCCTCCGGGGTCTGCCTCCTCAGGAGGTCCTGCCCCAATGAGGTCCCCAGCAAGGGCTTGGAAGGCCGTTTGGGCTCACGGTATGGAGCCACCATCACCATTGTATTTGGCAGCAGGGTCCTGGACCCCCCTGCGTGGGGCAGGGCTGATGGAGCTGCTTGACCCACAGATCCTACACAAGATAGACAAGGAGGGGGAGCGGCTGCCGCGGCCTGAAGACTGTCCCCAGGACGTCTACAACGTCATGCTGCAGTGCTGGGCGCACAAACCTGAGGACCGGCCAACCTTTGTGGCCCTGCGGGACTTCCTGGTCGAGGTAGGCAGGCAGGGAGGATGTCGAGGGACCATTCCTGGGGAGAGGTGCAGCAGCGCTGGGGGCCTCCTCCCACTGGGGCTGCCTGAGCGTGGGTAGAGTTAAGGGTATTATCAAGCTGGGAGGTAATATTTAGGGGTATGGGCCACCAGCCGGGGGCAGTGACTCTCTCTCATGCCCGTTACCAGGGCTCCCCTGCCCCGCATCCACCTCTCTCTTGGCCGCAGGGCTGGGACTTGGCCCCCAAACAGGGGACATGGGGGGCAGCGTGAGCCTGGGCTGGGGGAACCTAGAGACAGCACCCCGTCTGGGACATGGGGGACAGCGTCCCATGTCCTCACCTCTACTCTCCCCTCCAGGCCCAGCCCACCGACATGAGGGCCCTGCAGGACTTCGAGGAGCCCGACAAGCTGCACATCGAGATGAACGACATCATCACGGTCATCGAGGGCAGGTATTGTATTGAGGGGGGACCCCACCTGCCCTGGCCGCACAGAGATCTGCCCCTCCGAGGGGGAACCAGCTGCCAGTCTGCCCAGGGATGGGGACCCCAAGAATGGAGATGCTGGGGGCTGCGGGCACTGGCAGAGCTGTGGGGAGCAGGGACGTGAGCAGGGTCAGGGGGCTTTGCCCTCTATGGCACATCTGGCCGCGTACCCCGCCGACGGGCAGAGGTGCCCGACTGCCCCTCCGGTTTTGCACGTCCCGCCGGCCCAACGCTGCGGGGATGGTGCCGGGGGGAGACGCGGACGGCGCAGGGGGCACGGCCGTGCCCGGAGCGCCCGGACTCCCTGTGCCGTCCGCCCCCGCTGACTCACCCCGTCACGCTTGTTGGTTTGCCCCGGCCTTGCCCCGAGAAAACGCCTGCTAGGCAGCCGCGCGCCCCGGGGCCGCTCCCTGCTGATAGCGGTGGGGACGCGTCACCCTTACCCATCTGGGAAGGACAGCGCGGACTGGGTGCCGTGGCAGCCTGACCTCTCTCCTCCTCCACCGTGGGCTTTGCATGCGGCTCCTCTGGTCCTCTGGACACCCCCTGGGGCAGAGCAGACCCCTCTACAGCCCCCCCAGGGGTCCCCAAGCCAGACCTTTTGTCCCTGGGTCCCCATCCCAGGAGCGTCACCTCCCCCCGACGATCCCTGTCCCCCGCCACCAGCCGTATCGCACCGCTCGGGGACGGAGGGGGAGCGGCGCGGTGAGGGCACTGGGGACGCGCGGGGCTCGCGGTCCCTGTGCCCTGGCGGGTGCCGGGCACCCAGGCGCCCTATAGCCCGAGCCAGACCTTGACTGCCGCCGGGGCCGAGGGGAGGGGAGAAGAAAGGAGCTTTCTTTTCTCCTTTCCCTCTCCCCCCTCCCCCTGGGGCAGGATCCCTGCGTTTAGTCACAACCCGGAGGTGAATCAGGCCGGATTTGTGTGTCTGGAGGGACCAGCTTTCTCCCCGGCTGCCGATGACTCTTGCCCAGGGTCTGGCGGTTTAATTGCAGGGAGGGGAGGGGAGGGGAAGGGAAGCGTGGCGTCGGCGGCGCGAGGGAGGGAAGCGGAGGCGGAGGGCGGGCGGCCGCGGCGCTGGCTGAACCAGTGCGCGCACATCGTCCCCGTTGCATCACGGGCCAGGCCGCCGGGCGGGCTCGGGGGGCCCTGCCCCTGCCGCCAGCCGCCTGCAGCCCGCACACGCCGCGCACACGCGTGCACGCTCGCCCGCCCGCCCGCTCCCCCCATGGCGTGAGCCCGGGACGCCGCGGCACAGCCGGCCCGAGGTGAACCTTCAGCCTGCGCGGGGGCTGCCGGGGGGAGGACGGAGCGGGGGGCTTGGCGCGAGGGGTGCTGGAGGGACCTGGCTGTGCCCGGGGGGGCGTCAGGTTTGCAAGGGGCTGGGGTCGGGCACTGGGCTGTGCCGCGGGGGGAGAACTGGGAGCGGTGGGTGCTGCGCTCTGGCTCCTCGCTGTCTGCCAGCTCGACCGCTGGAGCCCCGGGCAGAGCCTCCCCTGCCTCAGTTTCCCCAGGGGAAGGGGGACGCTGGCCCTCGGCATCCCTCCGCTGGGGCAGGGGCCCAGCGCTGCCCTGCCGGGGGCTGGTGGTCACGTTGCGGGGAAAGTGGCTCTGGGCAGGTGTGTTTGGGACCAGGTCGGTGGGTAGCAGCCGGGATGGTGAGATGCCCCTGGGACTGCAAGATGCCCTGGCAGCGGGGCAGCCGTGGGCGCTGCAGCCTGGGGGGGACGGGGCAGGAGCAGCCCGCGGGGGCAGGAGGCGCAGAGCGTGCCAGCACTGCCTGAGCAGTAGGGTCAGACGGGGCCTGCTACGAGGGAGAGCCCTTACCTAGCCCCGGCTTTGCCCTCCGTGCCTCAGTTTCCCCAGGAGGAAGCTGCGGGAACAGAGGCAGCTTCCCTCCGCCGTGCTCGCACCTGCGATGCCCAGGCAGGGAGGGGAAGGCTGGCGGGGGGCTCCTACCGGGGGCCGCATCCGGCCCCGGCGAAGCTGCCTGCGGCACTGTAAACACCCCCCCCCCGCCTCTTGTCAAGCCCCTGCACGTTGTTAAAACAAGCTCTGGGTGTGTATACGTGTGTGTGGGCAGAGGAAGAGGCCCCCCGGCTCTGTGCATAGGGTAGGACCTACCTGAAAGCCCCGTGGACCCAGCACCGCCTCGGGGAGAGCTTTTGTGGCGCCCTGTGCCCGCAGTGCCGGACGCTGCCTCGGACAGCGCAGGGCAGCGTAAGGGGACAGAGGAGGTCTGTGCCCGGGGGGTTCACCCCAAAATCTTCTTGAAGGATGGGGCTGGCGAGCAGAGGGGCCGGCTTGGCCGCAGCATCCTTCCAGCAGGGATGTAGCTCAGCCGGGAGCCAGGCTGGGAGCCGAGAGGGCGAGCGGAGGAGACCTCCCAGGGAGGGAAAACCGTCTCCCACCCGTCCGCCGCCGCCAGCCCCGGCACGCTGCGGGCGAGGGAGGGTGCCCGGTGCCGGCTCGGCTCGGTCCCAGCCCTGCCGAGGGGTCCCGGCGCTGAGTAATGCGGCTGGCTGGCGGCGAGCAGGGAAGGTAAACAGGAAAAGGGCTGAGTTAGTGGCCGGGGGTGAGTCACAGGTGACTCCAGGAAACTGCGGGGCCCATGCCAGCCTCGCCGGGCTGGCACCGCGCGCGGCCTCGCCGCTGAGCTGCCCGCTGCGTGGGCACGGTGCTGGGCTGGGGGCACCGCCGGGCTGCCTGCCCGGGGCCCCCGCGAGGAGGGTGCTGGCCCCATCTACCTGCGTTTGGCTCCCGAGCTGCCCTGCATCCCCGGCTGGGCTGCACAACTGCCCCGTCCCAGCCCAGGGGCGGCCACGTCCCCGGGCGGGGAGGCTGCGCCTGCCGGGACCCTGGGCTGGCTTGGCCCGCTCTGGTGACACCGGGAGGTTTCGTGGCTTCGGTCCCGCTGTGTTTCTGCCTGCCCGTCCCCCCTGCCCGCGCCAGCACGTCTGCAAGAGGACCCCCCCGTGCAGGGGCTCGGTGGTAACGTAGGAAGCGCGGGAGACCCCGCAGCCCCACGTCCCCTGCAACCGCCACCCCGGTTCCCCCCATGGGAATCGGTAGCGGTGGCCAGTAGCGAGAGTTCGGCAGCAATGCCGAGCTGCTTGGTCCCCCGCGTGTTGCTCGTGCTGCCCACTGCTACGGGGGCCCCAGCCAGGAGCAGCTCGAGGCAGGGTCACCTTGCAGCTACTACGCATCTCAGGGCAATCGGGGTCAGGAAGGGGAACGTCCTTTCGGGCGCAAGCCAGGAACTTTGTTCTCCACCACCCACCTACCCAGCAGGTTGACTCCTGCCCCGTCTGGCATCTGGGTTCGTGGGGAACGGTAGGGAGGGAGGCAGAGCGTGGTGCTGGAGCGAGCACGGTGTAGGGTTAGGATCCCTAGAGACACCCAGGTCCCTGGGGATCCCTGGCACCTGGCTTCCCTTCCTGCTTGGGCCACCGCCTGCCAGTGTGACCTTGGGTGAGTCACTCTGCCTCCTCCTGTGTCACTGGGGCAGGGTGCGGGTCCCCCCGCCCCGCCACCGCGGGGTTTCGCCCTCCTTTCATGCCATCGGTAACAAGGTCCTTTTTGTTCCTTAGGGCCGAGAATTACTGGTGGCGGGGTCAGAATAAGCGGACCCTAAAAGTGGGCCAGTTCCCCCGAAACACGGTGACCTCGGTGGCAGGGCTGTCGGCCCACGACATCAGCCAGCCGCTTAAAAACAGCTTCATCCACACAGGCCATGGAGACACCAACCCGCAGCAGTGCTGGGGGTTTCCCGATAAAATTGATGAGTAAGAAACTTTCTGTCTTCTCTGCATCCCCTGCCTCCCCCCTGCCTTCCCCGCCGGGCGCGGGAGCGAGCCGTGGCTTGGCCTTCCCTCCTTGGAACGGCTCTTCCTCCTTGTCTTGCTCGGGCGAGTCGCTCTCTGCAGGGTCCTGCGGCTTTGACTAACTCCCTCGCCTCTTCTCACTAACGGGGCTGGGTGCTGCATGGTTGGGGGAGCGTGGGGGGCCGGGGGGCTGGACTCGCGTGGGGCGGTCGCGCCGTCCCCAGGGAGATCAGGGGATGGCGTTGGGCGAGCTTTGGGCTGGGCTGCACGGAGAGAGCATCTTCTCCTGGCCCCAGAGCCCCTTTTCGCTTCTCCGCCCTCCCCCTTCCCTGGGGTAGATGTACGGCATGAAGCGCTGCCCCAGAGGTGGCCGCGTTTCAGCCCAAAACGGAGTACCCCCAGCTTGTTCCCGTCCCAGGCCCTGATCCAGCACTCTGGAGGAGTACTAGGGCTCCTAAACTGACTCTTTACGTCATGTGCATGGAGAGGAGCCAGGCTGCAGCCTGGCCTCGTGCTTTTAATTGCATGTGTCCTTTTAAAAAGCGAAAGAGAAAAAAATCCAGCAGAAAACCTCTCTTCTCCCCCGTGCTCCAGCAAAAGCGACCACCGTTTGGTCTGCAACGGGAGTGAGAGCTGGGAAAGAGGAGGACTGGGGAATCCGTGGAGGGTTTCTATGCTCGAGAGCACCCTATGGGGCTGGGCATCATGTCCACTTGGCCGGACCTAGAGCCTAACCTGGCGCTTGCTCGTGGTGTCCATCATGGGGGCTGAGAGCGGCCACCACAGCCCTGCGCCCCAGGGTGCAGCCGAGCTGAGCGGGCCACGGGCAGGGGCACGTTGGCTCAGTGTAGGGGGCACAGCGGGTCTCTGCCAGCGTTGGGTTTGTTGTAGGAGGGCAGTTTTGGAGGTGAGGGAATGCAGTTTCAAAGCCTGGAAAGACCCTGCTGGGTAGAGCCAGCACCTCCACCTGGCTCAGAGGAACCCTTGGGACCATGGGGGATCCCAGCCCCAGGGTGTCCCCCCAGCTCTGCCAATGCCCTCAGTCCCAGCCCGGACGCTGATAGCTCTCCCCAGCGTGGTCTCCCCCCAGCACCTCGTGCCACGGGCTGTTCCCCCCCCCGGGGTGGCTGTGTCGGTGACCCTGGGCGCGCTCACCGAGCTGACGAGCACGTGGAGCCGGCTCGTGCCTTAGCAGGCCTCCCCGCGCCCCTGTGCGTGGGCATGGGCCCTGGGTACGTGCCGTCCGGGCCGGAGAGAACGCACCGAGCTCGGCACACGCCCAGGCCTTGGGGCTGCGACGGCTCCCGACGGCTCCCTGTCTCACCACGTCTGGCTTGCGACGGCTCGCCCGGGCCTCCCGCCGCGCTGCGCTCTGGCTGGCCCCGCGCAGCTCCCCGGCTACGGCGTGGCGTGTTGTACCAGGGTGCTGTACCCTGGGCGCAGCATCCAGGCACAGCGCCCTGGGTGTTGCGCCCTGGGAGAGTACCCCAACGCAGCACCTCAGTGCAATGCCCTGGTGCAACGCTGTGGGTATGGCACCCTGGTACGGCACCCTGGGCATGGCCAGGTGTCCTGCACTGGACCCGGAGAGGGGATCGATGTTACCAGGGCAGCCCCAGGCTCTGCCCAGGGTGCAGTGCCTCAGGCCCTGGACCCTAGCAGTCACGGGGCTGGTGCTCACAGCAGGATGTGCCTCTTCTTGCCCCTTCCTGGGTCCGCTCCCTGGGCGTGAGGTGCTTGGCAGAGGGAACTGTGAGGTCTTCTCCACCTCATCCCCTGCCCTGTCCCATGTGCGAGGGGGAAGGACACGACCCCCTCCTGAGCCATCTGCCAGAGGCGGAGGCAAGCTGCACGTGCATATGAGCACGTATTGGGCGTCTGGGGGGCGAGGGGGCCGTGCACAGTGCTGATCCCCAGCCTCTCTCTCCTCTCTACCTACAGGCTGTACCTGGGAAATCCCATGGACCCTCCTGACATTTTAGGTGTGGATTTAACTGCTGCCAGACCCACTCAACTTCCAGGAAGGACTAAAAGTAAGCGATTTTTTTTTCCCCTTGGTCCCTCTGTCTCCAGCCCGCTAGCTGCGCTGGGCTGTGCTAAGCCCAGTCTCCTCTCTGCGCCAGGAACTGTGCCCTGCCGCCTGGGTGATGGGTAGGACTAGCCAGCACTGCTTTGCTGTCCTGTCTCTCCTCCCTGCTCTGTCTCTTGCTGCCACTTGCTTTTCAGAGACTGGGGGCACAAGCTTTTGCGGGGGGCTGGGTGCGGGCAGGACTGGCTGTGCTGTCACCTGGCCCAGCAGCGTCCCCCAGCTAGGGCAACTCGCAGGCTCTGCCAACGCAGCCGGGCTGCAACCTCTGCCCTATTGCCACTCGTAGTGCTGGGACAGGCCCCACACCCCCTCCGAGCCTCCTGGGTGAGGGCTCCCCATCACGGGGGACCTCAGAGCCACGGAGTCCCAGGAAGTTCAAGGAATTTAGACACCACAGATGTGCTTCCAGCCCTCAAACCTACAAATTGGGGGGCTGCCACCAGCATCTGCCCCATGCCCACATCTCCCGCCAGGCCCCCACAGCCAAGGCCGGTGGAGGGGCGAAGCGTGCACCGCTCTCCCGCTAACCCCCCTGGCTGCCTGCTTGCTTCATGCACTAACTCCGCGTCTCCCCTCCTCTCGGGCTCTCTCTTCTCCCGCAGGGCAGCCGCCTCCGCGCCCGCCTCAGCCTGCCGTCCTGCTTACGAGTAAGTGGGGCTGTTCTGGGAGCCGCCAGCCCTGCTCGTGCCCCCTCTGTTCTCTCTTAGCTCCTTTCTTCCAAGGTACTCGGGGTGTGCTGTGCGCTTCTCGCCCGGGGCGGCCCGCTGTCCCCTCTGCTCCGCTTGACCCCCCTTGGGAGATGTGGCCAGGCTCCCTGGCAGGTGATGGCACGGCCCTGCTCTCTCCCTAGGGACGTGTCCACTGCCCATGGACCCCTCTCCCAAATCCAGGGCAGGGCCCAAGCGAGGTGGCCCCCTGTTAGGCCTAGCCTCAGGGGGATGGTGCCCCCCTTGCTACATGCCCCACCTCCCCGTAGGCGTCTCCAGGCTCTTTCCCCTCCTCAAACATCTCCTGTGGAGGGACCAGTGGGGACTAACTGCTCCGAGGTGTTACCCGCTGCCAGTACTAACCCAGGTGCTATGTGGGGCTGAGCCACCCCTCGGCCCCAGCACGGCTGTGGCATGGGCATGCACCGGGGGTGAGGGGGCAGGTGGTGGCTGTGCGTGACGTGGACGGAGAGACATGGAGCTAGGCTAAGTTGAGGCGCAGGTCCCCTGAGCCACGGCGGGGAGGAGGGCAGGGGCAACCCAGGGCAGATTGTGCTCCGAGAGCAGCAGGGCAGGAAGGGGGCAGCCCTGTGTCCGAGGGGATGAAGACAGGAGCAGGGCAAGGGGTTGCCAAGGCTGACATGTTGTGGGGCTGGGCGAATTTTCTGGACATCGCAGTCTTGCTTTAAAAAGGATCGTGCTTGGGGTCTTGGGGCTGGAGATGCTCGCCTGCACCTATCATGCCCCCTGGGGCGGGAGTCACCTCTAAGGAGGACCATCCCCTCCCGCCACCCCAAGGGAAGCGGGGAACATGGGGTGGGGATGCTGAAGGAGTGCGGGATCTGGTGGCACCCTCACTGCCCTCTCTGTCACATCCTAGAGCCTTCCTACGACCCAGTCAGCGAGGAGGACGACGTGCTGTCTGCAGGCCTCCGGAAGCTCTGCCTGAAGAAGCCAGGCCCAGGGAAGGGACTGCGGCTGGTGAAGCCCTCAGCCCGGGTGTCAGGCACCAAGGTGGGCGAGCGGCAGCCCAGCCAGCCACTGAGCGAGGGTCCGGCGGGCGGCGAGGTGACACTGATTGACTTTGAGGAGGAGGTGCCCCCACCAAGCCCCTCACCTGTGGGGGAGCTCACGGCCCCCTCCCTCGCCAAGTTGGCCATGGAGGCCTTCTCACTGCTAGACAAGACCCCACCACAGAGCCCCACGCGGGCCCTGCCCCGGCCCCTCCACCCCACGCCCGTAGTGGACTGGGACACCCGGCCCTTGCCCCCGCCACCCGCCTACGATGATGTGGCGCAGGATGAGGATGACTTTGAGGTGTGCTCCATCAACAGCCCCCCGGGACAGCGGGGCAGCCGTGCGGGGCTGCCCAGAGTCCGGGAGCGAGGCGAGACCAACTATGGCTTCGTGGATGAGGGTGAGAGGGCCGCAGTGCTGGAGGACAACCTCTTCCTGCCCCCCAAGGAGGCCAAGCAGCCCAGCCTGACACAGACCACTGAGATCTTCGAGGAGCTGCAGCAGGAGTGCATGAAGAGGCTGAACGTGCCCCTGGGGCCAGCTGTCTTTGCCGCCGCGGCTCCTGCCGAAGACAAGCCCCAGATCCCACCTCGTGTCCCCATCCCACCCCGGCCCCTGCGCAGGAATGAGCCCGGGCGCTGGTCAGGGGAGCTGTCACCAGCTTCAGGGGGTGAGGAGGACCGGCCGCCCCAGATCCCCCCCCGGGACCCACTGTCACAGCCCACCTCCCGGACACCTAGCCCCATGGCTCTGCAGGTGGGCTCTCCCCAGCAGCGCACCACGCTCTGCTCCTACCTCTCCACCTCGCCAGGGAAGCCCATGCCCACCACGCAGAGTTTCGCCCTTGACCCTAAATACGCCACCCCCAAGGTCATCCAGGCGCAGGGCAAAGACTGCCCTAAGGGGCCCTGCATCCTGCCCATCGTGAAGGATGGGCAGAAAGTCAGCAGCACCCATTACTACCTGCTGCCCGAGCGCCCTGCCTACCTGGACAAGTACGAGAAGTTTTTCAAGGAGGCCAAAAGCCCCGAAGAGGTGCCGGCGTCCCGCGTGGTCACCACAGCCACCGTCCGGCCCATGGTGCAGCAGCAGCCAGACTACAAGGCCAACTTCTCCTCCAACAACAGCAACCCTGGCCCCAAGTGCCTGGTGAAAGCCTCCTGCAGCCTCCAAAAGATCGTCTACGATGGGCCAGATGGCTACCGCCCCTCCGAGAAGATCCGGCTGGTAGGTGGCTTCCCCAGGGCTCTGCGGGTCATGTGGGGCAGGGTGGCTTTCGTCCTGGTGGCATAAGTCCATGGCCGTGCCTGTGCCACGGACTCACTGCACTGCCTGAGCCAGAGCTGTCCGCACCCTATGCCTCGGTTTCCCTATGTCTGACCCCAAGGGGCACTGGCTACGAGGTCTCTCCAAAGACACCACAGTGCAGAAGTGTCATTGCAATGCCCAAAGCAGGATCAAACACCCTTTTAACCTGTGTTAGCCCTGCCCCAGGGCAGACTGTGAGCCATGGCCTGAGCTGGCACCGCAAGCTGGCTGCCATGGCCAGGCCCAGATTGGTGGCTGTGGTCCCCTTGGGCTTGGAGGGCAAACTGTCCTGGGTTGGTCCCAGCTGGGGAATTTGTACCCAAGCCCCAGAGAAGCTGAAGATCCTGGGGATGGGCAGGGCAGGGGTGAGAGCACCTCCAGCTGGGCAGCGGGGAGGCAAGAGCTCGCCCCTGTCCCAGGCAAGAGGTGCATGTTGGGATGTGCTGTAGAGGGCGGGGGGAGACAGCTGGCAACCCAGGGTTGAGGCGGAGGGCCTGTGCACCCTAAAAGCTCATAGTGCCATAAAGGGATTGCTCACGGCCAGGAGCAGTGGGGTCTAGAGGTCACTGGCCCAACAGCTGCCCACCGCACGGGATGCAGAGCTGTACCACAGGGATGGGTTGGCAGACCCACAGAGGCAGAAATCCCCCATGGTTCCAAAATGCACAGCGCAAACACCAGTCCCCTAACCAGCCCCAGCTCCTCCTGGCTGACAGTGCTTCATGGGGCAGAGGCATGGGGGGAACCCCAGAGTCCTGCACTGACCCCCTGCTCCAGCTGTGGGGGCCTTGCTGCTCCGGGTGGCTGGGTGCGTTGGTGGGCTGGTGGGTGCTCTGGCGGCACGCAGACGGTGTCCCAGGGTAACAGCTAGCCTTTTGCAGGTGCAGGACATGGTGCATGGCGTGACGACAGAGGAGTGCCAGACAGCCCTGCAAAACCATGGCTGGAACGTCCAGCGCGCCATCCAGTACCTGAAGGTACGTGCTGTAGCGCCCAGCACCGCCACCCCGGCGAGGGTAGGGATGGCCCCTGCCAGCCTGCAGCCTCTCACCCACACTGTGCCGTGTCCTGTTGCAGGTGGAGCAGCTCTTTTGCTTGGGGCTGAAGTCCCGTGTTGAGTGCCACCGGGTGCTGGAGATGTTCGACTGGAACCTGGCACAGGCCAGCTCCCACCTCCTGGATCCCTACAGTACAGCCCGGCAGAAGTAGGTGCCCAGCCCCAGGAGGCACTGGGAGCAAGGCAAATCTTTTGGGGAGGGTCTCCCATCCCAGCAAGGCATGTGTGGAGCGGCCTGGAGCTGCTCTTGGGTAGCTGCGTCCATCACCCTTCCAGAGCTCGTGTCCTCTCCTCTCCTTGCAGGCGGTGACAGCGGGGCCCAGGTGGGTTACGTCAGATCTGGAGTGGGCATCTCGCCGTGGGACCACCATGCGCTGTGGCCACCCCTATCCATACAACCTGCTGCTGGACTCTGGACTGAGCCCTGCTTGGGGGACAGGGGTGCCCCGAAATGGAGCCTGTCTAGGGCTTGGGACACTTGCCATGCTAGGGTGCCCCTGCCCTGGCTTTGGAGATGGTCTCCGTCCCCCAGCCCGTTGTTGAATTGTTTTTGTAAAGAGAAATGTAATTTTAATATATATATTATATATATATATATATATATATATAAAAAAATATAAAAATATATAAAAAATATTCTGTGGAGAGGAGGAGGATGCCTGTGCCCATCTCCTGGGTTCTTCTCTGCCAACATGAAGATCTGAGAATCCCTGAGTCCCCACAGCTCCCAGTGCCAGGCCACCACAGATTGTGCCTCTGTCCATGCCGCTCTCCTCTACAGGTGGCCGGGACCATCCGCCCCGGTGCTTTGGGGCTTCCTTGGTCCCAGGAGGATGCAAGTCTGTGAGACTGGCAGAGGGGTACAGAAACGATAACAGCAGCTTTTCCCAGCCTCAGCTTTGTCCTGGCCTGGTCATCAGGTACCTGCATCCATCACCGCCCTGCACAGTGTGGTCCCCTTATGTCCCGTGGCTGAGGAGCAGCACCCCCGGGTGGGCAGCAGGACTTGGGCACCTGCTGGTGAGCCGTGGCAGGGTATAACCAAGGGGCACTGCTCTGTCCCTCCCTGCCTGGCAGGGCGGTGAGCAGTCTGGGGGTGCAGCAAGCTCCCGGCTGCCACGGGGGTCAGAAGAGCCTGTGCCGTCGCTGCACGACGGGAGCCCTCTCGCCAGGCAAAGCCCGGCCCTGGGGGAGCCCCGTTGCGGGGCTGGGTGCAGGGAAGGTGCCCAGAGGCCACCACGTGCCTGCTGGGTTGAGCACTCCAGGCAAGCCTCAGGCTTGTGTGATGCCCGGCGGGCGCCAGGGGTCCCTGGGCAGCTGAAAGCCGGGAACACCCTCCCGTCGCGCTTGCTTTGGTGGGTCCCAAGCTCTGTTGGGGCATGAGTGTCTCCCACTCTGGGGCTGCTTGAGTTGTGAGGCTGTGTCCCACTCCTGGGACCGAGGCTCAAGGACTCCCCTGCAAAGGGGCATGGCCCCGGCACCTCCCCCCGCCGGTGACGAGCCACCCCCTCCAGCTGCCCCAGCGCCCCGCGGCAGATAGGATCGGAGCCGCCGCGTGACTCATGCCCGGGCAGGGAGTGGTGAGACCTGCATCTCGCCCTCACCCACGCGCGTGGCGGCGAGGGGCGTTGTGCAACCGGATACCGCCGCAAAGCCGGAGCGAGGTGCCCGCGGCTGGGCAGAGGGGGCTGGCACCCGGCAGGAGGCGCCGAGCGAGGCGGCAGCGCTAACGCAGCCGAAGCGGGGTTCGAACCCCCTGCACCGTGCCGAGCCAAGGGCCCGGTCTGTGGTCCAGCTCCCCGAGGTGCTGCCTTTCAGAGTCACCATGAAGATGGCTTCTGTGCAGGTGAGAAAGGAGCTTGATACCCAAGCCTGTGCATGCTGCGGAAAGCCTGCAGGGCTTGTATGGTCTCCACGAGGGCCTGGCCTATCTCAGGATGCCAAGCAAAAGCTGGCATTGCCTGGGAGCGATCCCAGACAGGTCGGGGATGTCGACTGGGGCTGGGTTATAGTCACAGCCGTGTAGCACCATGAGATCCACCGCTGAACTGCTGGGCTTGGGCACACCGGTGTTGCTGGGACAGCAAAACGTTCGGCATCAACGAAAGCACCCCGGGTTTCGCCCTGGGCTGCCCTGTCTCCAGCCATCGCTAAGCCCCGGGCGCATGCAGAGGCCAAAGCTTTGGAGGTGAGGCTGCCGTGCGGGGGGCTCTGGCACGTTCATGTGGTGAGTCACCTGGTGAGCAGGGCAGCCCGGTCCCGGCGATGTGTCCCTCCCCGCAGCAGATGGTGCCCCAGATCCAGCGCCAGCTGCTCGTGGCCACATCACCCGCGAGCCATGCACACCTAGAGTGCTGTGCAGCTCTCATCTCCAAGCCCACCTCCCCAGGGAGGGCGATAAGTCCTTTCTGAGCATGGGGATGGGGAGGTTTGGTGGTGCTGCCATGGGGTTGGCTGTGCTTGGAGCCTGGCAGGGCATCTGGGCTCTCCAGGGACACCTCCGTTCTCCCTGCCTCAGTTTCCCTATCCATAGTGCAGCTGTCATGACAGTCACCTCTGCCACGTGGCTGCCAGGCTGGATGGTTGTAGGTGAAGCAAGGAAGATGCAATGCTTTAATTGACTTTTCCCCCTGCTTAAAATAATCCTGGAGCTGAAGAAGCAAACCTTTGCTTGCTGGAATTGTTCCCGCCAGGCCCAAGAGGGCCTTTGCACACCAGGGTAAGTCTCTCTATCTTTTTCCTTTTTAAGGTGACCTGAAAAGCAGAGAAAGGCCCAGCCCCAAAATGCTGGTATAAGAGCACTGCCCCACCACCACCACCGCCGCCGCCACAACCCGCCCTGGATTTGCGTGGGCGTTTGCAATGGGACGCACTCCGATGGCACAGATAACCCCCTGCAGTAATGGCTCCATTAAGGTGATCAGCTGTTAATGCAATGACTTCTGCAGCGCTTCAGCCAATCCTCCCGCTCCGGGAAACGCTGCCGAGGCAGAGCTGAGCACCACAAGGTCTCTGCACGGCTCAGACCCAGACGCCCTCGCAGGAGCCCCCAGAGATGGGAAGGGTTAAGCGACGCAGGGACCCCGAGGCAGCGGGAGCGAAGCGAGAGTCTTGCTCGCTTCCTTGTTCCTCCTTGGCAGCAGGCCCACCGATGCCGCAGGTTATCAGCCGTGCGGCCGTGCATGGCCAGGACCTGGCAGCATACAGGAAGTTGTGGGTGCAGGGCTGGCACCTGGGGCTGGGCTGGTCCACCCCCTCCCAGAGGTGCTGGGGACCTGGGTCCATGTTTGCCGTTGCATCCTGCAGCCTCTGGGCCAGGTGACTTCAAGGCTCCTCCAGTGAAAAAAGGGGTTATCATCACTAAAGTTGAACCCCCCAAGCTCAAGGTATTGGCTGTGGGGTCCCTGTGAAGGGACCTGGTGAGGGCAGGGGTCCTACCCCGGCCGTACCCCTCCGGCACCCCTCACCCCCCGCACAGCTGGGCTTGCATCCCCGGCCCTCCCTGGGGTGACAGCAGGGACCAGCAGGGCCCCAGCACCGTGTTGCATCTGTGGTGCCGAGCTCCCACGACCACTCGGGATTTGTGCTCCCCTGCTCTCTCGGCACGCTTGGGGCTGAAAACCTGGAAACCCGGCAATTTGGGAAAGGCTTAAAGCCGCCAGTGCTGAAAGCAGTTGTGGGGCAACAGAGCCGGCTCCCGGCTGTCGTGGGCACAAGGAGCGGCCAGGCCTGGTGTCACCGTCCCCGCGGGGTCCCGGGGGCTCCAGCACCTTCACGAGGGAGGCGCGAGCTGCCAGCGCTCGGGGCATGGCACGTGGGGCGTCTGGTTCGGCGGGCCGTGCCGCGCCGTGGGCCGGCAGCCGGAGGAGGTCCTGGGGAGGGGAGTGTTTCAGCGTCGGGAGCCCGCCTCTTTTCGCCGGGCTGGGAGAGCCGTCGGCCTCATTGCAGCGGCCGGAGGAGGCGACGCCGCTCCGTCGAGGCCAGGAGCCCCTCCGCGCCATGCGACGCCGGGGCCGGGTCCCCCTGTGGGGCTGGCTGCTCTGGGGGCTCTGGGCGCTGCCGGGTAAGTGCCGGGGTCGCGGCGCGGCGCGCTCTGCTACCTGGTGACCCGGGGACAGATACCATCTCGGTTACGGGCGAAGGGCTGCCAGCAGCTCTCGGCATCTGAAGCAAAGCCCGAGAGCTGCAGCCAGGCTGTTGTTGGGTAATGGGTGGCCGGAGCAGCAAACAGAGGTGCGAGTTGGTCCCAAACCTGCTCCGGGCACTGGCAGAGGCTGGTGCGCGGTGCCAGACCCATCCTGCCGCGCTCGAGGCATCGATGTGGGGCGTGGGGTGCAGAGACCCGTCCCAGGGCAGCATGGGGGGACAGGGACGGCCGTCCCTGTGCTCGCCCTCCCTCGAGGCATCTCGGAGTATTTTGCAGGCTCCCTGGGTCGCTGCCGTCACCGAAGTCCCCCGGGGAGGAGCGGTGGCGCAAGCAGGGGGCGGGCGGGCGGCCAGGCCCAGGCCTTGGGGGACGGGGACAGACCGCGTCCCGCTCCGAGCCCGCAGCGGGCTCTGCCGTCAAGGCAAGGGGAAGGGGTGAGCGTCGGGCGGCCGCCAGCCCGCCCAGATGGGCTGCCAGCCGCCGCGTCTCGGCCGAGCGGAGAGCGCTTCCCGGGGCGGACTGCCTCTGCCCCCCGGGGCTGGAAACGGCTCCGTGGCTGGTGAGGACCCCCCAAAAGACATGAGAGCCTCTGCGGGATGCCTCCTCTCCCCAAAAGCTGTAGGCAGAGGGCAAGCTGTCTCAGCCAGTATTTGACCGGGACATGGCCAGCGGGGTAGGGGACACGGCGGGTGTCCAGCCCTGCAGGTGACGTGTGGCATTCGGGCACCACCTTCCTTCTGCAGCAGCTGTGCGCAGCGGGGAGGAGGGATGGGGACGGTCCCAGCCAGGCCGTGGGCAGGCAAAGCCGGAAACAGCGGCTTCGCCCTTGTTAATGTGCCCTGGCAACAGCCCCTGTCTCTGCAATGCCACCTTCGACAGGGTCAGCGGGAGATCCAGGCGAGCAGCCCCTTGTCCTGCTGGATGGCCCCTCTGCCAGCGGGTTGGCAGGACAGGACCCAGCAGAGCCCAGTAGTGTCCTCCCGGCAGCTGAAGACACCAATGCTCAGCTATCTCCAGACGTGTCGCCCACCATGGCCAGACTGGGAATTTGCAGGGCGTTCCCGGAGGCAGCTGTGATCCAGCCTGTGCATCCCTCTCCCTCCAGCTCTGGAGATGGCTGGGCTTCAGGTAACACCATCCCCATAACAGGTAATGCATGTCAGGGCTGGCAACAGGTACATCCCTGCCTGCTGGGGACATCGCTGATGTCAATCCAGGTAGGACTATCTTCTCTTTCCTCCCAGGTGACACAATGGTGCAAACTGCAGGAGCAACGGTCCCATTTGGGACCGGCAAGACAGACGAGGTGCCTCCCAGTACAGCAGCCGCTCCTGGGCTCGCTGAGGGTACAGTAGCAGGAGATAGCCCCCAGGCAAGGGCAGGGGTTTCTTCTGCAAGCCCTGCTGGCCAGCCCACCAGCATCCCTGTGGCTCCTGCCACCTCTCGGCATGGGCACCCTCCAATCCCTGCACCAACAGAGCACACGTCGACTCTTGCCACAGGGAGCAGCAATGCTGGGCTGGCCGCAGCCACGTTGTCCCCAGGTCCACACATCCCCACTGAAGCGGGGACAGGTAAACCACCACCCTCAAACAGCAGCACCGCTCTTCAGCAGGCCCAGGAGGCAACTAGAGCAGCTCTGGAGAGCATCGCTGGAGAGCCGACCCCAGGAAGAGTCACCCGTATGCTAGAGGGGACTATGGCAGAGCCACATGCAGGTGCTACAGGCCCACTGAAAGGGGCCTTCCCAAAACTAGACAGAGGCATGTCCCCCACGATTGCACAAACCACCATTGCTCAACCAGTGCTGGCATCTTCCTTGGTCCCTGGCAAAGCCACTGATGCCAATGAATGGGTCCAGCTGGACAATGCTATCACTGCACAGGGGATGCTGGGGACAGCACAGAGCACGGCACTGTCTCATATCGAACTAGGCACAGGGATGTCACCCCCTGCCATAAAAAAGAGCACTGCTGCGCCCCGTGCAGCTGCTGGGCTCCCATCTCAGGAGGTCACGTCGGAGCTGGACAAGGGCACCTCCCCTCCTACCACAGGAGCCAGCGTCTCGCTTGCCTCCTCTCTGCATACAGGCAGAACCGTGGGGCCAGCGGCAGGCCCAGCTGGTGGTACCACTGACCCCCCGACACCAGCAGCCCCTGGGGCGGCCCTCCATGCAGTGGCAGGAGGAGCAGGGGAGGTGACACCACCATTTGCCGACCCCGCAAGTGCTTCTTCAGCAAGGGCCACCTTCTCTCCCGTCAGCAGGACTGCGGAGCCAGGGACAACTGCCTTACCTGCTGCTGGCCACGACACCTCCCAGGAGCGCCCGACACTCCCCGCTCAGCCACCTGCAGCCATTTCCCTTGTGGGCCCTGGCGGTGCCACAGCAGAGCTGGAAGGAAGCAGCCCCCCCGTCCTGTCAACTGCGGAGTCAAGCAGAGGAGCCCCATTGCCCACCAGCAATGACGCTGGCCCTGGGCAAGGGGTGGCGCGCTCGTCCCCACATGAGACTAATGGCACTGCTGGAGATGGGCAGCCTAGAGCTGGCGTCAGCCCCTCCCTCCGTGCCACCACACCAACTCCAGATACAGCAGCCACAGCCGCTGGTGGGCGCCATGCTGACCCAGCAACCGACTCCTCTTCCTCCAGTGTGGAAGTAACCGCTGCAAAGCACGTCCACGCTGGGTCATTTCCAGCCCCTGAAAACACCACTGCTGAGCTGGTCTCCAGCACGCGTAGACTCGCCTCCAGAGCAATGACTGGCAGTGCTTCCCCAAGGACTGTGAACACCCTGGTGCGGATGGGCACAGCACCATTCCCCAGCACTGCCGGAAACACCCCACCTCCTGGCACGGCATTTCCTGATGATCCCAGTACCGCTGCTGTGCTGACGAGCAGCCTCCCCACCGTGCCGCGTGGCCGTCCTTCTCCCAGGCCCTTCACAGGCACGGCGTCCTCCCTCGGAGACCCCACCGGGGCTCTGCCCACTGAAACGGCCTTTGCAGGGGGAGCAGGGACCATGATGCTACCATTCGCCGACCCCGCAAGTGCTTCTTCAGCAAGGGCCACCTTCTCTCCCGTCAGCAGGACTGCAGAGCCAGGGACAACTGCCTTACCTGCTGCTGGCCACGACACCTCCCAGGAGCGCCCGACACTCCCCGCTCAGCCACCTGCAGCCATTTCCCTTGTGGGCCCTGGCGGTGCCACAGCAGAGCTGGAAGGAAGCAGCCCCCCCGTCCTGTCAACCGCAGAGTCAAGCGAAGGAGCCCCATTGCCCATCAGCACCGCTATGGTGGAAGCAGCTGCAGGTGAATCCTCTCCAGCAAGACTCAGTGTGGCAACGTCCCTGCCTCTTACTGGAAGCGGCGCTGGCGAAGCACAGATAGACGTGTCCCCTGGAGCCATTGCAGCACCATCTTCCCTCAGCAGGTATGGCAAGATGACCAGCCCAGCTGCAGACGTGTCCTCCTTCGTTACCATGAACCTAATTAGCGAAGCAGGGCCAGCCTTTGGAAACACCCCTACTGAGAAAGGTACGAGCAAGTCCCCCACAGCGGCAGGAAGTTCCCCCAGGCCTGACACCGCGAAGCCCTGGGATGCCAGTCCCGTCTCTGCTCCTGCTCCGTCTGGCCATCCGGGGCCAGCTGCGGGCTCACCGCCACCAGCAGTCAGCGTCGCAAGTGACCCTGCGCCGTCCAAGGCACCCAGGAGTGGACCTGTGAGTGAGTCAGCTGTCCATGGGTCTTCGCTGCTCCTCACACCGTCCTCAGACATGACAGCTCTGGTTTTAGTCACTGACAACAGCAACCCAGACCTGGGCCCTTCTTCAACCTCGGGCAAGGTCTCCATTGGACTCTCCTCCCCTTCTAGGGACTTCACTTTTAACCCAGCCACAGCCACAGCTACTCCGGGCATGGACACCACAACACTGCAGGATCCTCGGCATTTCTCAGCCCCGAATGCTGGTGTCACCAGTGAGCCAGTGCCGCATGTGTACATTCAACACCCCAACGCCACCAGCCCTCCACGCACCTCCCACGGTTCCCCCGAATCCCCTAGTGGGGAGATGTGGTCGCACACAGCCGAAGCAAACCTGGCGGGGGTGTCCCGAGGTCCGAGCACAGGCGAACCAGGCGCAGGACCCACTGCCCCTGTCTCCAGTCCTAGGAAGCTGCGTGATCCTGCGGTTTCCCCTCCATCCCCCAGCAGCGTCACTCCCACCACTGTTCAGCCAGCAACAGCTTCCGAACCCACGGAGGGCACAACCACAGCAGGAACAACCGCCAACCTCGCTGGAGCTGTCAGCACCCCGGAGACAGCCAGAGCTGGTAGTGCTGCTGCAGCACCACGTGCAGGCGTCCCCCCTCTCCTGGAAGAGGGTCCCACTACAGGGCCACCCCTGGGGGAGGCCCCATTCAGCACCGCCCCAAGGACAGCAGCAGCCACATCATCGCTAGCGCATGGCAGCGATGCCCACTGGGCCCAGCACGATGCCTCCCCCAGCCCCGATGGCAGCACCGCCACTGCGCCATATTCAGAGTCCCCGGATATGGGCCTGGCGGAGGACTCGGGGGCTGGCATGACCCACGTCCCGCCTCCTGCTTCCCCGACACAGACAGCAGCCGCCTCCCTGTCCCCAGGTGCTAGAAATGCCGCAACCGAGCCGGTCATGGGTCCCTCTGCTCATGTGGGTATAGTCACCCCAGAAGCAGGCTGGGATTCAACCTCAGCCAAGGGAAGGTGGTTTCTCATCTCCAAAAAGTATGTCACCCACCCAGGTACAAGCTTGGAGGAATCTCTCCAGAGCCACTTTGGGGCCGAGCTGGCTCCAGACCTGCCAGCTCCTGTGCGTGGCACGGGGCCACCTCACAGCCATGCACTCACCAGGGCTGAGCCACCACCAGAGCCATCCACCCAAGGGGATGATGCTCCTCAAACCAGGCCCCCAGCGGGCTTTCCTCTCCTGGCTCACGGGGGCAGTCGCTCTGCTCTGCCAGCCTTGGCAGACACCAGTCCAGCACCGGATACAGCCAGCCCCCTCCCCGGCACTGCTCCCACCTGGACTCCCCCACTTACATTGCCACCAGTCACCAAAAATGCAGCCACAGAGGGTGCCAGGGGCAGGTCACAGCCAGCAGGAGACGGCAGCACTCTGCAGACAGCTCTAGGTTCAAACCCAGTTGAGAATGCAACAGCAGACACCTGGACGAGCAGGACAGACAGCGAAAACACCCCTCCAGGGCCACCTCCACGTGCATCACCTTCCTCCAGAGCCAGCGTCGCCACTCAGCCGTACACGTCCTTGGCGAACCAGAGCATCAGCACTGCTGAGCCGACAGCAGACACATCCTCCCCAGCCGTCGGGGCCGGGGCAGCAGGGCCAGCCCCAGGACTGTCCCCCTCCATCACTGCAGGGGCTGAGCCAGGCACCAGCAAAGCGCCCCCAGCGGCGTGGTCTGCCCCGGGCAGCAAAAGCACCACAGCAGGGGCCGCAGCGGGTCCATCCTTGCCAGTGGTGCCCAGCCCCGCTACAGAGCTGACCGGAGCATCTATCCCAATGCTCAGTCCCAGTACGGCTGAGCCGGGTGACAGTGCATCCTCTCCCATCTCCAGCAGCACAGGGTCAGTGGTGGAGGCATCCTCTGGCATCCCCAGGGACGGTATCACCGGGACAGCAGCAGGGGTAAGCGATAGTGCTCTCGGCATGGCCACATCTTCCTCCAGTGCCCCAGCTCGTGCTCTGCCTCTCCGCAGCGGGGCCATCATGAAGCTCATCACGGCTGCTTCGTCCTCGCGCAGCTCCCGCAGCGCCTCTCGACCCCCATCAGAGCCTGTTGAAAGCACCAGCAAAACCTCCACAAGGTCTTCCAGCCCAGGCACCAACAGGGCCGAGGACGAGCCCTCTGCCGAGGCATCCTTGCCGAGTATAGGTAGCACGCGAACAGGGGAAAGCACAGCCGCAACCTGGTCAAATGTCAAAGGAACCACCACGCTGGCAGAGACCACCGCTTCCTCCCCGGACCCCTCCAAGAGCAGGGCCAAGGGTGCAGCATCCCCCGCCAGCAGCAAGGGCACCGCTGTGCCTGTCACCAACACCTCCGTCATGGAGATGTGGACCGGCACAACATCCCCGTCTGTTGACAGCACAACCCCCATACCAGCCACCAGTGTGCCCACTGCAGCCCCAAAACACACCGCCACACTTTGGCCGACTGACACGCTGCTCCCACTCAGCAGCCTGTTGCCGAACCCTGACAACTTCAGCCCGGTGCTGCCAGAGGAAATGTCCTCCTTGCTCACCTCTGATTTTACCACTCGACCAGTGAGGGCTACGGCAGCCCCTGGGGAGCCACTGTCACTCACGGTGCCACCGAGAGCTGAACCTACAGGCACTGGGGCAACTTCAGGCACAGCCGTGGTGGCCACTGCTAGCAGTACTGCCCAGCCAGCCCTGGGCACCTCGTCCCCACTTACAAACACACTAACGTCCACAACGACTGCCGTGAGCTGGAGTCGTGCCCCTGTGGAGGCTGCAGCAAGTCCGTCCTCCCCAGGGACTGGAGGTTTCCCAGCTGGGCTGTTGCGACAGCTGACAACCCCCGCAAATGGCATCTCTGCGGCTGATGGAGGTGGCGGCACTTTATCCACCCGACTCACCACCACCAGGCTACCACTGGGCACCATCCCCTCCAGCAACACCGTCACCGCAGCCGACCCACCCAGAGAGGAGACCTCTGTGGCCACCGCAGCCGGCAGGACAGCTGAGACATCAACTGCCAGAGCAGGGTTTGCCATGGCAAAGACCACTGGCACCAGCCGTGCCCTGTCCCCTGCCTCAGAGCAACCCGCCACGAACAACCAGGCAGACGGACATGCGCTATCTGACTCTGGCCATGTTGACAGGGAGGATGAAGGCATGAGCCCGACTCCAGCGGCCGTTGACGGGCTCGCTGCTTCCCCAGCTGTGCGTGGTGCTGCTGAGAAGCAGACAACTATGATGATGTCTGACGATACAGCAGCTGGTAGCAACGCAGGCCTGTCGCCTGCTCTATTCACACACGCTGCTTGGCTGCACACAGCCAAGCCCACCACCACCGTGCTTGCAACAGTTGGCAAAGACGCTGCAGCTGCATCACAGACAGCTCTGGCTTTGCCTGTTTTCACCCCTTCGCCAAGCGAAGCAGCAACTAGCAAAACAGTGTTAATCACAGACAGCATCCCAGCTCAAACAGCCTCCAGGACGGTCCTCGGAGGGAACAAGGCAGCAGCCAGCCTGCCTTCCTCGGTCACCAGCAGCACCCCAGCCCCAGGGGAGCCAGTCCTGGGCCAGACCACAGCCGAGCCGGCAACTGCAGCAACGGAAGCAAGAGACATGGCTGCAACCATCTCCCAAACTACCAGCGCTGTGCTGGCAGCCAGAGCACCGCTGGCCACTGTCAGAGGGACAGCAGTAAGCCCACACCTTGGTCCCAGCACTGCTAGCAGCCAACCAGGAGCCACTATCTTATCTCCCTCAATGCAGAGCACTGCGATGAGGCCAACCACTGGGTCCTTGGAGGTGTCCAGTCCCAGCCACACCATTGTGGTGCCTGGTACACCTTTCCTCGGCAAGTACAACACAACGGAGGAGCCAACAACTGGACCATCGTCCGTACTCAGCAATGGTGCAACAGGGGAGCCGGTAGCCTCCCTGGCATTCGGACGTGCCACATCTGCACCAGAAGCAGGTGCCTCCTCTCCCACGGCCATCAACAATCCTGCGGCAGGACAGGCATCGAGCACGTCACCTTCTGTCACCCAGACGTTCCTGGGGCGACCTACCTTGCGGGAGAAAACGGCTGAACCTGCCAGCAGCAGCTCAGGCACCATCGTTCCTGACATCTCAGGGGGGACGACAAACCATGTTTCCTCTCCTGCATTTGCTGCTGTGACCAGCCCCACCGGTGCACATCTGAGAAACGGCACAGTGCTCCCCAGCTCTCTCAGTGCCCCAGCTGGGCTGACGCTAACAGCAGCTTCCCCCAGGCACAGCACTGCAGATAGCACCTCAGCAAGCACCCTTCACGTCCCCAGGGACAACACAGCCAAAGAGCTGGCCACGGTGACCTCCCCCACGACCCTAAATAGCAACGCAGCGGGGGCAGCCAGAGAAGAACCCCAACCTGGGACGCTTCCCACGCTTGCAAAGGGCATCACCACCTTACACGAAGATCTTGAGCCTTTCTCTGTCTTTGGCACCCATGTAGCTGTGCCGGTCCCTGCGGTGGGCAGCCCAACTGGATCACAGCCCGCATTTGCCACCACGTCCATCCCTCCTGCCTCTGCCACCAGCCCAGAGCCAAGCACCATGGACAAAATCAGCCCCTCACCAGCTCCGCTCATGTCAGCAGCATCTGGAAATGGAGTGGTCAAAACGGGGCTTGCAGAAAGTATCACCCCAGCAGCTCACACCACCACAGCCATGTCACCACGCAGCATGCCGTCCATCCCACCCACGAGCCCAGTGAGACCAGCCCAGGTGACTACGACACGTGTCAGCTCAGCCGAGGAGGTGGGAAACCTCCTGGGTGGCACCACCATGGCACTGGGGAAACCACCTGCAGCCACCAGCCCCACTATCACTGCAGCTCCTGCCTTTGGGACGTGGAAAGGACCAGCCACGGCACCAAGGGCTTCTGCTCACACCATCTCTAGCCACAGAAATCACATGCTTACACCCTTGCCTGAGCTCCGACCCACCCTAGGGCTTAGCAGTAAGTAGATTTTCTTCCTTCCTCCTGAGGCAGAGAACATGAAGGGGGTTCATGGCCCGGCTGAGCTGCTGTGATTGCAGAGGGCATGGCATGGCCCGGGGGTGGCTCATCTGCGTTACAGGTCAGGCTGGGGGACTGACAGGATTCTCCTTCCCTGGTCAGCACAGTACATGTGCCCACAGCCAGCCCAGTCTCAACCCTGTGGACGGTTTTGTTGCCCCATCTCTCCTGTGTGCACATTTTTGTCTTACCTTTCACAGCTCAGGTGAGGAAAATCATTTAAGTGCCTGCTCATAGTTGTGCCCAAATCCTAAACTGGGAAGGCAGGTTTCTTTGCAGGACAAGCATCTGCAGGCAAAGACAATCTCCCTGCATTATAGCGATGATAGACATGGTGGGACTATCCCACCCTCCCTGCAGGCAGGGGGTGTAAAAGGGCAAGCTTGCCGTGCAGGTGCAATGGGTGGAGCAGATTTAATTATTTTTAATTTTCTATTAATCACCTGCTTCTGTTAGTTCCAGCTGTGTCACTATACCCATACGGTGCGGAGGGAAATGACAGAGAATACGTTGAAAGGAAGGTGGATTTTAATTCCCCGCTGTTCAAACCAGAGATCGGATTCCCTTTTGGGAAAACACTACATGACTCTCTCTACGTGAGTTTCCATGGCTGCAGAGCACACAAGTGATATACAGCTTGTGTGGGGGAAAAAAACAGCAAAAATGGAACAGAAACCTAATTTTAATATGGATGTTAGTTTTTCACAATTTAAAATGGCTGGTTTCTGCCTATGTGTGTGCAGGGTATAAATAAAAGCCATACTGCTGGGTAGGCACCGCCTGAGGAGTCTGGTGTCAGTAAATAACTACTTATTTTGTTCAGTTTACAGATAATGGACAAATCATTTTCCCACCTACGGACAACTATGTCCCCTCCAACCCTAACCCGCCTCCCCAGGGCTTCAGTGGCCATGAGAGTTTGCCAACGTTGGCTGCATTTTGGGACGACGCCGATTTTTCCCAGGGTGTTGGCACCACATGGTACCAGGTAGGGGCCATCAGTGACCTCCCCGGGAGAGTCCTGCTCTGACCTCCAAAGCAATCCCATCCTTTTTAAACTCCGTCTCTTGAAAACTCACAGGAATACCTCACCCTCAGCTCTCCCCAAAACCCCCTTATCCGTGACGTGGAAGCGAAGATTGAGAGATACATGAAAACCTCCTACACAGCAAAATGGACCCTGAAGGTGACATGGGAGGAGGCTCCAGCGTACCCATCCCAGCGGGACGATGCTCGGGTGAGCAGAGGGGGTCAGACCTGAAGGCGCCATGTCTGCGGGACTCCCCTGGTGATGGGGGGCCCTGCTGCACCCAGGCAGGGTGCTTCTGCGGCCTTTCTCAGCTTCCTGGCAGGGGGGGAGTTCAAGTCGTGATGCAGCTTTGGTTTTACGACATGTGAACACGACATGTGTCCTCCACGACAGGACACAAATGCAACAGCGTACATCTGTATATTGGAGATTCCCTGCTTGTTTCGTTCATGATTTTTCTGATCTGCTCTCAAAGGGCCTTCTCCCACTGCTGTCCCACCGCAGGAAGCCTTGATGACTTCTCCCTCCCTGTCTCTCCTTGGCTAGCCTGCTACGGCCTTGCTCTGCACTTCGCAGGAAGCAGGAGAGGCAGGCTGACAGGGTGCTGCGGGTTTCTCTAGACAAACACGTACCAGGCGGTCCTCACCACTGATGGGAACCAAGCCTTCGCCCTGTTCCTGTACCAAGACGGTGGCATGCAGTGGGACTACACCAAGCTCGCAGCGAGGAACGTGCTCATCGGCTTCTCCAGGTACATGTGTGTGTGCATATGTGTCTGCACATGTGGGCATGCATGCGTGTGTGTGCACGTGTGCGCATGTGTGTGTGTGTTTACTGCTGGGTGTGAGTAGAGGTGTCTGTCACTCCTAGCTCAGAGTTGCACTGTATCTAGACCTCTTGCCTTCACCCGTGGCCCTATGGTCTGTTGCTCCTCTGTGGGGGAGCGGGAAGGACCTACGTCGAGCCATAGCACCACCAGGTCGTTTCTCCTTTGCGCTCGATGGGGAGATGCTCAAGGCAACCCATGGGATGGAGAAAGGAGGGGGAGAGAGGTGTAGGGTTGTGTCAGAAGCATGATCTGGGACTTTCTCTCTTCACACAGTGGCGACGGATATGCCCAAAATAATGAGCTGACTCAAAAGCCACCGGCTGTTAAATACCGGCCCGATCAGTACAGAGGCTACGACACTGGTATGGCACGGGGGGAGGCTCTTGGTCCAGCACTGGGGGACTAGAGAGGAGACATGTGCCCGCACGCATCTGCCTAGGAGTGCGTCCCCGGCACATGTCCTTGTGGGGCGATGGAGAGTGAAGCCTATGTGAGGACTGGCAGCTGAGAGTTAGTGGGGTCTAAAAGCAGAGATGAGCACAGATACAAGAGCAGAGCACGAGTCCCCATTTCCCTTCAGCCACGGTTTCCATGGCCACCCCAGCACCAGCAGTGTTGGCTCTAAAGGAAGCCTGGAGACCTCATGTGAGAGGTTAATGGCAGGGGACGGTCATCCAGGCCAGGCGCCCAATCTCTCCTCTCTGGAGGAGGCGAGATGCCAGCTGAGGCCTCAGCGTTTTGGCAGTTGCGGTAGGACATTGGCTGTGTTGTTGGCCATTGGCTGTGTTGTTTGCTGGTTGCTCCCCCAGATCTGCGTGGGCTCTGGATCTACAAGCTGGACAGTCATCCCCGGGTGAACTACAAGCTGCGCTGCCTCGTGTGGCTGGCAGCACAGCCGGAGCCGGCCAGCTGGAACAGAGAGCTGCCACCCTGCCCCTGCTCGCAGCCCCAGGCAGAGCTGGACCCCCGCTACCGGTGGAGCAGAGGTGCTGGTGCCCCTGCTCAGGGAAAGGGGGTCAGGGAAGAGGCAACCAAGAAACCCAGAGGAGGGAGATTCAACCCACTGTTGCATGGGTTGCATCCCTCTAGTCAAGCCTCTCTAGTGCTCCAACCCCTGTGGGCCCCTTCCTGAATTGGGCTCCTTCCTCCATCATTTCATTGCCCTCCCAGCACGTCTGGGGAGGGTTGAGGCCAGTAGATAAAGGCTGTGGGGTGGGATAAGGCTGGGGTTCTCCTCTCGCTCTCAGGGCCCCGGGTCAGCTCCCAGGGCAGGGGCAGCTGGTGACACCTCAAACCCTTTCAGGCCTGGCAGATGCCTCCGTGACCATGCTGCGCACCTCATCCCCAAGCCAGGCTGGAGCTGGGGTCCGGTGTCTCTACCGGAATGAGAGTTTGCTCGAAGGCTGGCAGGAGAGAGACTGGAGCCTTCCCCTCCATCCCACCACTGGTAAGCAAGCACCGTGGCTCTCTTTCCTTAAAACACCTGCAGACAAGCCATGAGAGCAGCTACAGCCCCCAGCGTTCTCCCGGCAGACAAGTAGCCCATGGCTGTGGTGAGCCCCACGTCTGAGAGCCCCAGCAGCCTCAGCAGTGCCCAGTCACGTTCCTCTGCAGATGGGGAGCTGGAGGCCTTTGACTGGTGTTGCCGGCGAGTGGGGAAACCCATGTTCTGCGCCAGGTTTACCGAGAAGAGACCAAGGGCCAGCTGTGAGGGATACATGCCACCCACCCTTGGTGAGTCCCCAGGGCTGCCTGCACAGCCTCCTTGCTGTGCCAGAGCAGGAACCAGCCCTAACCTTGCCAGCCCAGGAACTGGTACTGCGCAATTGGCACAGCTGTGTGTGGTCCCCATCATGACCCCGGCTTTGCACGCCCAGCTCGCAACCGTGGTCCTCTCTCCTCTGTGCAATGATGCCAGCAATTACCTTTCTTCCTCCCTGCAAAACGGCTTCATCCTCTGGGGACCCCAGCCAGCGCCTTTGGGGACCCCCACATCACCACCCTGGATGGGCTCACCTACACCTTCAACGGGCTCGGCGACTTTGTCCTCCTGCTGGCCAGCGATGCTCAGACCAGTTTTGTCCTGCAAGGGCGCACGGCCAGGACTGGCACAGCCCTGGCCACCAATTTTGTGGCTTTTGCTGCCCGATACATTTCCACTATCACCACAACGGTGAGTACCAGCTACCCAGGTATAGGCTTGAGCGCCTAATGAGAGAAGCCCCGCAGACAGGCTGGGCAGCACATCTGCACCACCTAGAAACAGCTGGGACCTGTGAAGCACTCCCCTTTCCTCCATGTGCTGCCTCCCATGAAGGGCCCCAACAATGTGCTAAGTGCAGGTTTTGAACAAAGACTAATGAGAGCCATCTAACAACTCTTGCATGCTGCCCAGCCTTGGCCGGAAGCTCTACAGAAACACTATGTGCTCCATCTGTTCATTGCATACCCTACACCCTGAACACCCATCTCCTCCAGGTTATTAGCACAGTCGCATGCTCTTCGTTTCTTTGCAGAATTGCTCCCCACATCTAGAGTATATTGGAGTAAGTCAAATCCCCCGGTGTCTTAAGAAGCAGCCCTTGAGTAATGGGAGGACGGGCCTCAGAGACGCTGGATCCCACTGTGGCAGCTTGCCACACTGCCACAGCCAGCACAGGGAGCACACCAATACAGCCCCTGGGACTGATCCCCTCTAGGACTGGGTCTAGCTTGCATGTCCCCAGCAGGAGCTGGGAGTGGGATGGCTGGGGGGGTGAACAGATGACCTGACTGGGACATCCGCTGTGTTTTGCAGGTTGAGTGGACCCTGGGGAGCCAAGGTGACATCTCTGTCCTGCTGAATTACAAGACTATCCAGTTTTCCTACTCCAGAGGTGAGCAGGGCATGATGTCATCCTTTAGCTACCAACTGTTCCACCCACGTCCTGCAAGGGGATCTTTCAGGGCAGCCCGGGGCCATTTCCGTCAGAAACGGTGACACTGTGCAGGGAACTGAGGACATCCCGCAGCAGGGTCTGCGTGGGAGCTGGGGCTGGGCCAGTCTCTGCACCGGGCAGAGCTTTCTGCCTGCAAGGAGACTGTGTTTGTGCACAAGAAATAAGACATCTCCATTACTGCTCACTCTTGCAGGTGCAAGGATATTCTCAGCAGCAGCCAGGCCCACAAACCCTTCCCCACCTTTCTTGGGCTAGGAAGTGGCTAGAGCAGGGGCCAAATGGGGGGATGAGAGGTGTCACCATCCCATAGAGATCAGCCCTGCCCTTACCATAAGGGGAACCACCCTAAGCCCCATCAAATCCTTCCTGCCTATACACTGTTGCTGACTTGGCCAGGGCTGATGGGGAGCCCTCCCCTCGCCAAATTCAGAGGCATCATTTCAGGCCCTGACTCCAGGCCTGACCTTGCGTGGATTTTCCCTCTGTGCTCATCTTCACTTGCAGACATGGATGCCGAGGTGTATTACAGCCCTGGCATCCTGGTGGTCAACGCCTCCTCCATCACAGCCATCTTTGACGGGGCCATCACCGTCTCCATCTCAGCCACCTCTGGGATCCTCAGCGTGGTCTGCAGCCTGCCTGATGGGTACCTCAACAGGACCAAGGGCCTGCTGGGTGAGAGGCGTGGCTGGCGCTCGCGCAAAGGCTGCAGGGTGAGATCGGTGCCGTTCAGGCAAGGGACCAGCCCATCCCCAAGGCTCGTGGCCACCTGCAGGGTTGCCTCAAGCTGGTGACTGTGTTCCCTATCAGGGAGGTTGAAGTGACGGTGGCAGGGGCTGGAGGAGCCTGGTAGCATTGCCCAGGCCCTGGGCTTGGGAGGCTGCAGAAATCCAGGACAAACCAAGCTCTGCTTAGGGCTGGGAGCCAGCTGGGCTGCCACCCCTCGGCTCCAGATCCCCAGACCCCGAGCTGGGGTGCAACATCCCCTTCACACCTCAGAGCAGGCTAGCAAACGCTAGAGGAGCGTGCTTGTGAGGGCAGGGGGGCAGGACCCACCTGGGCCTCTCCGGATGGCTAAACTAAAGCCTGACTTGCACCGGAGGCCTGGGGGGCTCCAATCCTCCTGCGATGCTCTGCCAGGTGTATGGAACCACAACCCTGCAGATGACTTCCAGATGCCGAATGGCACCAGCATCCCCACTAACAGCAGCGAGGAGGAAATCTTCAGCTATGGGATGACCTGTAAGTCTGAGCTCAGGAACCATCGCAGCGATCCCCTGCTTCAGCATCTTCAGGCCTCGTTTTACCTGGAGAAATCTAAACACTTGCTCGAGCAAAAATGGTGCCAAGGATTCCCTTTGGTCTCATTACTGCTCCACGGAAACCAGCACTACAAATATGCAGCCTCAAAAACCCTCAGCCCTTCCCGTGGTGTGCTCTCTTGCAGGGGCTGTTGGAGAGTATAGCCTGTTTGCCGAGTCCCCTGCAGCTCCAGTAATGAACTTCATGCCTGTCTTCTTGTCTCGGCTGCGGCAGGAAAATGAAAGCCAGTACCAGCTGGCAGCCGCATGGTGCCGCGGGAGCAGGGAGTGCATCTATGATGCACTGAGTACGGGGGACATGGCCCTGGGCCTGGCCACCCAGAGCCTGGCAGCCAATTTCCAGCAGAAGAAGACAACACTAAGTAAGTGGAGCAGATGCTCACCTCCGAGAGGGCATGGGCTTGGCTCCTTGGGAAATGCCTTGCTCCCTGCCTGGAGCCTCCTGCTCCATGTGGAGGCAGGAGAGATGCCAGCCAAAGTCTTTAAGTTGCACTACCCAACTGGCTGATCCCCAGGGACCAGGAGACACCCCAGTGCAGTGCAACATGAGGGCTTCACTGGTGGGTGGCCAAGGCCACATCTCCTTGGGGTCCTGTCCTCGCCAGGAGGGGCACAGAGCTGGGGGGAGGGGCGCTGTTGTCACACGACAAACACCCAGCTGCATGCCGGGCTGCTCTTTCCTCAGATGCTTTCCCTCCCATCATCACCGGTGATGCTTCACTCACAGCCTACAGGATGGAAAGGGTGACAAGGCAGTACCAAGCGGACAGGGCAGGCACGCGGTTCATCCCCCATGTCTCCCCTGAGCTCAACATAACAGGTAGGGGAGGCTCAGGGGCTTTGCTGAGCCCTACTCTGCCCCTTTCCCTGCACCTTGCCCCTCTCTCCTGCTACCTCCTCTCCTTCCCGTGTCTCTCCCCACACAGAGAACGGCACCCTCACGTGGGAACCCACCGGCAGAGCGCCATTCACAGTCAGCCTGGAGGCCATCGGGGCCAACAACCTCTCCGCCATCCTCCTGCTTAGCTTCACCCTTTGCAACTGCAGCAGGAGCCACGAGTGCGATTACAGCAACACCGTCACCGTTGGCCGCTCTTCCCTGCAGGTAACGGGGTTTGTGCAGCACTGCGTCCCCAGCGCACGTGCCAGCCTGGAAAGCTCCTCAAGCATTGCACAGGGAGTCGCACCGGGCCTGCTCTCGACCAGCTGCACTGGCCATGTCCTCTTGTCCATCCATCCTTGCAGTGTCCCCTAAGCCAGTATCACTGTCCCCTTCTGCAGCTCACAGCCTGCAGGTGTGATGATGGCTACTCAGGTCCCTTCTGCCAGGACCCGCCGGACCCCTGCGACCAGGGCTGCTTCCCCGGCGTGAGCTGTGACCCACGCACCGGCTGTGGCCCCTGCCCTGCCGGCCTGACCGGCGACGGGACGCACTGCGCAGGTGAGGGGCGCAGAGCCCAGCTCACCGTGGCAGCCAGCAGCGGGAGAGCCCGGCTTTTGCTTGATGCCACACCGCCTTGCCTTGGCAGATATTGATGAGTGCACGTGGGGGACAGCATGCCCGGGGAACACCAACTGCACCAACACCGTGGGCAGCTACGTGTGCACCTGCGCTCCCGGTGAGGCAGGTGAGTACCCCCACGCCAGAGCAGCCTTTCTGTCCTGCTGCTGGACATGCTGCCCGCTGCACTGAAGCGGCAGGAAGAAAATTTCTTCCCCAAAAGATTGCCAGGGCCTCCAATTCCCAGTGCCGCGGTAGGGGTTGGGGCAGAGCTTCCTGCCCGGCTGGCTGGAGATGCAAACACTTGTCTGTTGGGCAGAAAAACTTTTTTTCAGTGTAATTTTTCTCCATGAGGAAAATCTCACCTGATCAAAGCTAACACGCCTGTGCGGTGAAGAGGTTTAGGAGCTTCAAATCAAATCCTGATTTCAGAATGGTTTTGGTGGGAGGGAGGAAGGTTTTCATTCTGGTCATAATGTATCAGGCTGGCATTTTATAGAAACAAAAGATTCCAGCTGGGGGGGGTTGCAATGGTTTTCCTTGAGGCTCTGAATTTGTATTAAAAGTCACTAAAAGTTCAGAAGAAAGACATTACAACCTGGGGGGAGGCTGAGCACAGGCTGGGTTGCTCAGCGGGCTTTGACCGGTGCCTGCCAAACTGAAGGGCTGTGACTTCGGTCCCAGTATCCGTTTCACCCCACTGACCACCCCCTCGGCGCTCCCAGGTGTGGGGCCGGGCTGCGCAGCAGCGTGCGGGTCCCACGCCTGCCCCCAGGGCTACTGCAGCAACGGGGGACGCTGCCACCTGGACCCTGCCACTTGCCTGCCCACCTGCCTGTGCCCCCCTGCCTTCACGGACCGGCACTGCCTGGTGGCAGGCGGCGATTTTCAGCCCCCGGCTAGCCCAGGTGGGTGTCTCTGCCCCGCGCCGGGCGGCCTCCGGTGCTGCAGCCCGGCTCACCTGAGCTGTAGGAGGTGAGAGCGACCTCTGTGTCTTTCCCCCTGGCAGATCTGCCCCGGAGGAGTGTGCGGCTGCGGATCCGGACACTGCAAAATGCCACCACTGGGGAAGTCAATGGCACTGTATGTTGTCCAAGGGGGCCAGGCTGTTGCTGTGTCCCTGGGGATCCCCACTGCTAGTGATGTGATGTTGGGGTGCTGCTCTGGAAGGCATTTGGGGGGGGTCTGTCCAACCAGCACCCCCTGCGTTCCCACCAGCAGGGACCCAGCAGCCCCTCAGGCCAGCAGGGAGGTGGCACCAGCCCACAGGGTCCCAGCCAAGTGACGCAGGCTGCACCCGTGGCCGCTCGCCAGGTCCTCCATGCGTGAATGAAAGGCCTCGGGGCTCGGACGTGTCGCCCTTCAGACTCTGCCCCACGCCGGTGCCGTCCTGCCCTCCTCTAATACAGCTTCCGCTCCCCCTCGCGCAGGTCGCGGCCGTCCTGGCATCCCTGGAGGTGAAAGCTTTCCAGAGCAACAGCAACATCACCCTCACGTGAGTGAGCTGGGGATGGGCTCCATGCAGCCCCAGGCTGAGGGAAGCAGACAGGGCGCGAGGTGGCAGAGTTTGCAGGGCAATGGGCAACCCCCCCACCCCCACCCCGGGTCTGTCTTTTCAGCCCCATGGCTGATAAACACCCAGAAGGGGTGTTTATGGGAAAAATGGGGAAACTAGGGCACAGCAAGGCTCAGCTGCGCTGGTGAGGTGGTAGCAGATCTGCCCACAAACTCTGGCTGCCTCTTCCTTTCGCCATAGGGACATCAGTGGTGGCTTCACTTTCACGGTGGTGTCCGAATTTGCCTATGACAGCACCAGCTTCGTGATCCAGTTCCTGAACGAGGAGCTGAGGGAGGCCATCACCAGCGCCTTCAATGGGCTGCCCAAGCGAGGGCGGCGGGCAGTGGGAGCACGCATCGCCTTCGAGCGCCTGCACAGGGACAATGTCACTGACCTGGTGAAGCGTGAGTCTCTCCCGGAGCCATGGCTCCAAAGAGCCAGCTCAGCCTGGGTGCCAAGGAGGAGGACCCAAGAGTCCCCCAGCCCAGGCCACACCACCCTCCATGCCCCAGGGTTCAGATAATGGTGGCACTGACAGATGCGGGTTGGTGGCAGTGCTCCATCCAACACGTGGCTCCTGCTGGGGAACACTCCAAGGGGACACCTCCTGGGGCAATACTGCTCCAAAACCTGGGGATGCTGTCCAAGCCGGGACTGTGTGGTTGAAGCCCTGCACTCTCCATGCCTGCCTCTCTCCCCAGTGACGGTGTATGAGCTGAGGCGCTATTTCCCCTGCGGCCTCTCCGGCTATGAAGGCTACCAGCTGGACTACACAGCCAGTGCCGGCTTCCTCTGCGTGTCCCCTTGCAACATGGGCTACTGCCAGCACGGTGGCCAGTGCCAGCACCTGCCAGATGGGCCCACGTGCAGGTAGCAGCACGAGATGGGGCGGACAGGGGAGGACATGGCCAGTCCTCGCTGCAGTGCGTCAGCCACCTCTCTCCAGAGGCTTCATCTCCCCTCTGTCCCCCTCTGCAGCTGCATCCCCTTCTCCATCTTCTCCCCCACCGGCAAGCAGTGTGACCGGCTCACCGTCAGCCTCGGAGCCTTTGTCGGCATCTTGGTGGGGGCACTGGCTCTGCTGTCCCTCCTGCTCGCTTCCGCCTGCCTGGTGGCACGGCTCTGCCGCCGGCACAAGGACACCGAGGGGTAAGTGGTGCCCCATGCCCTCCCGCAGCAGCTGGGATGCGGCTCGGGACCAGAGCCATGTGGACATGGGTGCTGGTCAAAAGGCTGTCAGGAACTGGGTAGAGCAGGGAGACTGAGTTTGGATGTCAGAAAGAGCATTACCCGCTCCAAAAAAATTGGTGTAAAATTCATCACTGAAGGGCCAAGAGCTGGTTAGACACTTTTTCCCCAGGCAGCGGATAGCGAGATGAGCCTGCCTTGAGTGAGCAGTTGAGCTGGGTGGTCTTCAGCATCTTCCGGTCTCTTTTCCAGTCATCTGCTGCTCAAGGGTCCAGTAACTTCAGCGGGTTGAAAACTACATTCTTTTTTTCCCCATTTCAGAGAATATTTACATTTCTTCCTCAAACCACCCAGACAGAATTTGGTTACAGAATGGATTTCTATTTAATTTTAATTTGAATAAAGTCCAAGTAATTTCCAGTGTAACTCATATTTCCCTGGGAAGAGTTGGTTTGCAGCAAGAAAAGACTGTTGCAGAAGTGGCCCTCACATTTCTGCTCAGAAGGGAGTTAGCAGACGGCCGATGAAGTGCAAGGCTGGGAGGGAAATGCCAGCATCTCCCTTCTTCCTCCCCAGCCGTTGGTCCCAGTCCAGAGGGCTTTTCCATGTTAGCAGGAAGCTCAATGTCCTGAGGCCCTTATGCTGGCCAAGGAGGTGCTAGAGCAGGTCAGAGCAGGATTGGGACCATTCCCTGTGCTTATGTCTGGGCTGTGCTGCATCCTGCACCCACTATGAGCTCCCTCATTGCCCAGGGAGCAGGGATTCACCAAGCCGACCGGGAAGTGCCTCTGTTCATTTGCATTTGTGTCAGACAAGAAATTCTGTGCATCTCCTCTGTTTCCCTCCCCCCAAATCCCTGTCTCCATCCCCTCTCCCCAGCCCCACACCCTCCCGCCCATCTCTGCTCCCCAGTCTGGTCTGACCCTGGCGCCAGCACAATACAGGGGCTCTCCCAACGCTTTCTGACATGTTGTCTTCTTTCTGCTCCCCTTGTTTTAGGGCCAAGGAGTCCTTCTGGAGAGCACGGCCATTCTCCTGTGAGTATGTCCATGCCAAAATGCCCCCTGGCTCTGCTTCGCTCCCTTAAATGTAACTGGCCTCCAGCAGGGCTTCAGCCTCCCAGCTCTGAGTCAAAGCTGGTTTAGGGGAGCATTGGCTGGTGGATCACTCCCCTCCTCACCCACTGAGGCACCCCTCCCACCCCGCTCAGCCTGACCTCGCAGGGCTCCCCCCAGTTCTGCTCGTATTTCTGCTCCAGCTCTCACCAAGGCAGAAGATGGAGCAGAGCCCATCTCCGCCGACGTCTCCAAACGGTGCTGGGTACCGCAGCTCCAAGCCATTGACCCATCAGTTCAGGTCTGCCTGGGGTTTATTTCCCAGCTGCCTGAGGCCAGCTGTGAGTGTTGGGGTATTGGGGGGGGGGGGAGGGGGCGCACTTAGGGTAGTGCTGGCCTGCCCACGGACCAATGTCCTCAGCTGGCTGGTTCGGGGGTTTGAGTTTGCCCAGGAGCTGCTGGTGCTGTGCCTCGTCCCAGAGCAGCAGGCGCCTCTGTGCTGCTCTCAGGGGCTGAAATGGCACAGGGAGCCTCACCTCTCTGCATGGCCACGTTTTGACTGGGATGCGCCTTGTACGGCCATCAGTGGACAGGGCTGGTAGTAGGATGAGGACCATGATGAACCAGCCCTCAGAGGGGCTCAGCTTTAAGTCAAAGCCTTATATCCAGTCCCTGCACGTCTGAAGGTCTCTGCAGGTGTTTGCTAGCGCTTGGGTCTGAGCTGTGCTACCACTTGAGCTAGTAGCAAAGGCCAGGCCTGCTGCAAAGCTCTTGCACACAGTCACTCATCTATAGCACTGCTTTGTTATTTACAGATAAGGCTCACGAGACCCCACGTTAGGCCTCCAAGCCAACCAGTTCAACGACAGTAGCGTGCTGCAGGCTCTCCAAGGCAGCCAACCGCTGAGGTTCCTGCTCTGATGCCTCCAGCTGCTTGTGGAGAGCAAGCTGCCTGCTGGTTTGGACAATGTTAGCATCATGGATGCCGCTGCCACGTCATTCTGCTCTTGAGATTTCGAACAACGTTATGTGTGTGGAGCAGGGAACAAGCGTCTGTCTTTTGGGTTCTGGTCACAGGAAGGTCACTTTTGGGGACAGTTTATCTGGGGGTGATGGTTATGCAAGGAAATGCCTTTGCTACAGTTCACTCTGGAGGAGATGCTACTTTTGAATGAAAAATGTATTGTTAGGGTGGATCATCAGAGCGAGAGAACGCCCTCTTCCACTAAAGACAGGCAGGGTAGTCCTTGAATGTGTGAGTAAGGACGTAGTCCCTTGTGAGATGTAACTGGACCCAGCACAGCCCTCTGAGAGCAGTCAGGTGGGACAATGCAGTGATTATAATCCACAACGAACAAAACAATTAAAAAAAATTATGGCATGTTGCTGCGTAAGTTATATGCGCCGTGCAGTGCCTATGCACTAACCCCACTTCCCTTTTCCAAGCTACGGAGCACCTAACAGCAGATTGCACCCACGGCACCGAAGAAAAGATGCTTGTAGTTTCTGGTGCTCCATCCCAATTCTCACCCTGAAGCAGCAGGTCTCACCTCACTGCTTTCCCAAATTGCCACTCGCAGTGGTTCAGATCACAGCCCGAGGAGCCCAGGACCAGGTCCCTGCAAAGGCCCTGTTGCTTTTTGCCCGTATTGAGCAAAGGTGCGTCCTTGGTGCAGGAGGTGTGCCAGGCCTGGGGTGAGAGCCAGCCCCTGCCCCAGTCCTCCTTCCCTCAAGCACAGCAGGGGCAGATCCCAGTTGTGAACATCCCACCCAGCAGCTCTGCTCTCCTAGAAAAGGCAGTGGCACGTCACAACGCCGCTGCTCCACACCCGCTGACACTCCCCTCCCAGCCCTGGGCACAGGGGAAGACACAGCTGCTATCGGATCAGAGATGCTTATACCCCTCAGACACTTTACTGGACAAGCAGTATTAGACAAGAATTTTTTTTTTTTTTAAAGAAATACAGACGCTCTCTTGTACACAAAAAATGTTTTTCTACCATCCTCTCTGATTGTGGGGGTGAATTTTGTCCTCGCACATCCAGCAGAGACATCAGTCTGACTCTGGCCTGATCTGGAGAGTTGTTCCTTCTCAGGGGAGCAGGGACCGCTGGACCACCTGGGAGGAACGGCTCGGGGGAGGAATGGGATGCAGGACAGGCAGATATCAGCAGTGCAAAGGACTGTCTCAGGGGGGCACCTGAGGCGCTCAGGGGCTCAGCTGCATTCAACCCACATGAGGGGCAGAAACCCTTTCCCACATGCTGGGGCACAACCAGCCCTCCTATCTTGCCTCTCTCGAGATGCAGGTAAGAGCTGAGAGTCAATTGACATGGCTCAAAAATACCTGCCCACCTCTCCACCAGCAAGGAGGTGCCTGGTTTTCAGAGTAGCCCAACACAACAGATACCCATAAGGCTGCAGCCAGGAGAGGGTGAATAAAGTAACCAATTCCCCATGACAAATCTGGGAAAGAAACGTGAACTTCTACCAGGACACACAACTGCAAGCAGCAGCTGTGTGAGCCCACCCTGCAGAGAGGATGCGGGATGATTGCGGCTACAGTGAAGGGGAGAACAGGGTCACGCAGGTTTCCCGGGCAGAAACAGGAGCAAAGGGCTTGTTGGAGGATCAGCGATGGCACACACCATTGTGAACAAGGAACAGCATGAGCGCTGAGTTACATGGCCTCTCCATCTGCAAGGAGGAAGAAAAGGTAAGTGTTCACTGACTTGAATCGGGTCAGAGCCTCCCACCCCGGCCACGGCCACCTGCTTCTCCCCTGGGCCTGGGATAAGCTGGGCCCTGGGGGCCTTCCACCTGCTGGGGCAGGGGTGGAAGCAAGCAGTCCCATGCACACTCACCGTGCTCCTCCGAGTAGCTGTCTGCCTCTTCCGATGACTGCCCTCTCAGTCCTAAGAAAGATTACAAATCAGTTTACACTAAACGGCAGCTTTCCATTTCTCCTCCCCTCTTGGTGCCATCACCTCCAGACTACATTGGTGCATGAACCCAGGTAGCCCCCGTCTAAGCCTCTGGTGCCAGACACTGCAGAAGGCAGCAGGCATTTGTGTTCCCAGGTCTTGAACCCATCAGCAACCCACCAAGGAGGTGTTTTGGGCTGTGTCAGCAAGAAGGAGCCCCCCTCATTGGCCAAGCTTTTTCCTGGGCTTGTCATGTCACCTCTCTGGGCTCTCTTGGGGAGCAAAGGGTTTCCTAACCTGGAACTTTGCTCCAAACTCTCCTCTGCTGTCATCTCCCTTCCCAGTCTCCACTGAAGGAGCCTAAACCCAGGCAGAGCAGATACCTGCCAAATCCGTCAGGGCAGGGCCCAGGCACGGACACCCTAAAACCCTTCTCGCACCCATCGTGGGCTGTCACTGCATTAGCCACATGGAGGCCAAGCTGGTCTCCCCCAGTCCTAGCCCCAGCATAAAGATAGCATCACCCTGAAGGCTGGAAACCCACTGGTTCTGGGTGACTGGTGTCTGTCACAGCCAATTTTCGGTCTCTTCTCACTGTACATGGCGCAGAGCTGGGCACTTCCTGCCTGGTTGCAGCACCAGTCATGCAATTTCAGCTCCTGATCTAGAGGCAAAAATTAGTGCGAGGGGCTAGGGAAGGGAGGAAAGCAAGAAATGCTGGCTCCGAGCAAGGCTGCGTCAGCTTGCACCAGCCCCAGCACAAGGGCTCACAGCATGTTTTGCAGGAATCAGATCATCCACGCTCCCTCCAAGGGTAACAGCATGTCAGGAAATAGGTTTGCACGGAGATTAAAATGATTTACAGCCTACAGTGACGCCAGCTTCAGCCACGCGACATGGCACGGAGAACCCTTCCTGCCATCCCAGCTCACCCAGACCTCCCCTGGCGTCACAGAGGCAGCAGGCGGAGGAGAAAAGGTTGAATTTATTCACCCACAGCACCAAGCCTGGGAAATCAGTCTGCATTTCAAAGCCCTTGATTTACCGGGGTAAAATCCCTCCCAGATGAGCATCACATCTACCCCTCTATAAACCACAGTCTCATTTCACACCAATTTCATGCCTTGTCTGATTTCACACCAATTTATCCTCCACAAGCTCCTGAATTTATTGCTGCCCTGACTCACCTCCTGCTGGCTGCAGGAGGCTGCAATTAGCTGGGCATTAGCTCAGTGTTGCTGCATTAGCTCAGCATTACTAAAGCCTTGGGCTATAAGGGCACTGCTCTCAGCCCTGTCTCCACCCTTCACTCCGCTGGCCTCCAGCTTCCCCATATGCAAAATGCAGCTAACCCGACATGTCAGGCTGGGCTGGGCAGCCTGCGAACAGAGGGTGCAGCTCTGGGGAGGGAGCTGGTCCCTGCCACAGTGGTGGGCTCTGCAATGCCAGTGCTGCTGCAGCTGGCAAGGCCACGGGCCAGAGTCAGGGTTCGAGCACCTCAGAACACAGTGCCACCACCCGTGTCCTGGCCAAGTGGCCCGTGAACACATCCAAGTGCCTTAGCAAGCTCCCAGCAATGCCAGGCACCGAGATGGAGAACAATGGAGCCCTTTGCTGGTCAGCCTCTGATTGCCACTGCCACCAGTCCAGCATATGCCAGCGTTGTGCTGCTTGCCCTTATATCATGTTGCCTCTCTCTTGGCACAAATTTAGCTCATGCCTAAAGATATCAAGGAGCCTCTGCAGTCTTCTGCAGGAGGCTAATATTCCTGACGCACTGAATAACACTGCTGTGGGTTACGTGGGGGAGAGCTGGGCTGACTGTGCTTACCACGGTAAGGAGACGCTTGCCTCCAGGGCCGCCAGTACCGCTCCTGCCGCCCCTCGACAAATTGGCTCTGGCTGTCATAGAGGCAGCGGACCCCAGCGCCGTACTGGTTCGGAGAGGTGGAGTGCAGCATCGTCAAGCGGGTGTTCAGCCAGCCTGAAACAGGCCAGCGGTGAGCATCGCCGCAGCACCTCCGGGGGTGGAGAGGGGCTTCCCTCCACTGTCGTCCATCGGTCCTGCCGCTTCTCCGATAGGCACGGAGAGACTGGCGGGGTCTGTCCCAGCGGCACCCCAAGGTGAGACCCCTCCCCCCCCCCGCTGGAGAGGGCCCTGCCTGCTGCCCCGGCGTGGGAAAGGCAGGGCCGAAGCAGGTGGGAGGGCACCGGGAAATCTTCACTCACCTACAGGCATCTGGGGTGGGGGGGGGGGGATCGCGTGCGCCTGGGGGACTGCTTTGGCCTCATTGCTGCCCGCTTTCCCTGCGTCTACAGGGAGCCCCACATCCCACCCACCCCAAGGGGCGACACCGCCTGTATCCCTCCCCCGGCTTCCCCTGATGTCCGGCCACCCGGCAGGGGACCTGGGGAGGGATGGGGAGGGTCTGGAAAGTAGTGGTCCCACTTGCCTCCCCAGGCACTCCTGAAGCGTGGATCCCGCTGCCCTTGCTGCAGGGAGCAGGGGCACGCGGGCAGGCCCCGGCTCCACACCCGCGGCTCCTGCTGCCGCCTGGTCCACGCCAGGCACTTCACCCTGTAGTTGGCCCCCACGCGGCTCTCCAGCTTGTACATCCACAGCCCGCGGAGATCTGGGAAGAAGGGCGGAGAGCAATAATCACAAGCTGTCACCTCCAGCCAAGGTCACCTTGGGCTCAAGCCAAGAGGTGAACATTGCTGATGCAGAAAGTTAAGTCAGCGCGGACCCCCGACCATCAACCCTGAATATAACACAACCGGCCAACGCCAGGGAAACGGGGAGGGGAGATGCTTTTGCCAAAGAAGAAATCCTGGACAGAGCTGTTTCTACAGAGAGTAGTAGAAAGTGCCCGTGAACACGGTTGGGATGTTTTAAGCATGCAGATCAACCTCAGGACATAGCTGGTACCCAGGAGAGGTGTTAGATGTGCTTTGGGGGGAAATCTTGGCCTTGGTGACATCTTGAATCTTGCTGCCTCCAGCAGGCCAGATTTCACCCTCGTGCTGCCCACAGGGGCTTGGGAGCGTCCCCCCACGCCGACCTTCCCCAGCTCCCGGCCTGCGCGTCTCTACCTGTGTTGTAGCCTCTGAACTGGTCAGGGCGATATTTAGCAGCCGGAGGTCTTTGAGTGAGATCATCGTTGTGGTAGAATCCATCCCCGCTGCATGCAGAGAGAAGAGAAATCAATAAGTCAGAGATCGCATTTCCTGTGGCGGGTCGGACTCTGCCCGGCCTCAGCCCGTCCCTTGGCCGCCCCTCCGCCTGCCTGGAGCTGCTCCCGGCCGGCCCCACGCTCCTCCGAGCTGCGACTCAAGGGGCCACCGGGCACAGGGGCGAGCCGCGCCAGCCCGCTGCTTCCCTTCCACAGGGTGCATTTAGTTTTGGGTGCTGCTGAGGCTCAAGGCCATCGGGGAGAAGGGTTTACAGGGGTTTCGCAGCTCACGCAGTGTGAGCACTCCCACGCACAAGCATGTGTGCACTGTGCTCCTCACCCCGTGAGCCTTTTCTTTACCCAGCAGTTGAAAACCACTAATAAGCAGATCCTGGAGGCTGCCGGTCTGTGAAGCCCCTGCACAGAGCGAGGTATAATGTAACGGGTCAGGAAATGACTGCTCGAGCCAAGCAACCGGAAATCCCTTCCCTGAGCAGTGCAAAGTTCATTAAACACCACCTATTCCCCACTTCTAATACCCAGACTGCCAAGGCAGGGCCAGTCGCTTGACTATACAGGGATGTGCAGATCTTATCGTTAAGCACAGCCCAGCAGATAACGGTTTTGCAATGTGATCCAACTAATGGGGCAAATACCCACATACAGGGCGGTTACGCCGCACGGGCGGGCAGACCTCAGCTGGGCTGCCTCGTCCATCCAGGGCACTTTGGTGGGGAAGGATTAAACCAGCCGGAGCCTGCAGTTCGGCACAGCACAGTGCTCGAAGGCGACAGCGGTAGGCGACGGAGCAGGGAAACCACCAGTATGGCTCCTCTGAGCCACGAGCAATTACCTGGAATAGCCGATCAGCACATTCGTAGCAGCAAGTTGGGTGTAATCCCATTTCATGCCTCCATCTTGGTACAGAATCAGGAGATAGGATCTGAATCCGTCAGTGGTGAGGACGGCCTGGTATGTGTTTGTCTGTGGAGACACACAGCAGTCGGCTAAGAAACCAAGTTTGCTTGGTTTAAAACTAGGGATACAGGCCAGTGCTTGCTGCAGATGGTGGGAAACAGAGGGGCTTAATTCCTAACGTGCAAGGCAAATGCAAGTCCGGGTTGTTTTGCATTTTGTGTGACAAGCACGACATTTTTACTTCGATGTTGTTTTATGAGAAGCCTCAAAGTCGGGAAGTTTTTGTAACTGAAAAAATAGCATTTCTGGTACACAATAAACTAGCCTCATGTTAAATGCAAAGATTTTAGGGAGCAGAGGGAGTGCAACTAAAAGTGTTCCCCCAAAAAGCCTACAAGTCACCAAATATAGGTGTAGCCCATTGCTTTTTGCCAAAAAGCTTACCAATACTAGCCTTTTGCACAAAATTGGTTTCTTATTTTCAGGTACAGACAATGTGAGTGCCCATGGGCCAGCAGAAATCTCTGGGAAAAAAAGCGGAAGTAGCAAGAAGGCTTGCAGTAGCTCTGGGTGCCAACACTAGAAACAAGGCAAACTCTGCACCAGCGCCACGAGCTTACCACTCGGTTTGTCCATCCCTTCCTCTTAAATGCTCCCAAGAATTCTCAGGAATCAGCTCAGCTGTCTGGCAGGAGAATCCCACCAGGGCATCAGAACAGGGGATCTGTCTCAGAACCCCCTCGCACTCACACACAGAGCCAAATTTGATGGCAATCCCCTAAGCTCCCGCAGTCCCTCACCCTCCTGGTGTCAGTCTGTGCTGTGTGGGCAGGAGCCTTCTCCCAGGTGACCTTCAGGGTCCAGGCTGCCGAGTACGAGGTTTTCATGTACCGCCGAATCTTGGCTTCCACATCGCGGATAAAGGGAGGCTTGGCAGAGTTCAGGGTGAAGAACTCCTGCAGATTTGGCACATGCACATGGACATTATCTCCCAATAAAGCAAAGACATCTATATTTGACCTGTGAAGGGAACAGCAACAGCCCGGATGCTCTACCCCATGGCTAAGGGCTTGAATGAGCCTGAGAGGGCAGAGCCTTTCTGTTCTCAGATCTGGCCCAGACAGGAGGAATGCCACTCATTGGCTCAGCTGCTTATGCATCCCAAGGGGCATCCAAAAACATGTAATGAATTTATCGTCTAAAGGTGCTTAATGCAAAAAGCCCTCAGTACAACCCAGTCTAGCACATGGGTAGCTTCACTGACCTGGTAAAATGTGGTGCCGACCCCTCTGGAGAAGTCGGCATTGTCCCAAAACACGGCAATCATGGGAATCTTCTCACGGCCATTAAACCCACCGGGAGGTGGGTTGGGGTATGAGAAGATGTTCTTGTCCGAGGCTGGGAAAATTATTTGTCCGTTGTCTGTGAACTAAACACAATGATCCATCCATCAGGTCCTACGCCTGACAGGCAAAGTCAAGACTGGCAGGACAAGCTGCTCAGACATTTGCAGGCCTGGCTTGTATTGCCAGATGTATGTTGGTTTGTGCCAGGCCCTGATGCCAAAGGCAGCATGGTGGGACCACCAGGACCTCACACTGACCTGAAAAGGCTGGGAACAAAGCAGTAACCTGTGGTGCTATTGGAAACCACAACACAGGAGAAAAGATTAAAGCTTTCAGTTAAACTCTCTAATGGGCTCTACCAAATCAGACACTGGAAATCACCTTAAAAAATGGCCATGGGAAAAGCCCCAGCATCTCTGATGGTGACAGCCAGCAGGCGTTTGACAGCCCTCCCATTTCTGAGAACAAAACTGGAGGAAGGCTACTGCCAGACCCCACCGAAACAGCCACAAAGTCACCTCCCACTGCAAACAGGCACTGAAAGCACTGAAAGCATCTAGCTCAATTCACCTCTCCGAGGGTCTCACCCTAAGTCCCCAGCTCCTGTTCTCTCCCCCAGGCTTTCGGGGGATGGCCACCTACACACCAGCAAGTCAAACAAATGAGACTCACATAGAGAGAATCACGCAGGCTTTTCCCGAAAGGGAATCCAGTCTCAGGCTTGAAAAGTGGAGAATTAAAATCCACTCTCCTTTCCACGTACTCGCGGTCGTTCTCCCTTGCTCCATATCCGTAGAGGGGCACTGCTGCAACTAAAACAGAACGCTTACAGCAAGGGACCGCGGCAGGGGGACAGCAGCAAGTTCAACGTCCCAAGTCTGTTTCTAGAGATGTTTCTAGCCTCCAGCTCCGCTTTTATGTCAGTTAAATTAAGTATTTGGAGGGGATTTTTCCATTTGACGGCAGGCAAAGGTCTGCTCAGCTCGACAGAAAAGGCAGGTTCCTGCCACGTGTGCTCAGCACCCCATGCTCATCCAGGCACTGTGGGAGCTCCTAACAGCACATCTCCCATGGCTTCCTGACCCCTCCCCCCCAGTCTCTCGATGTTGTACATCCCCCCTGAACTCCCTGCCTTGCCCAGGGACAGCCTTCGGGTGGCCAGAAGTGTCCGGCAGCCTCAGCTGTCCGTCCCCACCTGTCCACCATGTGGGTCTAGCCCAGCTGCTCCTCCCACCCCTGGTTGCCCCCACGCACGTCCCCTACCTGCAGTCACGGTCAGCAGGGCCGCGGGGGCCGTCGGCCCTCCCGGCGGAGCTGGAAGCATGGCAGACGACGCCCGAGAGAGGAGAGCGGCCGCCCCGTTCGCTCCCGGCCCAGGGAGCGCCTTCGCCCCACTGCGGAGCAGGGCTGGCGAGGCTGGACCAGCAGCCACGGGGCTGCAGGACACGGCCGGGTGTGCAGTTGCTGGTGGCCCTCCCCGGACTGCTCCCTGGCCAGGGAAGGCTGCGGGGACACTCGACCCTGCAGTGGCAGAGCTGGCAGCAGCTGCGTTGGGAAGGCTGGCGATCGCCTTGCTGCCAGAGGAGGGTTGCAGGGCCACAGGTAATGAACCTCCAGCAGATCCTGGTCCCAGGATTTTAGTCTTGGGGCTCTCGGCAGCAATCTTGGTGGGAGCAAGGCCAGAGGACCCTCCTCCTGCCGGTCCTTGTGCCGGCGAGGGCTGAGCAGGGGGCTCTGCGGCCGTGCGGGGAGGCAGCCGAGCTGCTGCCCCTGGCCCCGCCGCCACACTGGGGAGCCCAGGACTCGGTTTCTCAGAGCTGTCCGTGTCTCCTCTCCCTTTGGCAGCTACAGAGCCTGATGGGACCCCAGGGCTTTTGGGCTGGGGGGGTGGCAGGGCAGGTCCAGGGGGAATTGCGGAGGCTGCCCCAAGATCTCCTTTTTCCAGTGCAGAGGATCCTGCTGTCATCTCACTTGCTGGAACTGCAGAGGAAAATCCAGAGCCAGCAGACAGCCCCTTGGCAGCAGGAGGCACAGCCAGGCCCACACGGGGAGACACGGGGGTAGCCAGGGGCTCCTCTCCAGAAGGTGCTGGCATTCTTGAGGCCATCTCGTCATCGGGAGACCAAGGAAGGGCAGTTTCAGCATCAGCCAGTTGCCTATTGAGTGCCTTTGCAGAGGCCAGCGGCGTGCCCGAGGCGGCCCAGCTGCCTCCACTCTGGATACTGGAGGGAGAGGGGAGTTTCTCATTTGGCACCAGCCCTGAGCTTTCCCCCATGCCTCCCAAGGAGGCAGGTGAGGCACCAAGCCCATACCCAGGGAGCAGCAGAGAAGAGCCCAGCAAGCCAGCAATGCCAGCAGCAGCACCAGCCGTGTCCAGAGCTGAAGGGACCAGGGTCTGCATCTGCTGTGGGGAGGCAAGAGAAGACGGGGCCAGCACTCCTGATGCTATTTGTATTATGGCTCTTGCCCCACCTCCTAAACTGGCACTAAGGGAGGCTTCATCCTCAGCTGAGACCCCGGTTTCTCCTCCAGGCAGCTCCACCACGTTGATTTGGCTCAGTTTTGTATCAGAAAGTCCAAGATCTGAATCACTGTGGATGCCAGGGGCAGATATGGGAGCACCCTCAGATCCTGAAGACCCTGGGCCAGAAGCATCTGAGCCTGCGTTCGAACCATCAGCTCTTCCACTGGCACTGGGAAGGCCGGCTCCCGCCACAGTCTTGCCAGCTGTTCCCATTGATGAAGATCCTTCAACAGAGAGAGAAGAGGGTAGGGAGTGCTCTACAGCTCTTACTGCTCCGTCAGGGGCTCCCAAACCAGTTGTTCCCTCTGCAGCAAGGCCCTGGAACTCCCCTGGGGAAACCCCATCACCAGGGACAGCCTCAGCCAGTTTATCTGCTCCTTCTTCTGTGGCAGGACGGACCCCAGGCTCAGCACCTCCCAGGGCAGGCTGTGAAGAGCCAGGAGAGTTGGGTACTGCTCCAATGTCACTCACGTTGGCAGTCTCCAAAACGGAAGATGTTGCAGTGGCATCATTGGAAGAGGCAGGACCAGATGGGGACCCGGCACCAGGCAGCTGGTCTGCGTCAGCCACTGTCCTGTTGTCCAGAGCAGAGCTCAGGGACGGCTCACCCCCAGCTGTGCTGCCATCTCCACCCAGTGCCTGCTCTGCCGCACCAGCTTCACTCCCTTCCACTGCTGGCAGCCCCGGGCCGGTGCCAGGCCAGTGCCCGGGGATGGGCAATGAGGGTCCCACAGGCCCAAGGGATGCTGGGCTGGAGGCATCCGATGCTGGATTGAAGCTAGCGTCTGGTCCATCAGCTGCAGGGAGCCCTGCTCCCTCAGGAGCACCACCCGCCGTCCCCTGTGGCTCTGACCCTCCGCTGGATGGGGCCACTGGAGCACCGAGTTTGGGGCTCACTGGCATCTCTGCCCCATCTTCCGCCCCAGAAAGGGTGCCGGCCACGGCACCTGGGGCCAGCCCAGGAGAGCCAGGAGCCCTGGGGGACTCACCAGGCAAGTCCTCTGGTCCTGCAGACACCTCAAGGCCAGGCTCCAGGCCAGCGCCGCCAGGAGCTGCAGGACCAGGTGGGGATGTTTCTCCCAGGGCTGTAGCCACTCCTGCTCCGTCCCCAAGAGCCAACGGATGGGACAGCTTGGCATCCATCAAAGCTCCTGTTTCTCCTGCTGACAGCTCTCCTATGTTCGCAGGATCCTGCTGTGGGCTGAAAGCTGGAGGACCGGCGTCCACATTGGGGCTTGGGCTCTCTGGATTTCCTGCCTGTGCCTCGTCCCCTGCGTTCTCAGCCCTCAGAGATGCAGCGAGGTCTGGGTCGCCCTCGCTGTCCGGAGAGGCCTGGGAAGGGCTGTCAGGGCCAGGAGCTGCCTCTGGGGTGGCTCCTGCTCCGTCAGTCTCCAAAACGGAAGATGTTGCAGTGGCATCATTGGAAGAGGCAGGACCAGATGGGGACCCGGCACCAGGCAGCTGGTCTGCGTCAGCCACTGTCCTGTTGTCCAGAGCAGAGCTCAGGGACGGCTCACCCCCAGCTGTGCTGCCATCTCCACCCAGTGCCTGCTCTGCCGCACCAGCTTCACTCCCTTCCACTGCTGGCAGCCCCGGGCCGGTGCCAGGCCAGTGCCCGGGGATGGGCAATGAGGGTCCCACAGGCCCAAGGGATGCTGGGCTGGAGGCATCCGATGCTGGATTGAAGCTAGCGTCTGGTCCATCAGCTGCAGGGAGCCCTGCTCCCTCAGGAGCACCACCCGCCGTCCCCTGTGGCTCTGACCCTCCGCTGGATGGGGCCACTGGAGCACCGAGTTTGGGGCTCACTGGCATCTCTGCCCCATCTTCCGCCCCAGAAAGGGTGCCGGCCACAGCACCTGGGGCCAGCCCAGGAGAGCCAGGAGCCCTGGGGGACTCACCAGGCAAGTCCTCTGGTCCTGCAGACACCTCAAGGCCAGGCTCCAGGCCAGCGCCGCCAGGAGCTGCAGGACCAGGTGGGGATGTTTCTCCCAGGGCTGTAGCCACTCCTGCTCCGTCCCCAAGAGCCAACGGATGGGACAGCTTGGCATCCATCAAAGCTCCTGTTTCTCCTGCTGACAGCTCTCCTATGTTCGCAGGATCCTGCTGTGGGCTGAAAGCTGGAGGACCGGCGTCCACATTGGGGCTTGGGCTCTCTGGATTTCCTGCCTGTGCCTCGTCCCCTGCGTTCTCAGCCCTCGGAGATGCAGCGAGGTCTGGGTCGCCCTCGCTGTCCGGAGAGGCCTGGGAAGGGCTGTCAGGGCCAGGAGCTGCCTCTGGGGTGGCTCCTGCTCCGTCAGTCTCCAAAACGGAAGATGTTGCAGTGGCATCATTGGAAGAGGCAGGACCAGATGGGGACCCGGCACCAGGCAGCTGGTCTGCGTCAGCCACTGTCCTGTTGTCCAGAGCAGAGCTCAGGGACGGCTCACCCCCAGCTGTGCTGCCATCTCCACCCAGTGCCTGCTCTGCCGCACCAGCTTCACTCCCTTCCACTGCTGGCAGCCCCGGGCCGGTGCCAGGCCAGTGCCCGGGGATGGGCAATGAGGGTCCCACAGGCCCAAGGGATGCTGGGCTGGAGGCATCCGATGCTGGATTGAAGCTAGCGTCTGGTCCATCAGCTGCAGGGAGCCCTGCTCCCTCAGGAGCACCACCCGCCGTCCCCTGTGGCTCTGACCCTCCGCTGGATGGGGCCACTGGAGCACCGAGTTTGGGGCTCACTGGCATCTCTGCCCCATCTTCCGCCCCAGAAAGGGTGCCGGCCACAGCACCTGGGGCCAGCCCAGGAGAGCCAGGAGCCCTGGGGGACTCACCAGGCAAGTCCTCTGGTCCTGCAGACACCTCAAGGCCAGGCTCCAGGCCAGCGCCGCCAGGAGCTGCAGGACCAGGTGGGGATGTTTCTCCCAGGGCTGTAGCCACTCCTGCTCCGTCCCCAAGAGCCAACGGATGGGACAGCTTGGCATCCATCAAAGCTCCTGTTTCTCCTGCTGACAGCTCTCCTATGTTCGCAGGATCCTGCTGTGGGCTGAAAGCTGGAGGACCGGCGTCCACATTGGGGCTTGGGCTCTCTGGATTTCCTGCCTGTGCCTCGTCCCCTGCGTTCTCAGCCCTCGGAGATGCAGCGAGGTCTGGGTCGCCCTCGCTGTCCGGAGAGGCCTGGGAAGGGCTGTCAGGGCCAGGAGCTGCCTCTGGGGTGGCTCCTGCTCCGTCAGTCTCCAAAACGGAAGATGTTGCAGTGGCATCATTGGAAGAGGCAGGACCAGATGGGGACCCGGCACCAGGCAGCTGGTCTGCGTCAGCCACTGTCCTGTTGTCCAGAGCAGAGCTCAGGGACGGCTCACCCCCAGCTGTGCTGCCATCTCCACCCAGTGCCTGCTCTGCCGCACCAGCTTCACTCCCTTCCACTGCTGGCAGCCCCGGGCCGGTGCCAGGCCAGTGCCCGGGGATGGGCAATGAGGGTCCCACAGGCCCAAGGGATGCTGGGCTGGAGGCATCCGATGCTGGATTGAAGCTAGCGTCTGGTCCATCAGCTGCAGGGAGCCCTGCTCCCTCAGGAGCACCACCCGCCGTCCCCTGTGGCTCTGACCCTCCGCTGGATGGGGCCACTGGAGCACCGAGTTTGGGGCTCACTGGCATCTCTGCCCCATCTTCCGCCCCAGAAAGGGTGCCGGCCACGGCACCTGGGGCCAGCCCAGGAGAGCCAGGAGCACTGGGAGAGGTAACGGAGGCCAAGGGCCTATCGAGGATGTCCACAGGGAATGGCAGATCACTGGTGGTGGCATCCCATAGGGCAGAGTGCAGGGAAGGCTCAGCCGGAGCCGTGGTCCCCGTGAGCAGCAGCCCTGTGCGCGCTGGGAGCAGCACGGTGGCAGGGGAAGTTGCAGCAGTTTGCACATCAGGCTCTGCAGGTGCTATGAGCGCCTCACCGGCTGCAGGAGATGGAGTCGAGTTAGAGCTGTCTGAATTCACCCCTGGAGATCCCTGTTCACCCCCACCAGGTCCTAGCAAAGCAGCTGGGCTCAGCCCTGCCTCGCCAGCGAGGCGGGAGGCTTCCTCCGGCTTTCCCACTGCCCCCGACGCTGTCGCGTTCCCCAGAGGCAGACGGGACAAGTCAGGTGCACCAAAAGCATCTATTGCATCTCCTGCATTTCCAGCCTCTAAAGGAGTGGGACTTTCCTCAACAGGCGGGGCTGCTTCTCCTGCCAGCTCCCAGATGACACCGCTGGCCTCACTTGCCTGTTCATCCTGCTGTGTTGTGAGCAGCTGCCCAGCCCCAGGGTTTGGGCTCAAGGAGGGGGCACTCGCTCTGCTTTGGAAATCTGCAGCGAAGGTTACGCCTTTCTCGCTTGCTCCCACGGTGGCTGTGTCCAGTCTTCTGCTCAGCGGCATGGTGACCCCAGGACCCAAGGCACTGTTGGCAGCCTGGTCCCCAGTGGCCCCAGTGGTTGGCTGTGCCTCCCCAACTGACAGAGAAGGGAAGGTTGGGACGGACATAGCATCAGCAGCGGGCTCTAAATGCTCTGCCCCTCCTCTTGTCAGAGACGCCGAGAAGTTGTTACTGGCATCCACAAAGAGTGGGGAGACAGGGGTAGCCCCAAGGGACGCGTCAGGAGCAGCTCCTGTAACATCAGGCTCCGGATTTGGGGAGAAAAGGGTCTGGTGCGTGGAAAATGAGGCAATGTCTGTGGCTGGAGCATCCAAACCCCTCTCATTTTCCTGAGACACGTTAGGAGACTTGGTCACATTTGTCAAAACTTGGGTATCTCCAGCAGGCACCTGTGTTTCTTCCCCTGGGCTCAGCTCTGGCTCTAGAGGTGACGGACCAGCTTCAGCATCCCTCCCCGCTGCTGAGCGGGGGCTGTATTCGCTTGGCTCTGCCCCAGTGGGGAAGGAAGGGCTTGTAGGGCCTCCAGCAAGGATGCTGTCTGCCAGTGAGGTGGCGATTTCAGCATTGGCTGCAGTGCCGGGCAGCAGGGCCGCCACAGTGCTCGTCTCTGCCGTCCCCTGCACCAGGGCATTGGGCACTTGGCTCTCTGCAGTGGAAGGAAAAGCTGTGTGCACCCCAAAAGGCGTGGTGACAGGGACTGCAACGGCAGCACCGAGCCCTGCAGAGAGAAACACAGAGCGGAGCCAGGTTAAGGAGCAGTTGGCCTGGCATGCTCAGCCCGGCTCATCCCTCCAGCTATGTCAACCCGGGCGCCTGCCCCAGGGGCAGCCATTGGGGACGCCAGCAAGGAGACAGGGCATCCCACGCATGGGTTTGGGGCCAGCCTGACTGCTGTTGCATTCCTCACACAGCCCAAAAGCAACCAGGTGCCAGCCCTAATCCAACCCTGAGCTGAGCAGGGCAACTTGGAGGTGCTGAAGAGCAGGAAGGGGGTGAGACAGTTGTGCTTTGCTGTGGAAACATATGAGGAGGCAGAGGGGAAGGGACTAGGGGGCAGAGGGAAGGAACAGCTTTGGCATGAGCAGAGGCACAGGCAGGGGGGTGGGCAAGCACGAGGAAGACCATGGCGTGGCAGGGATGAGAAAAGGGGAACAGGGCTGAATGCATGAGAAGGAGGCCTGGAGCGTGCAGGCGTGGGGGTCAGCCGCGTGCCGGGGAAAGGGTTTGCACATACACAAAAGGGAACTTCTCCTTCTAGAGGAAGGCTTGAAGCTGATTTTGTTCCTTCATTTCGTGACAAGGGGTTGAGCTCTTAAATTGGGAGCACCTGGCCACAATTCCTACAGCAGCAGCATCTCTGGGCATCCTCCCAGAGAGCTGCTAAACCCTCAGGGCAGGGACACAGCTGGGGCAGGTTATTTGCACCTTGCTCCATTCCCCAGCAGCCGAGCTGCAGCCTAGGCCTGTCTCTTCTTGGGAGGGCTGGGGAAACAGCTAACCTCCCATTTAGCTGCCTAAAAGCAGGGGACTTTAAGCCCTATTTTCTCTTGCTGCTGCCTTATAATGCACTGTCTGGTTTAAGATATAAGAAGCATGATCCAGGTTGTCGTGTATGCAGCAGGTTAGAGATGGCATGGCAGTTCTGCAACATTTTGCATCCTGACACGTTAACAGCAGTCAGCCAAGACAGGACACTGTTCATCCCAGGTCAGGGAAAAACACTTGTGTATGCACAGGCACAAGGGGCTGCGGTGTGCTTGATACCACAGGACACTACAGCCCAACCCAGATACACTGTGAAGGGATGGCACTGCCTGGCAGTCACCTCAGAAGAGCTGTGAACTGCTAAGTCTAGTTCATATCCCCAAGAGTGTTCCAAAGTGCATTCTTAGGACAGCCCTTGGCACTCTATCCTTTTTGCAGGGACAGCCCAGAGTGTACCTGCTTCTGCAGAGCCTCTCCAGTTCTTACGTTTTTCACCTTCTGGGCGTCTGGAATATGTTAAAATACATTTTCCTTAAAGCTCTTTGGCAGGTAAGAAATCATAGTTTAGTGAAACATTTATTAAGGGCAAATGGCTTCTGACTCATTGCAATTAAACCAGGTTCATTAATCCTCTCCTGGGGTCTGAGCCTGTGTGCTCCTGCCCAGGTCCCACATAACCCCAGGGTGGACTAACATTTAGTGCTATCAGCAGCAGCCGAGGAGTTTGGTACCCTTGTAGGAAATATTGAGCAGCTCTCAGCCTCCTTTTAGGATGGGGCTGCAACCCCTGGAGAGGCCAAGGCATCTCTGCTAGCTGCAGGAGGGGCCTGGAAGATCTGCTGACACTTGGCTTTAGGCAGCTGCAATTAGGGGAGACAAAGTCTACCCTGAGGGCGGAACAGTGCCCTCAGCACCAACCCTACAGCCTGAGCCTGTTTCTCATGTTGGTGCTCCAGCTTATCAGGTTCCCCACGTGAGATAGGCAGATCCCCCATGCAATGGGGATGCCTCTGACCTCACTGCCAGCCCAGCTTGTTAGCCTGTGGGTAGCTTTGTGGCAAAGTCATTAATGAAAATTATCTCCTATCCCAGACCAATCCTTGAGGTATCCATCCTCCTCCCCTGCTTCCCCTTCCACCAGGCCATTTCCTCCCCTTACCCCGCCTGCACTTCTCCTGTCTTTGCTTGCTGAACTAAGGCTTTTGCAACAACCAGCACTTTCCTATCAGCTAGAGATCAGCTGCTTCCCTTCTTGTCTCAAAGAAAGGAAAGTGAGTCAGTCAAGTCCCCCCAGGTAAGCCTGACATGCTCCACCCCTATAAATCCATGCTTTTTCTTAACTCTTCCATGTGCAGCAGGAAACACCATCCACCCTGCAGGCCAGTGACCTGAGCAGCAGATTCACAGGAAGCTTGTGCAAGAGGAGCCTTGCACCAAGCACCAGCGCTTGCTCTTCCCCAGGGTACAGGGGAGACAAGAGCACCTCTGGTGTCTGGCAGCCCCAGTTTGCCAGGTGACCATTTGATTTCCTTCCTGGAGGGGTGTATGGCAGCACACAGGCTCCCCAGGTTTGTGTCTCACCTCTCCCATGGGATGGTGCAGCCTGCAACCAGCCCCACAGCTACTGCAGCCCTCTGCAAAGCCGAGGTGATACCTGTCTGTGAAACATTTCCCTAGCTTTTTTGCTGAAGCATATTGCAAGCACTGGTCATAGGAAAAGCTTCCAACATAGCCAAGATGAAGCAGCAGCTCACAACCTTACCTGCTGGGTCAGGGAACACTAGAGGTTTGGGAGAGCTCAGGTGCTAGCAGGGAGAGAGAGGACATACCATGCAAAATCCACAGGCAGCATCCCACAAAGGTCCGCAGCATCCATCCCCTGGTCCCCATGCCACTGACCCCCTCTCAGGCTGGGAGGGCAGCAAGGGCAGCCCTGTCCCTGTCCTCCTGCCAGAGTCCCACAGGTGCAGTCCTGCTCCCAGGCCCTCCTATTTATAGGGATGACTAAGGGAGGCAGGTAGCAGCCACTGTGCCCTCCCTCCCCCTGTGCTTTCTCTCCACATCCCTGGCACCCTTCCCCTCCTGCAAAATCCTTCCCCCCGCCGAGGGCTGGCAGGGGCACTGCACGCCTCCCCACGAAACCCTGCTCCCTCCCCAGGAGCCGGGTAGGGGGGCCATACAGAGGAACAGCCCCGTTCAGCCAGGACACGACCTCGGGTTTGCCCACGCGCCGCGACACTGCCAGCAGCCACACAACAGCCTCACCAGAGCCGCGTGGGACCTGCCAGCAGCTGGGACAGCCGGAGCCAGCGCGGCGGGAAGGGCAGCCCGTGCTACAGTGTTCGCGGGGACACCATGGGCTTTGAGATCCGCTACTGAGTGGGGTCTTGTCCCGGCGCAAGGCAGTTCCCACTAGGATCAAAGCTCTCCCAGGGGCTCAGGAGGGTTTGCACACCAGGAGAGGCAGGGCTGGCAGGAGGCCTTGGGGCATCAACCAAGCCACCCACCCCTCAACCACCACTGGGAGCAGTGGGGGTCCCAGTGCAGACATCCAGCATGGCCCAGCAGAGTTGAACACCTCGGCCCCAGACGGGTGCAGGAGGGCTGGGGGTACCAGGGGAGGGTGAGCTGGCCAGTGAAGCTCCACTACAAGGTGAGACCAGTTTCCCCAGCGATTAGAGCAGGAAAAGGCCCTGTCCTGGCCCCTCTTCTCCTGCTGCAGGCTCAGCTCCTGGCTGACCTCACCCCTATTTGTCTCCATCCCCCCCTTTCCTCAGCCATAGCAATTCTTGCTCCCTTCCTGTAAAGTCCTTTGAGCTCCCCCAGTGAAAAGCATTATGCAGACACCCACCCTTACATGTTTTTGTAATCAATTAAATGCTTCTTAAGCAGAAATGCCCCAAGCGACGCCTGCAAAGTGTTATTAGAGGTGTTGTAACCCCAGAGCTGGGTAGTACACAATGTCCCGCCGGCGCCTGCCTTTACTAAGCGGGCAATCGAGTCATGGCACACCAAGCGACACGTCCCCCAGCTGGCCACCCCCAGACAGGCAGCCTTCACGGGGGAAATGCCAAGGGAAGCCAAGTCACGGCCGACAAAAGCTGTCGTATAAACCCACGCATCCCCCCCAGCGCAGCAGCCCGGGAACAGGGCACAGACCATAAATCAGGGGAGAGCGCCGCTCACCCGGAACGAACGCCCACCGATAACAGCAACGCAGTGGCAACGCAGGGGAGGATGGCGTGGCAGGGACCCGGGCAGCCGGCGCTGCAGACAACAGAGTCATACCGAACCAGTGACCGTCCGGGCAGCTGTCACACCTGGGCTGGCAGAGCTTAGAGGGATCCAAACCGTCTTGTACCACCACATCTTCAGCTGGTGCTGATGACGCCGTGTTGTTTTGGAAAGTCCTGTGCCATCCCAGAGGGGAATAAGTGCTTGTGGCAGGAGAGAGTTGCACCAGCGAGTGTTTGAGGCACATAATGCGGCGGGAACCACGTGTATCATTGCAAACACTCTGCTTGGTGTAGGGTGAAGTAGCGCAGTTGAAATGAGGACTTCCAACCCGCCTTACTATCATACCTCTTGTAAGCTCCTACCCCACAGCCTGACACCCAGCCCTGGGCTCGGCGGCGGCTCCCTGTGCCCCGGGTTCTGCTGCAGAGCCATCAGCCCTTCCCAGCAGCATCAGGGCCGACAGTGGGGCTCCCTGGGCCAGCACAGCATCACTAGTGCTCCCATGGCCCATCCTCTGCCTGGGGTTTTGCCACCCTTTGGGGCTTTGCTGTCACATTTCCCTTCAGAGCAGTGATACCCGGCCTGGTCGGTCGCTTTGGCAAGGGGCTGCCAAGTCAGAGACGGCAAAGGCGACAGCCATCCCCGCAGTGCACTAGGACCGACACCTTCAGGAGTCCGTCACGTCTGCTCCTCCAGCTGGTGCTGCCCCCCAAAAACCCATCTCCCTGATGCTCCTCTAGCTGTGGTTGGCCCTCGGAGTATCTGCGCTGACTGGGTGACAAGCCAAGCTCCTGCCTGTACACCAGCAGCACTAGGAAAGCCCAAAGCCCCATGACAGCAGGGCTGATCATCCCCTGTCACGAGAGTGGTGCCCCATTCCCACTCGGTAAAGGGTCTTTTCATTGATCCTTCTGCGATGCCTGCAACGAAGGTCCCCAGCGAGCCGTCAGCTCCTGCAAGGATTGTAGCTGTGGTCCACGGCTGGCTGAGGCACCCTCCCTGTGGCAGCGATGTGGCAGAGGCCAGCCAGAGGGACTGGGATTTCTCCGGGCCGCTCCGCAGGGCACTGGGTGGCAACCGCAGGCAAATCGGCCTGAGGGGGCTCAGCACAGGATGGATGCTGGAGCTGGGAAAGGAGGGAGAGAGCAGGCTTGAGCGCTATAGGAAGAGCCTGATTTCAGGATGTTGTCAGCAGAGTCCTCTCAGACCAAAACCATCTGGGAGAACAAGCCAGAGAAAGGCTGGCTTTGCAGACGGGAGCAGACACTTTCCTTTGGCAGCCCAAATCTGGGGAGAAGCGAGGTGGCAGATCCCAGGACACAACATCCTGCTGGGCCTGACGCGGCAGCCCCAGCAGGTGCAGGAGGTGGGCAGGCCCCGCACGCAGTGCCTTATCGGCGTTCCTGGGATTAATGGTCTGGTTGTTCCAGCCCTGCGGAGATTACAGCATCTCTCACTGGGACTGCTCCGGTGTCCCAACAAGGGCATTTCAAGAAGGGGGGGGACCAGGTTATCCATCAACCCTGCTGGTTCCGGATCACTTGGTAAGCCAGGCGCATTGCAATGCCCCCCGGAAAGACAGGCAGATAGCAGGAGCTCAGCCATAGCCACCAGTCGGGGGTGAAGGGGAGGGTGACGCTGAAAGGGACACCTGAGTCACAAGGGGCCAGTGATTCAGCAAGCGGCCCCATGACGCCACAGCAGCCGCACTGCTGGGCGCTCCAGGGGCGATTTTCCCTCTGGGCACAGTAGAGCCAGGAGCACCAAAAGGGAGCAGGCCTGCTCCTAGGGACAGTGCTGCTAGCTGGGTTACAGCAAAGAGGCTGATAAATGATTTAAGGGTTGGAAAAGCCCCTGGCTGTGAGGGATCTCCCTGTTTAGTGGGCTCCGTCTGTTTAGTTCATTACAGAGACCTGATTACAGCCAAAGCCCATCCTCCTGGGAAGGCATGAGAGGCCTCCCTTAACGTGGAGGAAGAAACCCGAAAAGACATCCATGCGCAGATGCAGAGGCCAGGGCAATCCAAACTGGGACCAGCTGCATGCTGCAGCTGGTAGCAACTCACCAGGGAAGGGCACCAAGGGCACCCATGTGTTCCCATCACCCGCAGCCCCCCAGCCAGGAGCAGGGTCTCTGGCAGGGGTACAGCTTTGCTGGGCGATTCCTGTGCTCAGGATTACCATGGTACCCGGATCTGACCCCTAAAGGAGCCAGATGTCCGTGAAGTGAGACGCAAGCAACTGTGGGGCGTGTAGGCGTCCAGCTTCCCCTGGGATGGCCAGCACAGAGACCATGGACATTTGGCCATGCTGGGCAGGTGTTGGCCACAGCGGTGCCTGGCACCCTGTTGGAGTCACGTCCATTCTCCATCCCAGCTCCAGGGGTGGAAGGACTCACCGAGACAGGAGCATCTCTTGTCTTGTCACCCCTTCATCACCACAACAGTGGAAGGATGCTGTGCCAGCTGGGGATAGTAAGTGCCCCAGTCACCTTTTCATCCCAGCACTTCAAGACCTTTTCCTCCCTTTGTGACGCACTTTGGCTCCATTATCCCAGCCTTGGCCCCATTCCATGTCCTGGGGTCTGAAGTTATGGATTCAGCAGCCGGAGAAATCAGCCCGGTGGGACTTGGCGTGGGAGGACTCTTGGCCTCACTCCACGGCGTAGGCCGATCACGAGGATCATTTCCCAGCACCCCAGCAGGCATCCGGTGAACACACCCCTTCTAGCAGCCTTTTCCCCAGCTGCTCGGGCACCACGGTTGGGCGCTCCAGGATCTCAGGGACCTATTGTGCCTTGGTGCCAACAGCCACGGCAACAGCTCCAAAAAGCCAGGCAAAGTCCTAGAGTAATGGGATGCAAAGGGCATCTGGGATGTGGGGCTGGCCGTTCTCTCCACCTTTCCTGAGGGGGAGGTGGATGCATCTCCCAGAACTGGATAAATTCCTGAGGAAAAAGCCTTGCCCAGTGGCCCGCAAAGGTGCAGGGACTGGTGGCAAGCAACACATCTACGCATGACCCCCGAGGCAGCCTACCGATGGCTCCCAAGCAGCTTCTTGCCACTGGCCAGATGACAGGGAGGAACAAGCTGTCCCCTTGCCCTGGGTGATGGGCAACCCACAAGGAAGAGAAGGATGCGGCATGCCAGCAGCAGGTTCCCTAAACGACCACGGGAGGATGTGCCTTTACATCCCCATGCACATACTGGCCTGCATGGGGACGTGGGGAACAGCACTGCAGCTCTTACTGACCGGAGAGCATGAGGGCCAGCAGCAGAATGGAGGAGCAGATCCTGCCCAAATCAGAGGGTCAGGACGAGCCGTCTGGGCTCAGCCCCCTCCTCCAGACCCAGCTGAGCCGCTTCTGCCTTGCCTGGGCCTCCAGGAGCTGGCAGAAGGTGGGATGGTTTCAAAGCACCTTTGCCCATCTTATTGCACTGGCCATATGACAGCCTGGGGGGAATTAAGCAGTCCCTGAGTTTGGCTTCCCGTGATCACCTTCCCGCAGCCACCCACATGCACCATCTCAGCTGGGGTCGGCACCTCCCACCTGCTCTCACCACCAGCCCTTTCCTTTCCCGGGGCATCACAGACTGTAAGCCAGAATCAAGGCTGCAGAGAGGAATCAGCGAAAAATAACCCCTAAGAACAACATAGTTATTTTGCTCATTATTTCAGTTTTCAATCTCCCCACGAGGTGACTTGCTTAGGCTAATAAGTGCTTTAGTTTGATTTTATCTGCCCAATTAATCAGTTAATAAGTGACTTTGCTGAAGGGGGATGGACACTACAGCCGTCTCCTTAGCTGGGGACTGGAAAAAAACAAGGGAAGGACCACAGTCCATAGGGTTTCCACGGCCCCACTGTGCACACAGCTGCACCAGTGGCAGTGAGGGCGTAATGGGCCAGAGAGCAGCAAAGCAGAGGGGGTGCCACAAGCCCCCAGGCCTGTTCAGATGCTGGATGTTCAAAGCTGGGCTCCGTCTATGGAAAGGCTTTTCCTATTCCCACCCTCACTCTACCTGATCTGTAGCCAGACAGGTTTCCAGGGGCTACCAGCCCACCGGGCCCCCCCCCCCACCTCCCTGAACACACTTGAGTTCTGCAATTGGGTGAGAAAATCACTTGCTCCATTTGGGGAAACTGCGAAAGCAATTCCCCCAGCCCATCGTTTATTTCAGAGAAGGAAGCACATAAATAAAGGTCTGGTTGTGCAGGAACTCGTCCTAGCTGGTGGCTGGTTCCTAAGGAGTAATCAGATCCAGTTGGTTTCCAGTTGGATCCAGTTGGTTTTCCTCCATGGCACCTCTGCTAGAGAGTGAAACCAAAAATCCAGGAAGGCATCCTGGAAAAAAAGAAGTCATCATCTTTGCCATGGAAAAAGGTGGGATTTATCTTTACTGCCCTGCCTGCGTCGGTGTGGGTGTGCAGCTACATTAGCAGTATCGCAGGCAGGCCTGGGGGGAGACTGGACAGGCTTCAGTTTCACTCACCCTCCAGGATGAAGGGCTGAAGAGCATGGCTGGCCCCAGGACTATGCTCAGCTGGAAAAAGGGGGCTCATTTCCTCTTCTGCCTCATTCCCAGAGCCACCCCAGGACTCTATCCTGGCCCCGCTGTGGACACAAAGTGGCTCCAAGGCGTCTTCCCATCTAGCAGCGACTCTCCAAGGGCTCTGGTAGTGCAGCGTCTCCAGGCTGCGAAGCCTTGGAGGTCACTAGTACCAACAGACTAAGCTCTGGACATAAAGACCTGCCACTTACCAGTGTTAACTAGCCCAGGAGCAGGGTCTCCAGATCTCCTTTCAGCCCCAAGGGTGGCTTTTATGACTCAGCCATCTCTCATTGCCTTCCCAGCCATGAAAGCCCAGCCCTTGTAGGCTCTCATGGGCAGCCTGTCTTTCCTTCCAGCCCCCCAAGAGAGCCAGGAGACAGCAGAAGGGCCCAAGTGAGGGCATCAGAACTGGTGCAAGGCCATGGTAGGGCTTGAACTCTGCAGCATGGGGCAAGATGCAGACAGACTTTGGGAAGTGCATGGACAACCCCAGCCCAGGAGAACAACGGGGTGCAGGGCACACTGGTGGTCCTTGTCAGGGGGAAGGGTAGGAATGGGGGGGGGGGGGGTCTAGGTTCAACAGGAGCTGCATAGGCTACCCTGGAGAGCTACACCAACACGGAATAAGGAATTGAGAGCAGAAGGCTTGCAAATTTACTCAGGTCGCTGCCCAGCAGGTCCTCAGGCTGGGAGGAGAGCGTTCAGGTCCTCCTCTTCCCTCTCCACTGCACTGTGAAGCCAGCACACGGGAACGCGGTCTGCAGATCCCCACGGAGCTGGAGGGAGAGGACAGCCATGAAACTCACGCAGTAGTTAAAAACAGCTCAGGAAGGGCTCCCCAGCAGCCACTCCCCACCAGGAGCCTGGACCAGCCCAGGTGGAGGAGAATTTCTTTCACTTGAAAGGGCCCAGGGTAAAATTCTATGCAAGATATAGTCATTCTCTCTGCTCTGGCTGTCTGACTCCTTCCCCAGTTTACCAGACCTTGGCTGGCACACGCAAACTGTCACCCCCTCTCCAGTGCACTTCTAGGAGGCCTCACCTTGGACAAAATCAGCTCCTGAGCCATGGAGTTTTCAAGGTCCAGGGGAAAAGTTAGGCGCATTGACAGAAAGAGGTGAGATGCACCTAGGAACAGAAAACATGGCTTTTGTTATCCCTACTGACCCTTCAGTTGCATTGTGGCAGGAGCTGGAGCTCTCTCCCTGGGATTGCAGCACCCTGCATCCAGAGCTGTGTCAGCTCATAGGAAACAGTCCCTGTCCCCACCTGGGATTTCTTACCGTCCATATTGTACAGGGAAGTACAGAGAGATTAAATGGCTTGCCCAAGGCTATGCAACAAAGCATAGGAGAGAGCAGAGGGCGGTAAGGAAGCATGCCAGCTCCCTAATCCAGTAATGTCACTGGGATGCACAGGACCTTCTCTCAGACTACAGGTTGGTCATGTCATGGACCCCCCCGCCCACACACACTGGCAGGTGAATAAGCCTCTTTGTGTACAGAAAACAGGGCTGCTGCTCTCCACCTACAACACAGCTGGGAAAACAGGCATTGCTCTTTTGTCCGTCTCCGCTGGCAGCAGGAGAGAGCCTGAGATATGCGTGCAGAGGGAGGGGATACAGAAGGTGTCTCCCTTCCCCGGTTCAGCGTTGGCAGATCTTTTCAGACCTGAGTTGCAGGCTGGTGCCCATCTTGTGTGTTCCCAAGGGACCACCACACATCTCACAGACTGTCAACATCTCTGTATCAAGAGCACAGCAAAAGCACTGGGCTCCCCGGAGTAGGCAGCTTTTCCCAGCTCTGCAGGCCAGCCTGGGGACCTCTGCACTAGCCTCTGGGAAGCCCAAAGGCTACTGCAGTGCTGAGGCAATGGCAATGCCCATGGCACAGCGGGGGACACACCACTCTATCAGCCCAGCTGGAGAAGGGTTTGGGGTCCCAAGAGGCAAGAAGGGGCTACACTCACTGGTGTTTGTCGCGGCACTGGGGCAGACAAGCGGTGTCGTTGGCTGGTCTGCAGTGGTGCTGATGGTAACCTCTGAACTCTGGGTTGAGTCAGTGGCAGGGGAAGACGACTCTGCGGATGGGTAAAGTGAGGTTACATTAGAGGTGCCTGCGAAGATGCAAGATGCTCTCACAGTTTCTACAGCTGGGAAAGGACTAGGCTAAAAATAAGGCCTCCCCTGCTGCCAGGTCCCCGTTTCCTGAAGTGCTGGCATTGCTCTGAGGCCTGGGACTGTGCAAAGGCAGTGGTTGGTTCCCCCAGGTAAGAGCCAACGACTGCTCAGCACTCGGAGGGGTTAACTCCGTGGGGCAGGCTGTGCTCCGAGGTGGAAGGAGCTGGGTCCAGCCCCTCCTGGCAGAGAGGTTAAGGGACCACAAGCAAACATGTTCCCACACCTTTCCAGGCACATACCCATGTCACTGCTGCAATAAAGCTGACAGCTCCATACAAATGGGTCGGGAGACAGACTGCAGCACGCTGCCCGTATACACTGTGGAAAAGTCTCCCATAGCCTGATGTGAGGATGATTTTTAAATCCACACCACAGCTCTTGGGCTCTTCCTTCGTACCTCAGCCCTCACCCCCCTTACCTGGGGCTGCAAATTCTGCCCTGCGGAGGGGAAACCACTGGCTGTAGCGAAGTACTCCCTACATGTAACACCCAAGTACGTACCAGCAAACTGCGCGTTATATTTTCCCAGCTGATGACTGCTTCTATTGCAATAAGATCACACAAATTTTTCTGCAGGGCTTTTGTAAGACTGCATTTCCCCAGCAAGCTGTATCTACCAGGGACTCAGGCATTCTACACCCACCAGATATATGGTACCATCGCTTGGTCTGCAGTGTACCAGCATGTGGTGCACGATCCACTCACATTGGGGAGCTGTAGCACTTGAGTTGCACCAGGACTCTTCAGTGCCCAGATGCTAACAGAGAACTGGCAAATATCCCAGTGCCAGCAGTACGGGACATGGGTGCAGGCTATGCCCACCTCAGGCAGACACACGGTAGACGGGGCCCAGGATGAAGTAATTGGGTACCCATCAGGAGCAGGACTGGAGATCCCGGAGGGCTTCGTCTAACCCCAGGCGTTTCCCCAGTCTCTGAGCACCCCCTCAGTTGTACTCACTTGACGCTGCACTTGAGGTTTGAGGCACTGTTGTGGTGTCCGGGGCTGTCCCTGAGGTCGGGGTGGAGATATCAGGGGTGGTCCCAGCTGTAGTCTCCGACTGGGTGGCAGTGGGGGTGCTCTCTGAGACCACTGTGCTGGTGACGGAGACAGTTGTGGTGTCCTCCAGCGATGCTGAGGACCCAGCTGAAGTGATTGTCTCTTCTGTCGTGATAGGAGGAGTCGTCGTAGAGGGAGACGCACTGCTGGTCTCCTGGGATGTGCTGCGAAGCAGCGTGGTTGTGGTTGGCCCTTCGTAGGTGCTCGTGGCAAGCGTGGTGCCCTCCATGGTGGAAGAAAGAACAGAGGAGGTGGAGGGAGGCACCGTGCTTGTGTCGCCTCTGGTCAAACTGACACCCGAAGCCGTGCTGGTCCCCATGGACGTGCTGACTGTCATCTCGACACGGGTGGACGTCACGGCTGCAGTGGTTGGAGACCGGGCATCAGTGGTGGTCCCCCTTCCTGTGGTGATGGGGACTATCTGGACCGTGGTGGTGCCAGCAGGCAAACTGGCAGAGCTGTGGGTCGTGCTCTCAGCCGGTGAGGTGACATTAGAGGCTGCGGGGCTGCTGTTGCAAGTAGTCGCAGTGCTGGCTGTGAAGGAGTGCAGTGGTGTGCTGGACCTCTCCTCTGGGGTGGAGGTTCCTGTTTCGGGGCTGAAGGGAGTGGTGGTTGCGCTGGTGGAGGCAGCGGTGGACGGAAGCGTTGAGGTCTCCATGGGTCTCGAGAAGGCAGAGAAAGATGAGGACACCTTCACTGTCACATCTGCGTCTGTGGTCCCTGTAAAGGGGTTGGAGAGTGAAGCATGCAAAGGCTTGTCATGAAAGGCTAAAACCATGGCTGTGCCAGGCACAGCCCAGCATCACCACCACACTTGAGCTCCCTAAGGGACCCGGAGCCACCAAGAGTTGGGACTGGGGATTCACCGTCCTGTGTTAGTCAGGGAGATCAGGCATGTCACCTCAAATGGCAGCCTGCTTGTCAGCGCTCGAGGACGCGTAAATCTTGCAGCCTGACACACCAGGAACAAGCCATGGGCATCTCTGGGTCTCGGCGCAGAAACTCCTTTTGGCCTCAGAGACAAGTCACATTCCACCACCTTTGACCATCCCAGGAGGAAGTCAGACAAACCCGTCCGACAGGAAGAGCAGCTGTTCAGGAACTGGTTACCATGAGACATGCTGGTATCTCATGAGGAGCTTATACAAACATCTCTGATGCAGATATTCAGGAACTGATAACATGAGGCATAAATAATGTGAACGGGAGAAAACTAGCCCCAATGAGCCGGAGTTAAACACCAACAAATCCCAGCTTGCAAGCTCGAGGGTGAGTCACGAGAGACATGCTGCCATCCACATAAGCCCCGCGCTCTCCCGGGGGCTGCGAGGGACACGGAGGGACGGGGCTGGCGGCTGTGCCCCGGTGCTCGTGCCAGGGGCAGCGCGACCCACGCTGTGTGTGCCACCCGGGACTTCCCGGGTGGCAGAGACCTGGCAGAGGACCCCAGCTGCTCTTATCAAAATAAGCACTGCTCCTGCTTTGTTTGCAGTGCAAATATTAGGATGGTATTTGCCATTTTCCAGGCCTCCGTGATCCCAACAACGCTGCCACCCGTGCAGGGCTATTTGATGCTGCCAAGGCGACACACAGCTTCCAGTTAAAGGCAACAAAAACAGCAGGGATGAAACCTGGGGACCTGGGTCGGCTGGGAGCACTGAGCTCCAGCCAGGGCTCAGGGCCCTCTGCCCGCACGCACCCTGCTCCCGTGCAGCTTGCTGGCCTCGGGGGAAGCCCAGCGGTTTTTGAGCCTCTCCAAGAAGATGCACGAAATATCGCGGCAGGCAGTACCTCTGTCGAAGGGCACCCGCGAGGCCGGGCTGGGTCGCCCCCCAGCACAACCCCAATGCGCCCAGCACTGTCCCCATGGGCGCCGGGCAGCCGCCGACAGCCGCTTCCCGCCCGCGCCACCGCAGGTGGCCCTTGTAATAAATCGGCCATAAAGCAGTCATCGGCTAGTCAAATAAGCACGCCGAGAAGGGCAAAGGCCCGGCCTCCGCCCTCGCCCGCCGAGGTCTCCGCTCCGAGGGGCCCCGTGCCGGCGCTCGCCCCGGGGGGCTCCCGCCTTGCCGAGCGCCGTCCCGGTGGCCGCAGGCGCCGAGAGGCCGGGCAGCCGCCAGGGCCTCGTCGCCCCGGCCCGGGGCAGCGCCGGCCCAGCCCCGCGAGGCCCTTACCCAGCCCGAGGCCGTCCTGCCCGGCGAGGCCGGCGAGCAGCAGCAGGGGCAGGGGCAGGGGCAGGCCTCCAGCCCGCGCCGCCATGGCCAGGCCGCCGCCGCCACCGCCGCGGGCGCCTCTTCCCACCGTCTCCGCGTCGCCTTCGGCCGGCGGAGGAGGAGCATCCAGGCGAGTCCTTTTATTGCCCAGGTGCGGGGCAGCCGCGGGGCATTCGCCACCCGACGCTGACGCTGCCGGGGGGCCGGGCGCCGTGCCGAGCAGGTATCAGCCCGCAGGCGCCAGCAGGGAAACGCCCGGGGGAGACCTGCCCGGAGCGGGGCGGCCGAGCGCCCCGCCAGCAGGGACGCGGGCCGGCGGCGGGAGGCCGCGGCAGAGCAGGGCCCGCTCCGTCCCCGCGCGGGAGGAAGGGGCGGCCAGGACGGCCGGGAGGCGCTCAGGAAGGGCGGTCTCCGGCCGGGGGACTTTTCCCCCCGGCCGGCTGCGCAGGCATCACTTCCCCGCAAGCAAGAGGGGGCTGAGCGCGCTGCTGACAGCCGGAGCCGCTTCCTCCTTCTCGGGGCCAGGGACAGTCCCGCTGGGAGGTGCCTGGCAGGCACCGGGCCAGGGCACAGGCACACCGAGGGCACTGCCGGGGTACGGGCGCTCTGCTGCGGTACAGGCAGACTGAGGACGCCATCGGGGGCAGGTGCACGGCCAAGGTACAGTCATCCGGGGCACTGCCAGCGTGCAGGCATGCTGCTGGGGTACAGGCACACTGCTAGGGTAGATAGAGGCACCTGGGAGGCACTGCGAGGTACAGTCATACTGTGAGGGCACAGGCACCTGGGGGCACTGCTGTGTGCAGCCGCACTGCCAGGGTACAGCCGCACTGCCAGGGTACAGGCCCCTTGGGAGGGCACTGCCGGCTACCGCCGCACTGCCAGGGTACCGCCGCTGCGGCGGGCACAGGCAGCCAAAGAGGGGATGCCCAGCCCACTCATCAAGCCCCGCCCTCTCCCGCCCACTCATCAAGCCCCGCCCATCCCGCCGCGCGCGTTGTGTAACGGCTCCGGGAGCGTCGCGCGCAGCCAGGTGAGGGCCGGAGCGGGGGGCTCCGCGGCAGCGGCACCGGCACCGCCCGGGCTCCCCGCGGAGGGCTGTGCGCTCGTCGCCCGCCCTCCGTGGCCGCGGAGCCCCGCGGCCCCCCGCCATTCGGCTTCCGGGGAGGGGGAGGGGAGGCTCCTAAACGGGGTTTGTGCCCCCCCTCCTCCCCCCCAGGCAGAAGCTAGGCCTCCGGCGGGGTTTGTCCCCCCTCCCGCCCCGGCTCGGGATTTCGGCCCTCTGCCCAGGTTTCCTCCCCCCGCCCCAAGTCCGAGCCCCCCTTTTGTGGTTACAGCCACAGCCGGGGCCATGGGCGAAGGCAGCCCCCGGCCCGAGGGTCCCCGTGCCGCAGAGGCCAGGCAGGTGCTTGGGCTCGGGCAGCGGAGGGCAGAGCCGGCGGTGCCGCCCCGAGACGGGGTAATGAGGTTCGGTAACGCCGAATCCCTCCAGCCGCCTTCCCGGGCCTGGCAGCTAGGGCCCAGCCAGCTGGGCTGTGGGGATGCCCTATGGGGCACCCCCGGGGTGTTGCAGCGTTAAGGGTGCAGGTCTGCAAGGGGCCCGGGCGAAGCTGCTTTGGCCGATTTGTGGCCCACAGGCAGATCTCACTTGCTGGCGCCAGGGTTATAGTTTTCCCCAGCTACATCACCCGCAGAGCTTTCTTACATCTTCCCTGTCACGTGGCCAGCAGATGAAGGACTAGGCGGCCTCATCTAGTGATGTGCCTGGGGGTGAGTGCTGCTGGGCCCAGCCCACCCACAAGGGTCAGCACTACCACATCAAACTGACTTGTCTGATTTTGCAGTTGTTGGGTGCTTTCCTGAGCATTTATCTCTGAGTGCAGCTTTGGGCAGATGGTGGAGGAGGTCTTGTTTCTGTTCACAGGGGTCACATACCACCACGTTACTCCTGGCACGGTTGGTGATCCCATTTGCAACTGCCTGGTCCAGGCCCTGGAGGCCACAGTGTCGATCCCAGCGTTGCCTGCCCACCAGGACCGTCTTGAGGATGCCCCAGAAGAAAGAGAAGCGAAAAGCAGGTCAAGGGGGCAAGACTGAGGCCGAGCCAGACACCACAGAGTTGCCGCGTTTTCCTCCGAAGAGGAATAAGGAGGAGGCAGCCCTGGGGAAGCTGGAGGAGGCAGTGCAGGAGGCCCGGCAGAAGGCAGCCCCATCCGTGCAGGACTTCAAGTACAATAAAAAGCGGGTTCGTCTTATCTCACAGGGCTCTGACCTCAAGGACGGCGCTAAGTGCATCCTCTACTGGATGTCCCGAGACCAGCGTGTGCAAGGTATGAACCAGCCTATCCAGGGGCTGGCAGAGGAGCTGGGAAACAAAGCGCTCAGGGGTGATGAAAGCCCTGTCCCCTCCCTGTAAGGAAGGGCTCTTCTCCAGAGCAGGACTTGTAATCCGCAGCTGGGGATGGAGAGTCCCCAGAGTTGCAGCCCTTCAGACCAGGAGATGTGTGGCAGGGAGGGTTTGGATAGAGATGACTGTAATGCATGTTCCCTGCAGAGCTATCCCAGCTTGCTTTTCTGTACAGTCCTGCCAAAAAGCTGGGCACTGGTGCCCCCAGTAGCCTTTGGAGCTGGCACCAGCTGGAGTCTGCTCTGCTGAGCAGACTGGCAAGATTCCTACTGCAACCGCCCTGACTGCTTCCCCCTCCTTGCAGCTGTTCATCACCTGTTTCCATCGAGTCCCTAAGAGATCCCATAGTCCAGCCTCACTCCCACAGCAGGGCCACATCTGCCTGAGCCTGCCCTGATGGACAGAGCCAAGGAAACCGAGGCTGGGGAGGCAGCCAAGGCCCCAGCCTGGTGAATCCTTTGATCAGCTGGGACTGGGACTGGGACTCAGCCAGGTGGAGCATCCCCCTAATACAGCCGCATGCTCTTTCTCCACAGATAACTGGGCTTTCCTCTATGCCCAGCGGCTGGCGCTCAAACAGGAGCTCCCTCTGCATGTCTGCTTCTGCCTGGTGCCCAAATTCCTGGATGCCACCATCCGCCATTATGGCTTCATGCTGAGGGGCCTGCAGGAGGTGGCCAAGGTATGGACCACTGTGGGGATATCCACGTGGGGAGGCCCAGTGTGATATGGCAGGGACAGGGCTCCTGGGGAAGAAGATGCAGGATCGGTCCTTCAGCAGATCAGGGTGGGGTCAGGTCTACAGAGGCCCAGACTATCCCTTAGCCTTTTCCCCATCATTGCAGGAGTGCACAGAGCTGAACATCCCCTTCCACTTGCTGCTGGGCTACGCCAAGGATGTGCTGCCCACATTCGTGGTGAAGCATGGCGTAGGTGGGTTGGTGACAGATTTCTGTCCCCTCCGTGTCCCCCAACAGTGGGTGGAGGACGTCAGAGAGCGGTTGCCAGAGGATGTGCCATTTGCACAGGTAGGTCCCTGCGCTCTGGGAGGGGAGTGGGCAGGTTGGGGAAAACCTTGGCTGGTGAGATATGGAAGAAACTTACTTTCTGGATTTTCATGCCTGTGGAGATGCACTGGAGTGACTTGAGCAGGGAGGGTGAGGACATCTGTCCTGGGTCGTCTTGACCCTCCCATTAACCTTCTGGGTGCTGCAGGAGTACAGCCAGCCTGAGGGGATGTTTTCAATTCCTCTCCATGAAGCAGCTGTGATTGCAGGCACTGCTGCTTGGGCTGTCCCTTGCTTTGACGTGCAGAGAAAAACAGCATCCAAGAGACATGTTCCCATTCCCTCTCCTATCAGTTTATTCCTGTTGTCTGTCCCTGTATCCCCATGGTCATGCTCAAGCTTTAGCCAGACAAGTGGGAAATATCCAGTTCTGTCAGAAAATGCAGTGCAAGGACCATCTGCGAGTCATGTCATTAGGTCCTTTTTTTTTTCCTGCTCATGTTCTCCTCCACAACTCTGCTTCCCAGGTTGATGCCCACAACATCGTGCCCTGCTGGGTCACCTCCCCCAAGCAGGAGTACAGCGCCAGGACCATTCGAGGCAAGATCCACAGTCAGCTTCCGGAGTTCCTCACTGAGTTCCCTCCAGTCATTCCACACCCGTATCCCCCCTCCAGCCTGGCAGAGGTAAGAGGGAGCCACCCCTCCACCCTCACTCACGTCCACTCCCAGACAGTTTAACAGCTGCTTTGTGATCTTGGCAGGGGAATGGCGGGGTGTGCGGCCGGGGGGGGGGGGGGGGGGAGGGGGGGGGGGAGAATAGTGACTTGCCTGAGGTCACACACAGCTAGTTTGGAGCTGAGGGCCAACCCTGGGGACGGCAGGTTCCCACCCCATTCTACCAGGCAACAAGCAGGTCTCAGCTCTTAACTGGAGGCAGTTGGGCTGAGTGGATGCAAGGCTAGTTATAGAAGGCTGGCATGGGTTGGGGACTCATTAGTTGGGGCTAGTCCTAAGAGCACATCCAGGGAACATATTCAAAGCAGCACTGGCTGAAGAGCGCCAGCTTTTGGAGCTCAACTCTTATATGGCAAATGCGCTCATGCTGCTTGGTTGCTGCCCAGCCCGTTGCTTGGGAGGCCTGTTATTCCAGCTTGCAGGTGGACCGCACCGTGAAGGAGGTGGAGTGGGCAACCCCTGGCACTGCTGCAGGGCTGGCTGTGCTGCAGTCCTTCATTGCCGAGCGGCTGGAATCCTTCGGCTCCCACCGAAATGACCCCAACAAGGCAGCTCTCAGCAACCTGTCACCGTGGTTCCACTTTGGTGAGTGCCCCGGCTTCCCACCCTGTGTGCAGGGTTGAGGGTAGAAGTGGAGACGCTATGCAGCAGCAGGGCTGAGCACAGCAGCTCAGCTTGGCAGCCTGACCTGCTCCCTCCCCTGGTTCCCAGGCCAGGTTTCCACTCAGCGAGCCATCCTGGAGGTGCGGAAACACCACAGGAAGTACAAGGAGTCTGTGGACATCTTTGTGGAGGAGGCTGTGGTGCGGCGGGAGCTGGCTGACAACTTCTGCTACTACAACAAGAACTACGACAGTGTTCAAGGTAGCACACTAGGGACAGGTGGGGAACACTGGGGGCTAGGCCTCTTTCCTGCTGTGGTCACCCCAACTCTGCAATCCCCCACTTCTGCTAGGGGAGGAGCCATGGGGGCAGTAGTGTGCCATCCTTTGGTACCTTCTGGATGTAGGACAGGAGCTTGCTGATACCTTGTGACAGAGAGATGGAGAAACCACCTCTTCCAGGGCTGCCTATGGGGTTGGTGTCTCCAGTGCACGGTGCCCCCAGCGGCCTGTTTCCCCATCGCTCTCTTGGGGCCCTGCAAGGAGCAGGTGGCTCAGTGTGTCTTCTGGTCTCTCTGCCTCACAGGTGCCTACGACTGGGCGCAAACCACTCTGAAGCTCCATGCTAAAGACAAGAGGCCTTTTCTCTATGAGCTGCAGGAACTAGAGCAGGGGAACACGCATGACCCACTCTGGAATGCTGCCCAGGTAGTGCCACATATCTTTCCATCTTGAAATACTGAGCAGCCCCTCCCGAGACCTCACAACCCACCAAACGGGCTGCAGCCGTGCTGTCTGCCTGGGACCGACAGAGATCTCATGCTCCCAAAGCTTGGGGGTGGGGGGTTGACCCTACAGCTGGGCATTGCTGTATTGCCACCTCTTCACCTGCTTCCAGGTAAGGAGGAGAGAGGTTTGAATGCACCCTGGAGCTGCTTAGGAGGGGTTAGGAGAGACCACAGGGAGGGATGCCCACTGTGGTGGTCAGAAGCCACTTACTTGGGTATGGCCCTTCCCGACCAGGCTGCCAACACAAGCCTGGCCCTGTGGGTAGGTGGATGCTGTACTGCAGCAGCACCTTAGGGCCCCAAGTTTTCCCAAAGAGGACAGGGGAACAGGCAAGAACCCACCCCTGCAGGCTATCCCTCTCTCCACAGCTCCAAATGGTCCGGGAGGGCAAGATGCATGGTTTCCTGCGGATGTACTGGGCCAAGAAGATCCTGGAGTGGACCCGCTCCCCTGAGGAGGCTCTGCAGTTTGCCATCTACCTCAATGATCGCTACGAGCTGGACGGGAGGGACCCCAACGGATATGTAGGCAAGTTGCAGAAGGGGGCATGGGGCGGGGGGGGTCTTGCCTCTGTTGGCCAAGGAAGGGTGAGCGGAGCTTTCTGCGAAGAACCCACCCCTTCTCGTCCCTGCTCCCTCCTTCCTCTCTTCCTTTGCTCCCACATCCCGGCTGCTCTCTGGCTACCCAGGCACCTCTGAGCGCCAGGGAGAGCTGCTGTTCTGTGTCTGTGTCCGGCAGGCTGCCTCTGGTCCATCTGCGGCATACACGACCAGGGCTGGGCAGAGCGGGCTGTGTTCGGGAAGATCCGCTACATGAACTATGCCGGCTGCAAGAGGAAGTTTGACGTGAGCCAGTTTGAGCGTCGCTACGCCCCCCACAAGCTCAAAAAGTGAATGGTACTGCAGTGCCCAGAATGCAAACAGGATCATGGACCAAGTGTGCCTCATGATTGCTTGTGCTCCTCAGTGCTTGAGGCAGACGGTGCCTTTGCCAAGATGCTGGCTCATACCCTGCCCTCTGACCAGGGACTGCCCTGGGTGCTGGTGGAGGAGACACTACAGAAAGCAGCAAGTGCCAGGGTGTTGGCAGGTTTCTTTTGTCTGGCATTACATCCCTGCTAGAGCTACTGTGCTAGGGCAGCTATGCTAGAGCCTTCTTGGGGGCTGTGTGGGGCAGTTTAGCTGTCACAGCTTTACTCGTGTCTGTGAGATTCCATCCTCAGCATGCCAGGACCTGTCGGAAAACTTCTTCAGCAGCTGTGCTCAGGAGTAAGCTGAAGTCTCCTTTGTTGCTGTAACCACAGCCTGGCTTTTTGCTGAGCAAGGCCTTTCTGGGGAAAAGCGCAACAAACCCAGCTCACTGTGCCAGGCTTCCTAGCGGCTTCCCTGCCTGCCACCCCCAGAGAAGCCCTGCTTCACTCGGTGCAGAGTGAGTGCTGTGGAGGGTTGCATACGCATTTCCCACAGAGTTACTGCCCTCTTGTTTTAAAGTTTACAGTCCCCAGCTCCTGTGTCTGTGGTGTTTATGGAGCAACATGCAGCACTGCTGCATGGGGCAGGGATGCAAGCAGGGAAGGGGCAGCTGGACTCAGGCCAAGCCCATGCCACTGGGCCCCTTTGCCAGCAGTAAAGAAAAGCCCAGAAAGGGGATGTGTTACAGAGAGCCTCTTACTCAACAGCTCACTTCGCCTGCCAGCAGCCCCTACTTCAGCAGGCAGTTTACAAAGAGGTGCTGCAAACCAGATGGCTTAGTCAAGGGGTGGTGACAATAACCCCTTCCCAGCCATGGGCTCCCCCACCTGGCTATGCATCACCAGTCGCACAGGCTGCCCCCCCCCCCACCCCCCAGGGCAAAGTCAGGGCTCCCTTACAGCCTGCTGTTGTCATCAGCTACCCCATCCTGCTCCCTCCTCCCTTCCTACCACACAGCCAACAAGCACTGTAGCATTGACCCCCGGGAGGGGATGCCAACAGTTCGTTCCACCCAAAGTGATCTGCCACAACACAGACAGGCCTCTTACTTATTAACTTAGTTTATTAGGGACGGCATTTTCGTTGCTATGCTGTGCAATAGTCCAGTGGGGAGGGCTCCACTCAAGTGCCAGGGCCGCCCCTTGTTCTCTACTTATGAAGAGCTCACGCACCTTGACGATTTCCAGTGTTACTCCTATCAGTCAGTGCTGTGCTGCCATGGGAAAAGCAGCAGTGTTAGTGTTGTGCATAACCTTGCGCTGGAGACCTCCACCAGGGTTGGCGGTCCCTGGTGCTTCCAGACAGAGCCCAGAGTGGAGGGTGGAAAATACAAATAAACCAAAATCCATTCACTTTTCTAAACATACTCAGTGCTTTTAGAAACAGCCGTGGGCAGTGTCTCGGCCAGTGTCCCACGACATTAAAGTGCTTCAAACAAAACAGCGCGGCTGAAGTTGCATTGCTCTGAGCCAGCTCCTAGGAGCGGGGGGGAATACTGGCTCACACATATTTGGGAGGCAGGGAGGCTGTCACAAATCTTTGCTGAGCTGGATGGCAGCATGTGGGGTCAGCTCAGAGAGCGAGCAGGCAAGAACGGAGGCATTGCTCTCGATTGGCAAGGTGGGACCAGCTGCTGGCAGCCCCAGGGCTTGCAGCGTTCTGGCTGGTGAACGCCCACTGGCTGAAACAGAATGAGCAAAAGAACAGCTACTCCCCTGGGGAGAACAAGTAGGACAGAGGCAGAAAGAGGCAAAAAAACAGGCGAGGAGGTGGGGAACTAAACTGCCTTTCACATGCTAGGCCCACTGGAGCTGCTATGTAGCCAAGCCTGGCTTTGCCAGAACGCTTCGGAGCAGCCAGCCTCCCTTCCCTTCGGTTAAGACGCAAGGGCAGAGCTAGGGGTGACTTCCTCAAAGAAAGAGGCCCATGCCAGAGCTGCAGCTTTTGGTGCAATTTCCCCCAGGAATAGGCTGCACCCATGAGTTATGACACAGAATAGTCTCCACTACAGCTGCTAACATCCCACCCTGGAGAGCTGCTACCACTCACCTGGGCCCACATGGCTGTGTCCCTGCAAGATCTCGGCCTGCTCCATCACACTAGGGCTCCACAAGCTCCAGCAAGGCAGCATGGCAGAGATGCTGCTGTGAAACAGCCTGTCCCCCTCTAGCGAGGCTTGGGATGTCTGCTCCTCCACGCACCTCTCGCTCAGGCAGGCTTCGCCTTCCACCTGCTCTCCCTTACTGAGCCTGGCAGAGCCAGCTCTCTGCATCCCAGCCTCTCCCCTACAATTCTGCCATCACTCAGCAGGGGCAGCCCACAGGAGACCACATCCAAGCCTTGAGCAAGGGCATGTGCTGCAAGAGCTATTGCCCATACATGCCTTCTGCCAGTGTATTGCCCCCCTGTCCCTCAGCACCCTTCTCGCACGTACACGCGCCAAACTGTTCTTCCTCAAAACACGACAGGCAGACCAGGTGCTAAGGTTGTGCTGGACACCTGCCTGCATTCTTCTTCCCTCCCATGCCATGAGACTAAGCATCCCCCTGTGATGCAGAGACACCTCCTAAAGAGACCCCTTGGCCCACAGTGCAGCGCTCACTGTGTGCTGCAGGGTCTGAACACCCAGAGCCGCTGGTCATGGCAGACCAGCTCTGTGTCGGTGAGGGATCGACTTTCAACATCCCATTCCCAAACCCTTCTCCCAAGTGTGCTCCCATTGTAGGCAGGCAGCCCGGTCACCCTGCTGCACTGGAGCCAGGAAGCCTCAAGGCTCTGCCTGGGTCAGGGACCCCTTCCCCACAGGAAGCAGGATACCTGTGGGGAGAGGGGACCCCTGGCAACCCCAGTCCTGCTCAGGGACAAGCTGCAGGGAGTAGAAAAGCTCTGCAGGTTTTTATATCAGTGAGAGGCCCAAGCAGATCGCATGCCCTCTATGGAAGCCTTCCAAGCACCACCTCCCAGTGGAACAAGCAGTTAAAAAGACAAACAGCCGAATTAAAAAATTAAAACCAAATCCAGTAAATTAAAAAGAAACAACCTAAAAGAACAAATTCAGACAGAGCCTGGGAGGAGGCGACCAGAGGGCTGAAAAACAAACTTTGCACGCATCCCAGCCAATCCCAGGCACCAGATCCCTGCATGCCAGGCAGGTCCTCCTGCCACTGCCAGGGGTGAGGTCACACGTCACCCTTACAGAAGGACGTGATCTCCCAGGAGGACAGACCAGCAGTGAGAGAAGGAAGGGATGTGCAGAGCAGCTGGGCGCTGGATCCCATCACCACACAGCTCGCTTGGGCAAGGATCCCCCCTTGCTTCACTTACTGCACTCTCCTGCCACGCGAATCTGCCTGCAGTGACAGCAATTGGTCTCTGGCAGGTAAAGGCCCCCTGCCCACTCCCAAGCCAGATCTGAAGAAGGAAGCTGTTAAATCCACAGTCACCACCAAAACCCAACCCCCTTCCACATACATACACACACCAGCAGCAGGGCACAGGATGGAAGAAGTCAGAGAGCCGATTCCCCCTCCAGGGAGGAGACACGGCCAGAGCTTTTAGCATCCAGCTGATGAGCAGAAAGTGCCGACCCCACTGGAGGCTGTGCCTGGGGACGAGGGCACGGGGACTAGCGGCACAACCCTGCCTAGCCCAGCAGCACCCAAAGGGGAAGGGTGCAGAGAGGCACACTAGCAACTGCTTGGTAAAGGCCCGTGTTCTGCCTGCGGGACAGACAGGAGCAGCTGCCTTTCCCCAAACAAAGGCATCGGCGGGTGCAATTGGTACCTTGAGTAGACCAAGATGGAAGATGGAAGATCCCCCTTCCCCAGCTCAGCACTGCTGCATAGGAGAAAATGGATCCCTTTGAGACAGGGCTGCAGGCACTCAGCAAGCCAGCCCTCCCACTGGTTCTCCTTATCGCGAGTCCATTTGGCTCAGAGTCTGCTCAGTCTCTGGTGACGAAGGCCACAGGCATAATTAAACCCACTATCTGCTCCTCCACTGCGACATGCTCACGTGGCCGCCACCGCCTCCTGCTGCTCCAGCTCATCTTCATAGTCGGAGACGTAGGACTCCATGCTCTGCTTGGCCAGCAGCTCTCTCCGGGCTTGGAGTCGCTCACAGCGGGGGCATTGGGAGGACTTGAAGCAGGACTTGTGGTAGCAGGCTTTGCACTCTGTGGGGAAGAGAGGGAGAGTGTGGCTGACAGATGAGGGATGGCACATGCCTGACAGACTGCCTGGCTGCCTATACCCTGCAGAGGGATGCTCCAGACTTGTCCAGGAGGACATTTAAAACAAAAGCCATGGCAAAAAAAGCATCAGAAGTGTGGGAGTCCCGCACAGTTCTGGAGGCAGCAAGAAGCCACATCGCAGTGTCCCTGTGTTGGCTAGAAAGGCCTTCTGGGCATACACACAAGGTATTTTGCTTCTCATGAGGTCCCTTCCCAAGCTTTCCTGACTCTACAGGGAAACAGTGACCCTGCCAGATTTTTCCCTGGCACTGTACTTGCCAAATCAAGGCTTGCATTTTGTAGAAGTCATTTCAAGGCATTTCAGAGGTTGGTCCCAACATGCAGAGAAATGCTTGGCCATTAGCACTGGCATTACAGAGGATCACTTCTGAAGAGGCCTGGAGATTTCTTTGAGGCAGGAAGGGCACAAAGACAAAGCCTCCAGGCCCCTCCTCTGCCACCTACAGAGCCAGCAATGGCCGTCCAAACTGGGGCAGTGAAGCGACATCCGAGCTGCAGCCTGTCCCATAACCGCAGTGGAAGGGAAGGCTCCTAGGACACCTGCCTGCTGCAGTCACAACCCCAACCCTGCAGTGACTGACAGCACGTGCTTTGCTGCAGGGCAGAGCTGTTACACAGAAGGCAGCACACTGCACAGTCAGGAAGGCAGCTACATACCCCACCGTATCAGCAACTCTGGCCAAACGTCATTATAATGCTGATCTGCTGGTGTTATAAAGCAGTGCAGAGAAAACAAGCCATACACAGAAGCATCTGGTCTGGCTGGGTCCATCTTTGGCTCAGTACCTCTTGCTAGCACCGAGGTCATTTGAAAACAAAGTGGGAAACGTCACCAGCCCAGGGGTCTGTCCCCTCCCTGTTTCTCCCCGTTTCTCCCCAGCATCTCACCTTCACACGTCCTGCACTTGTTGAGCTCAAAGGGGAAGATGATATCATCCTCGTTTTGGCAGAACTCACAGATGAAGCCTTTGGCTTGGCACAGCTAGAAGGAGAAAGGGTGAAGAAGTGGCCAAATGCTCATCTCCCTGGCAAGCCAAGTGGGAAGTAGAGAGGAGCTAGGCAGTAGGACACAGTGCCCTGCTCTACCCAAGCGGGACTGTCCCTCCCCAGCACTGAGCACAAGGCAGAATCAGCATGTGTCAGGGGACAGAGTCAAACCAGGGTAAGAAACAATGTGCGCATGCCAGGTGGTAACTTTGTAGAACAGGCAGGGGCTGCTTTCTGTTAACTCGGTTAATTCTGTGGTTGTCCAGCTAGTCAAAGGCTTCCCCACTGGTTATTCATGCAGCAAAGCCTGCTCCAGAGAGCGCTCCAGAGGATGCTGTGTGGGAGGCAAGTTAGGGGGCTGCCTTACCATGCACTTCTGAACGTGTAGGCTGCCTGCCTTCAGGAGCTCCGTCAGGCGAGGCACCAAGTCTCCCTTCTTCGTTGCGCTGAGGTCGCTCAGGGAGTACAGATGCAAATCCTCTGTCAAATGGCCAGGTACCGCATCGAAGGAGTCTAGGAGGCTGTGAGGGCAGGGAAGCCAGAGCTCAGAGCGAAGGGACTCCACTAACTCAGTCCTCTCTCTCGACTGCTTCTGCTTTGTCTCTCCCCTCCACCCACCTCCTCACTCATTGCTCATTTGCCCCCATCCCTGGCTGCTGCAGCACAACTGTCCCACAGCATCAGAGAGGGGCCGAGCACCTCTTGGTTTGGAGGACCTGGCACAGCTGACAACAAGCAGCAGGGACAGAACAGTTAACATTTTAGTCTGCAGGGTCCGAGTGAGCTGGAGAGGCATAAGAGGAGCACAAACAGGGCCAACTCTGGACACTGCCTTGTCCTGAGCCTTCAGATACTCTCTAGCCACCATCACATATCCCTGCTGGTTTCAGTGGTTTGTGTTTTCTTCCACAGGGAAGAATCAGGCTTGCTGCTCTGGGTATCTTAGGTTATCCAGACACTTGTGGTGGCAACCCAGGAAGAGCCCAGCCCTCCTAATCCCAGGAATGGCAGGTACAGAGCAGGTATCACAAAAGAGGAGGCCTTTAGGAAGTGAGGGGTGCCAACAAGACCCTGAATCAGCTCCCTTCCAGCCACTGCAGCTGCCATCGATGAAGTGGGACCCAGTGCACTCCCCTGGACTGGGCTTCACCAATGCTCACAGTCCCCCTGGAGGTCTAGCACTTCAAAAGGAAAAATCTCAGCCGTTCCAGAGATGTTGAGGTAGACTTTAAAAGACCCTGTTTAGCCACAGTCTGCAGAGATCCCCATTGCAAAACACCATGGGACAGATATAGGACACCAAAACAGCTTAAACTTGCATCCTGGGACTCACTCTTTAGCCAGTCGGCAGGTCTTAAACATGTTCTTCATGTGGAAGAGCTGGATTCGCAGCAGCTGTTAAGGAAGATAGGGTGCAAAACTGGTAAACAGAGCATAAGTTAGGCCTTAACTAAACATGTGTGCTCCATTTCATGCTCTGGTGAGATGACTGCTGCTGCTCCTCAGCTGCAGTTTCCTAGTATGGAAGTGTTTACACTAGGCTCAATAAAGCGAGTACAACCAGCCATCCCCGTGCTCCAGGGAGTAAGCCAAGGTCCAGCTGCACACCAGACAAATTCCTTCCCACTCTATGTTACGGCACAGGGAGCAAGATGTAAATGGAAAATATACAGTGCAGAGGCTTTTAAGACTCAAAAACTGAAATATCTGCCTCTCCCCAGCTTCTCCAGAAGGTGATTCACAACTGGAGACAGACCAGATGGAGATGTCAAGACGGACTTCTTCCACCTCTGCCACTCACTTGCTGCTTCATGCTGGACAAAGTCATTTATCCACTCTCTCATGCTCCCCCATGCTACCTGGCTCCTTTTACCAAGCTCTGAGATCTCAGAGAAAAGTCCACTACAGAAATAGCAGTTAGAAGCTGTTAGGGAAGGACTCGCTAATAAAACCAGAGCAGTGAACACAGCTGCCCACTCCACCCAAACCCCACTCCTTTTCTCAGAAATGTACAGGAAGGAGTCTTACCCACACTTGGTTGAGAGACTTCACCTTCCGGTACAGGGCAGCATTGATATCCTGCACGTTGAAGAGTGGGTCGCTCCAGATCTTGCTCAGTAGGTCTTTGGAGAAGTTGCTCACGTAATACTTGCTGAAGTCCCACTTGCGCAGGATGCGGCTGGGGATGACTGCTTGGGCATTCTCGTGGCAGCACTGGCAGAAATATTTCCCCAGGTACTCACAGTATCGCAGTCGCTTGATGTAGTCTAGCCGAGCCAAAGGAGATTAAAAAAAATCAGCTGAGGGGCAGCTGATGCACACATTTGACTCCAGCGTTGCTCAGAGTTTCCAACAGGCAAGGCAGCCTTGCCAGTCCCTTCTCCAGCCTCAGACCACTCACCAGTGCAAGTACCTCTGCAGACTGTCAAAAAGTCTCTGGGCCTGCACCCTGCCTATTGGTCACATGCAGCCAAATCTACCTACACCGTTAGAAAAGGCGGCTGCTTCAAAGAGCTCTGCAGCTGTACCCACAGCAGATCAGCACTGCAACAGTACAGCTCTGTGGACAGCCCATCAGCCAAACCAGCTTTGAGAGAGATGCACGAAAACTGCAACCCAAACTTGTGGCCACGGCCACTGTAGACCCACTAGTCTACCAGACAATACAAAGTGTGCAAAGCCCCTCGCTTTACAGGACCCCAACGGATGATATTGCCTTAGAGGAGTCAACATCTATAACACCCTCAGAAGGGCAGGTTGGCTGCTCTTGCCTCCCCTAGGCCCATGACCTCCTAGGGAAGGAGGCTCCTCTGTGGGTGGTACACTTTGACCTGCAGGCAGAGCTGGGAAAGGCCTGAGAAATGATAGTGGGGAAGAGCATACCATTTTCCCAGTGACCTTGTGCTGATCTCTGCCATGGTCTACCCACCCTGTGTCTTCCAACTTGTTCGTAGGTTATTCCCCACTTTCCAGTTGTGGGTCAGGGTCCGAGCACTCACCAGGATCAGTCCGGATGCCACAGCCAGCACACCTGTAATTCTGCTTGGCCACAGCCACCTTCCTCCTGCCCAGAGACAAGAAAAGACAAATTCAGCACTGATAGCAGCTGGCACCAGAGCATTGGCACTGGCACAGCTCCAGCTGGCAGAGGCAGCCATGCCCTTTGCCACTCAAGCGTAGAAAATACTTCAAAAGAGGTGAAAAGCCCCTGTTGTGCCCCAGTGCGCACCAAAGGCATTGCTGCCATCACTGGCTCTGTCTTGCAGCACCAGCTGCCAGAGGTGACTGAATGCAGATTTGTCGGGCTAAGAGCAGAAAGCAGCCCCACATGCTAAGCGGGAAGGAGAAAATAATCAACTTTGGTGTTGATGGGAAAGGGCAGGTGCCTGGGGAGCCCTCTGCCATGCAGGTCCTTACGTTGGGGCTGGGTGAATGTTGAAGATGATCTGTGGTCGCGGCGGAGCCCATTCCAGGTTTCCACGCACACGAATCCTCAGCTTGTAGATGTCGGCATGTTCTCCATCATCGGGAGAGATGGGCAGAGAGTCGGGAATGGGCAGGAGCTGGGAGAAGCAGGCAAGAGGGTCAGAGTGCTGCCTGGCACCACAAAGGCAATGCAACAAGGTGGCTTAACAGGTGTCTACAATCAGAGGTTGTGGACAGGAAAACAGCCTGGCACCCATTGCCCACACCTGCCCCAAAACTAGACCGCCCCAGCTGAATGGAGGAGCTGCAGAAAGGATTTCCCTGGGGAACTGAGCACTCTGCTGTCAGAGCCCAGTTCTGCTGCACCCAGCTCCACAAGGGCTCTTCCAGGCATTTTCACCCCCTTCCTACTCTCCAGGCAGCCCAGAGAGCTGGGCAAGCCTCTCCAAGCTTCCCAGGCAGAGCTGGTCTCTCAGCTCACTAGGCTGTGATGCTCCAGCCCTGCAGCGCATGAGGTCACAAGCAAGCAGAACAGTCTGAGGGAGAGCTCAGCACCGAGCAGCGTGGAAGACACTGATGGTAAATGCAGTGCCTTTAAAGAGCAGACCACTCCAGAGGGATCTGAGCATGTCCTCGGTGCGTTCAGGGCCAAGGGAGGAAGAGGTGCAGCCACAGTAATTGAGGGATAGCACATCTTGTAGTCCCAAGTCAGGGCATTGCAAAGAGAAGAGCTGCACCTCTGGTAAATACATGCCTCAGACTGACACCAAAGCTCATCACAACTCAGCCACTCTGCCAGCAGCAGCACACCAAAACTCCCCTGCTAACCTCCTAGCGGTGACAGTGGTGTCCCCCTGGGAGGGAAGAGGCAACGGTCCCTACCACAGCACTGCACAGAGCCTCCCTTGTCCTGGTGCACAGCAGGCCCTACAAAGGGCAGAAGGAGCTGAGCTAAAGTACCAACTGAGCCCAAGTCCTTTAGAGCCCTGTGACAGTACCCATCAACAAGCAACCTGGGCTTACAGGAGACGAAACACAGCAACCGCTGCTAGGAAACCACGTGGGGGAGGGTCTGAGCACAAGACAGGCACACCCTGCCATGATGCCAACGTTATTCTCAGCACACTTTAGTAGGAAAAGGCCAAGGCACTGCTCCCCAGCAGGACATGGCTGCAAAACGCTAGAAGAGAACATGTTCCAAGCGGTGCAGAGAACAAGTCTCGTCCACAGGGTTGGGTTGGGTGGCTCTGAGGGAGCTCTTGACACCACTGAAAACACCTCTTGTTTTTTAAGTAGTTCTTCAGCTCATAGCTCTTTTCTCTAGTGCCCAAAGGAGAGACCTTTGCAGTTGAGTGCCCAGACAGACCCCAGTGCACCCTGACAGCTCGTTTCCAACATTGGTGCCTGAATAAAGGAACCATTTGGCATATTGGCAGCATGTTCATTTGCGAGAGGCCCCAGATCGGCATGCTCTCATCCGCAGGGCTCTGAGCAGGCACAGCAGGGATGCCATGCAGGGTCTAGGAGTGGTCTAGGCTGTCCTGGAGGTTTACACTGACTCTGACAAAGCTCCCTTTTGCCTTCCCAGCTGGCCTCAGCAAAGGAGGAGAACTGGTATTAGGCACCACCAGCAGAAAGTCCTGCCTTCAAACTGCCCTCTGCACCAGAGGGGAACATGCTTACATTACCCAGCTGGGCACTGCTCAGTTGAGACAGTTAGTGCACACTATGGTCCATGCATGCTCCCTCCAGGCACAATGTACACTCCCAACATACCAGCAGGAGCTTTCTGGAAAGCTGCCTTTTCTTACACCAGCCAGGACGCCTAAAGAGCTTTTTTTAGAGACCATCCCAGGCCCTGAAAAGCAACAGCAAATAACTCATCAAGGCACTCCGCAAGAGTGGCCAGTGAGCAGCTGTTGCAGGCTGAGCCACTGAGCCACTGCCCCAGCTCTACCCCGCACATCTCCTGCCTGCAACCCGCTGTCATTCCCAGATGTCCTTGCAGCCGACCTGGATACCGGCTGCTGTACAAGGTACCACACAGCGACAGTGTCGCAGGCCAAAGCCACAGCTCTGGCGAACACAAACAGCCTAAGCAAAACCTTCCCTTCTCCAGCTCCATAAAGGGACCGTCAGGACCAGCAAAGCCCCTGGGCAGTGGACACAAAGTGGGTGCAAAGCCAGGGGTTCAGGATGTAATCAGTGACTTGGGATTTCTAGAGAGCAGCGGGAGCTCTGTGTTGTACGCTTCTCCACCCAGTGTGCTTCACTGCCATCTCACTTCTGTCCTGGCACCTCCAGACAGTGCCCACATACCTTTGTGGAACTGTCCTAGTGACTCTGCCACCCTTCTGCATGTGCACGCGCACACACACATGCGCACACACACCCCCATACTTACCTTCTGGGGGGCATCGTGCTCCGGGACCAGCCATTCCAGTTCAGAGGCAGCTGGAAGTTGCATGCCTTCAAACTGTTTCAGCAGACCCATGGCCACAGCCTCTGCCGAATTCGAATTGAGGAAGGAGTGGGATCTAGACAATGAAGGAGACAGTACCGGGCATCTGAGAGCTATACCCTCTTCATAAACCCCCCTATTTGTTTAGAAAGCAACTTTTAGCAACTATTTAGAAAGGTCAGCACAAAAATATCTCACCTAACGAAACTTAAACTTGTGCCCTGTTTGCAGGGGGAGTTCCAAAGTGAGAGCCAGTGTCTGTACGAGACAGGAGTAACTGCTCTCACAATACTAACCTACCTGAGAAGCTGCCAAGCAGAAACAAAGCTTTTCACCTCACCCAACACGCAGAGCATCTCTGCATCCCAACTGGTCTTGTTTTCAGAGCATTAACACAGCAGCTATGCTTAAAATGGGTTGTCATTTACCACCCCACAACTCCCACCTCTCTGCCCTGGGGCAGTGCCAGGAAAGGACCGAGTGCTTAATGTTTAAGCTGTTGTTCCACTGTATAGGGAATTGGGAAGCACTGCCACGTCTCAGCAGTTCCACCTCTGGGTCACAGCACAGCAGCAAGGGTTGGAGAGAAGGCAGCAGCATCACGCAGGCAAACAGGGTGTCCCAGCTGAGAGAGGGGAAGGTGGGAAGGTAGCAGAAGCTCAGAGCTCAGCAGCAAGCCAGGAGCAAGTATAACTGCTCCAAATCATGCCAGCTCCTCTCTCTCCCCAGCCTCTTACCTACTAGGAGGTACTGGGATCTCTCCTGACACCAACCCACAACGTATCTACCTCATGCCCAAGCAGTATGCCACTGATCCTGACCAATCCAGGTGCTGCTTCCCAAATTCAAGACTAGGACACAGCTGTACCCCACTCCTAAGGAAGTGTGGGGAGGGAGGGAAGGATGCCCGCTCCAAGGTGAATCAACAGCAGATGCGCATGGAAGAGCAGAGTTGGGCAGGAAAGGGAACTTGGTACCAAGATGTCTCACTACGAGTCGAAGACGTACATGGACTCCGAAGAGAGAAAGGACTTCCTGCTGGAGGCTGGGTTCCTCTTGATATCTGCATCTGAATCATAAACAGGTACAAGGTGGAGCAGGCAGGGCAGGGCAGGGGGATACACTCACTTCAAGCCAAAGCTTCACTTTAAAACTCATCCAGCTGTTTAGAAACACATAAACTAGAGCATCAACTTCTACCAGTGACAAGGAGCAGCAAGGAGAGGTGCAATCTAACCAGTCACCTGTTGGAGTTGAAAGGGAAGGACACGTGGGGATGCTGTAAAAACACAGCGGACCTAGGGTTGGGGAATGACAAGAGATCGTTGGTACAAGTCACACACGAAGTCCTAGAGGTTATATGGCCTGAAAAAGTACACGCACACAGAGTAGGAGCTAGGAGGACATAACGGCAGGGTTAGCAACAATATTTAGTATGCAGAGGATTAGCAATGGGATGTAGAACACTTCTCTCTACTTAACCACAACCTGTAAGATAAAACCTTGGCCATGCCACAGCTCATCAGCAATCCACACAATGACGGGGCTTGGCAGCCTAAGCCCAACTCTCGAGAGACATCTCAAGATCAATGCAGTGAACTGGCCAGCAGCCACAGGGGCCACCCCTCTATAGAGGCCACAGACCCATCACACCCTCCCTAAGAGGGAGGGTCCAAGTTAAGCTATTGTGAGGTCCTGTTCTCCACCCATCCATCGGCTTTCCAGCTGCCCAGGACTGCACCACTCCTCTAGCCACATACTCTTCCTTGGTGCCGGCCTCAGGTACCACAGCAGTTTCCAAGCGACACCTTCATCACTCACCTGTCACTCTGGAAGGTTTCACCGTTAAACCCTGACAGGGAATTTATCTGAATGGCAGAGGAACCCTGGGACAGGAGATTCTTTCAGCAGTACAAAGCAGACAGAAATAAATGGAAAGAAACCATCTTTCATTAGAGACAAACTCCCAGAAAAAGGGAGGAAGGGATGTGAAGGGAAAGAATTCTAGGTCAAGGCAGGAAAGAGGCCACAGCCTCAAGTCCAGCGGGTCCCCTCCTTGCATCCCTGCGGAGCTCTAGGAATGGGATCTGCAGCGACCACCCTGTATCTAAACATAGGCTTGCCACAAGCAGCTGCTCTCCTGACCCAGCTGCTCAGCATGTGGCACGGGGAGGCATAGCTCTAGGGTCACTCTGCTCATCTGTCCTGAGCAGGTTGGCTACATGGACCCACGCAGTGCCCATCCGTTCCCGTCCTGGCACCCGCTGCACACCGAGGCCCTCAAAATCGCAGTCCAGCCCTGCAGAGAGAGCCAACGCCCTGAGCTGTCAGGGAGAGCGGGCCTGCCTTCTGGGGCTGTCCTAGCACAAAGCAGAGCAGGACTTCCCAAAGGAGCAGGGCAGAGTACTCTGCAGGTGTGAATGGCAACAAGGAACCTGCCTTCAAATGCTGCTGACCTCAGAAAGGGAAAAGACATGCAAAGAACCAAGGTAAACCTTCACAGCCCCTACAGTAAATTTACATCATCACGCCAGCAGAGTCCAGCATGGACACTTAACCCTCCTTGTTTGACACCCATTGCTAAAATCAGGCACATGAAAGCATCCCAATGCTAAGCAATCCACATATTTATATCACACAGATTTCTAGATGCAGAAAACAGGGAACTTGGCAAACATAGCCTCCCAACTACGTACAACACTGGACAGACATATCTGCCATGCTCTATTGCCTTCAGCTCTGTGCAGAAAGGCGCTGCATGGTCCTAGACTATGACAAACTCAAGCAAACAGTGGAGCACACGCAGTACAGTACGGGCCAAGCATTACAGGTGGGGCCTTGGGCAGGGCCTGGCATCATCTCAGGGATGGGAAAGGGAGCTAGATCTGACCCTAGTCTCCCTCAGGGACTAGCACTGGCATCATGTCACCACTCCCTCCCCAGCCTCAACTGCAGACATTAAACCCTGGCATTGAACCCACAGGCCTTGTAAACATAGGATACAGCAGGGCCGACAGCTCTGTGTGCCATCACGTCCAGCAGGAGCAACGCGCTGACGCTGAATGTCCGACTGGATGGATCAGCAGCGCTGGCTAAGCGATACCTGGCTGCGCATGATCCCAATATTCGGGGCTTCCACTGTGAATAAAATGCCTGCACCCCATCTGCTCTCTCTGCTCTTCCTTCCAGGACTTCCCTGTGGAAGGATTCTTTCCTAAGGCAAGTCTGAACAGGATGGGAAGGGTTGGCTGTGGCTCAGACCAAACTTAGAGCACCCCAGCTCCACAGAGTGGAGCAGAATAGCTCTCCCCAACGCACCAGCTGGAGCTCTGGGCCTGTGCTAGGCCTGCCTGGTGGGTGAAAGCTGACAGCAGGGTCATTCTAAGAGCAAGGCTCCTTCCCTCCTGGCTCTCTCCCTGTCTTGCATATGATCAGAGAAGCATTCATTTACACTGGGAGTTGCAGGGCAGCTCCACTCAAAGCCATAACATTGGAGAGGGAGAGACTCTCTGGGATGGAGACCTGGTCCCACGTCGTAAAGGCACTGTGCACTCACCCAGCCCAGGCTCTGCCTTCAGCAGCTACAGAGCCCTGTATCGTTGCCCTGCTGAGCCCTACCCCAGGCAACTACAGTGGGCGTGCCTGATATATCCAAAATATTGTACAGAAAACACACCCCAGAGATGGTGCCCAGAGCAGAGTCGCTCTCGCTCCTCTCTGCCCTCCTGCAACACCTCACCCTTCCATAGCTTTTCCCACTGTTACTTGGATGACGTCGTTCACAGTTCCCAAATTAGGCATCCCAGAGGTAACAAGGAGCTGGTCATGCACAGAGCAGTGAGGGAGAACAGCAGAAATACCCTCACTAGTGGCTTGAGCCAGCATCTGGCAGTGAATTTCGGTGATTTTGTGTGTGGTCTGAAGCTGATTGGCTGATGCAGCATGAACTCAACACCTCAGATGTCTGTACACAGATCCAGGCCTCTGCTCTCCCTGTGATACCCAGAGGGGACACATTGAAAAGTGTGCACGTGCGCACGCACACACACACCTTGCACACACACGCTCGCGCGCCGCAAGGGAGCGCTACGGGGTACTACCTGAGAACAAGGAAGCCATTGACACTGAGAGGCCGTTCTTGGACATTTGAATCAGGTTAGATCCATCGTTACCATCTGTATAACACGATGATGACAAAACAGTTCACTTCAGTGCTTTGGCCAGGCCAAAGAGAAAGGGCATAACACAAGAGTAGCACTCACATGAGAGAAGCCCAGAACAGAATTCACATAACCCCTCCATGGACTTCAAATTGAGCCCAAAATCTAGCCCTCAGGGACTGAAACAAGGGCTGTGTTGTCAGCAGTCAGAGACAGGAAGAGTAAGAATTTATAGCTGGAGACTGGACTGCACTGTCTTCTCCTATTGTATTTTATAGTACTGCTGAGAAATGAGTCATCTACCCTGGAGGATGAACCAGGCTTTGAAGGAAAGGGACACCCAGGGACTCAGACAACTCTCCTGTAGGCAATAAGTTTGGTCACTCAAGCTGCCAGGAACAGAGCTCACAGGTATTACAGGTCAGGATATGGCCAGCATCATCTACTCCCACCTGAGAGAAAAGCGTTCAAAATTATGACTTCTGCCTGGGCAGGAGGACAGAAGGAGTCTCCCATCTCTCTCCTCTAAACCTGTGACGCTAGCTCTGCAGACCTGGCAAGTGAAACAAGAACCACCTACAAGCTAGAGGTGCTGTACACTAAAGGATTATAGAAGATTTCAGAGGCAAGTCATGCCACCACATGAGGGGAACTGGTTGCTCTGCTCATGCTCAGGATTCAGCCATTTGCTTGGAAAAAGCCACCTTGAAGGCCAAGGAACGTGCTCTTCTTCAGCGTGACTGACCTCAATACAATCATACCCAGGAGAAGTCTGGTTCTAAGCAAGCACCTAACACAGCCTTTCCCTCTCACCTTGGATCTCATACTCTTCCACATCCTCTGCAGAGCCCGAATCAGACAGGCGCATGGAGCCATGGGAGCTGAACTGGGACCCGCTGTCTGTCGCCACAAGGCCTGGAAGACAAAGGAAACGCAACACAGCCAGGCCATCAGTGGAAGCAGTCTGAACAGGACACTGACAGCTAAGGAAGAAGCTGATACCCAGACAGGGTCAGGCAAGGACGGATGGATGTTAAGGGTGAAAAATACTGTGGGTTCCTGGTGAAAAGGTATTCCCAATTCAGTGCTACCATGGCACAAGTGTTACATGGGTATAGTATCAGTCCCATTATGGTCTTCCACTAGTAGCAGAGTTTTGCAAATCTCTGCAGCACCCTGGCAACAATATGATTATTTCCCATGAACAGGCAGGAAGGCAGGATGCTATAAGGACAGGCAACGGGCAGAAAACCCACATCCCACCAGTTGATGAGCCCAAAAGACATCACCCACTGTCTGAGCCCATCTGGCAGGTAGGGAACAGGTGCTTGGTGCGGATCTGCTGGCGCCGAATGCGAATCTTTTGTTTAAGCTCCTGGATCTCCTTGTCGCTGTCTTCCTCCTCCTCCTCCAGCTGCCGGCTCATCATGTTGCATTTCATCAGCTCAATGGCAGCAATCAGTGACTCTGAGATACTGAAGTGGGCATTCTCCTGTGAGGCAAAACCATTCAGGGCTGTATCACAGGGAACCTGGGGACTCTTGGCAGAACATTATCCCCTACCTGTGGCAGGAAAGAGTGGAATATTCCTCGAGGGTGGTAAAAGGACCTTGTTCCCTGCTGACCCTATGAAACTTGACTCTCCTATGAGGACCTAGAAACTCAAGCCTTCCCAGGCACCAGAATTCTTGCAAAACACACAGAGCAACCTACAAAAAGGATGTACAACACATCCACTTTGGGGGCGCCCCTAAGGAGCCACAACATCTTGCAAAGCTGCCGCAAACAGGAGCATACCAATGAGCAACTCTGACCACAGATTCAAAACAGAAGTTCTGTGCACAGTTCTAGGGCAGGAAATACCGTGAGATTATCTTCCCTAAGGAGGGAAGAATCACTGAACCTGCAGTAAAAATACTTTCTCCCACATACACAGGCTGCTGCTGTCTCCCTCACCTTCTCCAGGTCTGCACAGCTGCCAAAGTCCTGTTCAGAGAGATAGCTGATGAGGGACTGCCCTTCTGAAGGTCTTCTGAACATCCCTTCCCCCGAGCTCAGGTACTGGCCAGAGTCTAGAAAAGCAAAAGACAAGCATATCAGGGAGGCACTTGGAAATCCTCTGCTGAAAGCACTGGGAAACAGCCTGCACTCTGCACTAAGACACCACCAAGCCCACGCAGCCAACAGCTGGTCCATCCTGTTGTAAGGACAGAGTGGTCAGGTCTGTGCTCCTAGTGTCTAACGGAACCAATTTGAGCCCCTTCAGATGACAACACAAAATCCCACAGCAAGTATCCTGAAATCACTCGGCCTCCTGGACATCCCACCCTAAGCTGAAGAGCAGGAGATCACAGACAGTCCTGAAGCCCTGATTTGCAGCTTCTTGACTTTTCTGGCTGCTGCCAGATGCTCTCTTGTTTCTCCACGACTCTGACATGAGAAGGCAGCAATATTAGAGCAATGAACAACATGGCCGCAAGCCTCCTCAGGGCAGGGGCCAGGTCTGACCTGGAGCACAAGGACACCTTGATTTCATATGGTCCTAGGCAGCACCCAACCCAAAGGGGTCAGCAGATAAAAACCCTGAAACTACTTGATCAGCACCAACGCTGCGGGACCCACACTGGCTACTGCAAAGCCCACATCTCCAGTATCTCCACTCTCCAGTATCTGGGAGTATCCAAATACTAGCCTATCTGGAAGTCTTCATTAATTGAAGCACAGAGCTAGACAGACCTTCCGGCTGCTATCTCCACACAAACAAGCCCTGCCAGAGCCCAGCTGGCTCACCACGGAGCCACCTCCCCTGTGCCTGTATGCCACAAGCAGGTGCCAGAAGCTGAAGGAACTACAGCACGCGGAGGAGTCTTACCATGAGCAAATGTCCCCACTGGGGCTCACTGTACTCACCATACTCCATGTAGAGGGAGCTGGGTGTGCTTACTTCACTGCTCTGGGTGGAACCAGATATGGGCCCTCTTCCTCCACCTGTGTCACCATGGGACTCTACAAGGGATGACAACACCATGCACACATCAGTATCCAAGAGGCACCCATCCCAGCCCACAGTACGGTGTGAAATGGAACGAGCTCATCATCACAGGGGCACGCACAAATGGATGGGAATCAACAAGGGAAATCATCCACTCGGCTGGTCTCAGATACGAAATGGAGCAGGCCACAAGCCCATGCCCAAACCCATAAAGAGGACAAAGCTAAAGGGGCATTTCAGGTAGGTAAAAGGCAAGCTCATGGCTAAGAGGCACGAACAAACTGCCCTGAAGCCCTCCCCAAAGCCAGATCCCACCGAGAGGAAGAGGAGACGAGGAGGGGAACAAAGGAGAGAAACTCATGAGAGCCACAGAGCGGTCAAGTCCAGAGCCACTCTCTCTTTAACCCCTAGCAGAACCAGGGAACGCAACCGTCTCTGGCAAGTGCCTCTACCAGCCCCCTCTTCTTCCTTCTAGAGCATCTCAAAGGGAAGAGCTACCCACAGGGCAAGGAGTCAGGATATAAAAGGAAACCTGAGCAGCCCAGGTATCTGTGGGGCTCCCAGCCCTGAAGAGCAGCCTGGATAAAGGTGGAAGGAGGCACGTGAAGGACACGCTGACGCCCAGCTAGGAAAAGGCAGGGTTCCCTGCACACAACCGTCACTAACAACCCCAGAGTCTCTGGGCTGAAGTGCTTAAGGTGACCTACACACGCTGCTGCCAAGGCTCTGCCCCATGCCCGCACTCCGGTGCAATTCGCCGCCAGGCTGAGCCAGTAGTGACTGCCACGAGCCAGCCTAGTCAGAGATAAGGAACCGCTGCTGTTCTAGGGAGAGCAGTGGCCCCGGAGAACATCTAAACAGAGCAACTGAGCAACTTGAGGACTGCTGCCAGATGGGAAGGCCTAGGCAGCTGGGGGTGAAGGAGGAGATTGAAAATATCCTGCAAAGAGTCGGGAGGGGAATGAGAATGAGAACATACAGGCATGGACATGGAGAGGCTCCAGCTGACGTCCTGAGAACAACAGAAGGGCAAACATTGCTCTTTGCATCTCCTGTCCCTCTTAACCTCCAGCTTCGTGCCATAGCCCTGATCAGTCTAGAGACTCCAGAGCCCAACGACACCAGCAGCTCCCAGCTGAGACCACAAAGAAACAGCTGCCAGAACCTGGCTCGGGACCAATCCACCCCACACCCTGGGTCACAGGACAGCAGCCATGCAAATGAGACCTGCCGGGGTGAGAGGCTCTCATAGCAGCCTGGCAGGCTTTACATGAACAAGATCACCCAAAGCCACCTCAACCCTATCGAAAAACAGTAGGGAAACCACCTCATGAGCACCAGCCTGGAGACGAAACGAATAACAGGGGAACTGCTTGCTGCTGAATGGCAAAGCGAGGCAGCGGCTGGGATCCTCTGCTGGAACGAGAGCTGGAACAGGGCGTAGGGCTGGGCACAGGTCTGTTTGCACTCCTCCTGCTACCTCCAGAAAGGAGCCTTTCTAGCCGCGGATCTCTCAGTATCTAGCAGATGTGAGTCAGACAAACCGAGTACCACTGCTGTTCAACGCATGCAAAAGAAAATGGCCCATTTTTCTGAGCCTTTATTCCCTACATGAGAGATGAAACCTCTCCTGATTTCAAAGCAAAGAGAGGGCAAGGGGAGGCAGCTCAGGGACTTGCTGGTCAGCACTTCGTAACGCCATGCAGGAGAGCCAGGCGCCATTCTTGGTCTGGTCCACTACACCCAAAAACCAAGCTGGGATCCTCAGCCAGGTAGCATGCATAAACTTAAGGCATCCTTCAAAGCACCATCTGGGACTTAGGGAAGAAAGATTTCATTTGTTTTGCTAAATGGATGGACATCAGTGGGTTGATGGAAATCCTGAACTTAACGCAATGACTGCTGATGAAGGGCTGTTATATTGCTCCCAAACCTGCCACTGGATCTTCTATTATAATGGTGATATCCCTGAGGCCTCCTGGACACAGAGGAGCAAGAGGGCAGCATTAAGGGAGAGAAAAGAGAGACAGACTGGTTACCACTCAACAAGGACCTGCATTTCTCACCTGAAAGCAGCACCAGCAGGCAGACTTCAACAAACCAGTTGTTCCTTCGTGTCCCACTCCTCCCCCAATGTCTTTACCCACGCAAGAGCATAGGAAGACCCAGCAAATTACCAGTACGATGACAAAAGGCCCAAGCCCCAGCCCCATGCCCTCACACACCAGCTGGGCAAGGTCAGTGGGAAGGCAGGACGGATTATGCCGCAGCATCCTTGCCATTTCCTAAGCCTCTGGGGAAGGCCACAGGGCAGCTGCCAACACCAGTAACGGACAGGCACAAGGAATTCTGGGAAACAAGAGGTCAGCCAGCCTCTCCAGCACATAGCAGGGAAGGTAAGGGCAAAGACCGCACTTCCCAGCTGGCCACCCACAGGTCCCCTCACTGACCTGTGTTACATGGCGCCAAAGTGGCAGCCAGCATCAGCCTCCCAGTAACAGCACTTCTCACAGGCCATCGTCCCATGTTTGTGCCCATACCCCAAAGCCAATCCCCACACCCAGAAAAGTAGCCCCATTACCATGTAACTTCCCCGAAGCCACATTGGTATCAGAGTGCGAGCGCATGTGGCTCTTCTTCAGGATGCTCTGTGGAGCTGAGGTCTGTCCCTCCGAGAAGCTGGACCGGCGTAGCAGGCTCATGCCCCTGCTTCCACCTCCACCACTCGCTCCCTGCTCTCCCAAGGAGGAGACCGAGTCCAGCTTCTGGGAGCTGCTGGAGGAGAACAGGTTGGAGCTGCTGCTCTTGTTGCTGTTGGTACTGTTGCTGCTGGCGCTGCTGCAGGCCCGGCCCCGACGCCCCAAGTTCCCAATGGCCAGGTACTCCGGCCCATCGTTAGCATCACTCTGCGGATCATCCTGACTCCCCATCCAAGTGTCCTCGCTCTGGCTCGTGGTGCTGGAACTCATCTCACTGGCTGGAGAGAAGGAGTCTTTGGGTGAGGGAATGTGGCAGCGGGTGACAGAGTTGGGCTGCTCCAGAGGGGACCTGCCCGCACTGAAGGAGGAGGACCTGGTGGATGAGCAGGGTTCCTGAGGCTGGCTGGTAGTGGAGCAGACAGAGGAGCTCGCTGGTCTCCTGTCTGGACAGAGGCAGGAACAGAACGTCACACACGTTGGCGCAAGCAGGCCACTCTATGGCAACAAGCACATGGCTTCAAAGCAGCATGCCCCGTCCCCACGGGCAAAGATAAGGGATCTCCGTATTAAAACAGGCAGAGATCTCCCTGCACCAGTCCAGCGCAATGAATCTAACAGCAGAAAAAAGGCAAGGCCTCGTACTAACTGCAGCTCCATTTCCAAAGCAGCAGCCCAAAAGGCCACAGCACACACATACTACTTCTGCTTTGTGCAGAAACTCAGGAAGCTCACAGCACGCCCAAGGATCGTTTACCCCGCTGTGTTACTGCCAGCTGCACAGAGGGGTAAGGGCTTTATAACATGCTTGTTCAGAAGCTTGAGTGAGCTGCAAACATGTGCTCCTTAGGGCTGCATTTTGACATCTGAGAGACGATCCAGAGAAAACTATGGATTCTATGAACAGATGCTGAATGAACAAGGGGCCTGTTCCGAGCTTCCCAGCCCACTCTCATTACCTGAGAGGCCAGAAGAGGCTGGGTGGTGCAGGCCAGAGAAGGATCCAAAGTAACGCTGTTGTGTGCAGTGTGCAGATGCGATATGCAGAGATCCAGGGAGCGTAGTCAGGCTCTGACTCTTTGTCACTGGAGACGGATCTTCACTCTTCCTCGTAAACTGAACAGAGGTGGCATCATTAATAAACCAGCACCTACAGGGCTACACGTCAAAGGAGCAGCTACGGAGACAGAAAGGAATCGATCTGCAGTGCCCCATGTGAGCACCTGGTCTCCAGCCAGTGAAGATAGCTGCAGCTCTAGCGCCCAGAAGAAGGCAGCTAGGTCTGCAGGGTGGGGGGAGAAAAAAAAATGGTATGGCATAGAAAGGAAACGGCTCTCTATTTACAGCTACATGACAGTCTCCCATCTGGAAATTACCAGGCTCTCAGTGCAATGATCCAGGCAGCCTAGTGCCCCAGGCAGACGGCTCTCATGTCCTCCAGCGTCGCGGTCGCGTGTCTCTCTTGTCCCAGCAGAGGGACCTGACGCACACACGGATGGCAGTGACGTGCCGGCCAGCTGAAAGAACACAGCCCCGATTTAATGAAAACGTCATTAGTATCTCTTCTCTGAGGAGCTCTCTGCAAAGAAAGCAGCCACTGTTCCCCTCCTCTGGAGGGGTGACTGGCACAGGGCTGCACCAGGAGTCAGTGGCGTCACCAGGAGCAGGAACCCAGGTGCCCTAGGCCTTGGGTGCCTGCCTTTCCCCTCTGAGGATGGCTGTCCCTCAGTACCAGGCAGCTCTGTTTGCTAGCCCTGAAGCCTACAGGGACTTCTGAAGAGCATTTTAAAGGTGTTTCTTACACAGAACTGGTTCCTGCTACCAGGTCCTCACACTCAAATCCTAGAAGCCAGTCAGAATGGAGGTGCTTGAATATGGGCTCCAACCAGCCATCTCCCCCTACCCCGACATCCGGCCAGGCTCATACAGACAGCGCAGGGAAAAGTTCACCACCTTCCTTCTCTCTTGGAGCTCCTTTTGCTACTTCCAAGTCCAGGCCCCTGTCCAAGGGCTCTGTGTGCTCTGAATGAGACATTGTACAAGCTGTCACAGGCGGACAGTGTTCTGGAGAGAGCCAGAGGCGCAAAGCCGAGGCCTCAACTCACCATGGATGTGTCGATCTGAGCCAGGAGCCTGGGGTTGTTCTGTTCCACAGCCTCCAGGCACTGTAACATGGCCGTGACGTGGGCGTCACTGAGCAGGAAGGCAGTATCTGCAGAGAGGAGAGTGCTGCTCAGTGGGGTCTCTCCCACCCACTGCCCCTAGCACGAAGGAGTTGGGAAGTGCAAGGTGCTGGACTAGGCCCTAACCCTCTAGCCAAGGAGGCGAGAGAGTCTCCCAGATCCAGCCTAAACCTTAGCTGAAAGGTTCCCACTCCAAATTATTACATTCTGGGCTAAGGTTTTTGTTTTGATTAAAAAGGGGCTGCTGAAAAACTTCTCTCCCTATTACTCAAAAGCACAGGATTAAAGAAAGATCCTGTCACAGACGAACACAGGTGTTTTTGTCCTCGCTACAAACTTTTTCTTTTTGATAAAACGTCAAGCTTTCCAAAAAATTATTATCACACATAGAGTTGCGCAAAGTTTTTGCTTCAATTTTTATCTACAAAGTAGATATGCAGCTGCATCTCCATATGTCATCTAAGGTCAGAGCTTGAGCTCTTTGTTCAGAATTCTTCACACGGAGAAAAAAGGCTCAAAATATTTTTGAAAGAGGAGATGATTCAAAGCCGAACTTCTTTCCCCATTTCGTTTCTCTTCAAAGGACAAAACATTTTCCCCAAGGCCTCTCACGCAACCCTAGACACAAAGGGTTATGTATAGACTCAGCCCTCACTCGACACCAGGCCGATTCACTACCTGCAGCAGAAACCTTCAAGCCCACACAAAAAGCTGCTACAGCCCACACTTCTGAGATATCAGGAGGGAGAAGCTGACGATGCTCTGTGCCTTCACACAGGCTCAAGCTCTCATTTGGACAGTGAGGAAAGCCCAGAAACAGGTAGGACCAAGCACGCTCCAGACAGGCTCACTGCAGAAAGCCCAAGCCCAGCAACTCCTATGTGCATCCAAGCTGAGCCTCCAGCATTCAGGTCGCCCACTTTGACAGCACAGATCGCTCCAATGCAAACCACCCCTCCTGCTACCTCCCTCGCTTGCAGACGGCACGTGGCTTGGAATGCCACCAGAGGGGTTGAGCCAGCAGGGCCGGGTGATGCTCCTGAGCAACTCTGCATCCGTGGGAGGCCCAGCTCCCTCACCACCCTCCTAGCCTGGTCTCCATCTCCAGCAGGCACTGTAGTTTCCCCAACATACCTCCTTTTGCTCTGAAACCCAGCCCAATCCCTAGTAGGGAGGAAAGGCCCAGCTAGACATTTTCATAAGAACAGGAAAAAGGCCCGTCTCTATTTACCTGCATAGAATTTTCTTATGTACTGCCTGTTGCCCAGGAGGGGTTTCAGCTGTGCCGAGAGGCAGTGGAACTGCAGGCTGTGTTGCAGCCACAGCTTCGCAACAGCTTGATCGCTTAGGCCGTCTGTGTTGGGCTGGCCGTTCTCATGCAGGCTGATGAACTGCAAATGAACACCACACACCAGTTAAGGTATGCAGAGACTAATAGAGGAGATTATTCCACCTTTACAGCTCACACTTTGGCCCCAGATAACGGCAGCTTTCCAGCACCAGTAACTGTCAGTGGGAACACAGTCACGTCCTAGCAGCTTCCTAGCCACTGACCAAGGCAAGACAGGGAGACAAAAGCACTGGAGAAGAACAACACTTCAAAGGTCAACCAGCGCCAGTGACCAAAGTTCTCCCTACAGCCACCAGCACTACATATTTCTCCTGCGTGCTCTCCCACCCATGTGTTACAGCCCTGACCTCGCAGAACCCCACACTCCCAAATGCAATTGCTTTCCTGAGGGGACAATCGTCATCTTGCTGACAAATTAACTGAGGAACACTACAGCTAAGAGCCTGAGCAGTTGCAGCTTGAGTTAAAGAGCTGGATTGCACTGCCGAGGGCAGTCACACCTCGCATCCTCCCTGAGCTGGCCTTGAGCACAGGCCCAGGAGCACGTTGCACATACAGACCACCAGTGGTCAGCCCCTTGCATTCTTCCTCACCACTCCCCAGAGAAGACTGCAGCAGAGGCCACAGACCCTGCTCACGCTTCTGTATCTGTGCCACAGAGAGAGTGTTCTGCGCTGAGGGGTCCGTCAGGGCACAGGGCAGCTGAGGAGCGAGACACAGGTATGTCCCTGTGTCAGCAGAGGGCACAAGCCAGGAATAGAAGAACCAAGTGAATAATCGGGCCAAGACACAACCAGGAAATGGGACAGCCGAAACCTTTAGAGATTTGTACAGCTGCATAAATCACCCATCAACATAGAGAAGCACCACTTGTGCTGGTTCCCTTGGTGATCCCTGTTATACCCAACCACGCGGAGTTGGAGACTGGCCTGTGAGAAATAAGCAGCCGATTGTCTAAGCTGAAACCATGCAGAGCTCCTGGGACGTGGCTTGTACACAAACACATGGCTGCCCTGCTTGGCTCAGCCCCCATATTTGAGGGGCTGAGCAAGCTGTCCCCTCCCCATCAGCCCCACTGCCTGCCACTTGATCCACGGCAGGCCAACAGTCAAGGCAACGCTAATTCACCAGGGAGGCTCACACCCCAGCCACCCTCTTCCTTCCCTGCTCAGTATGCAAAGCCACCCCACCAGAACTCACCTTTTCCACGTGATGAGCAGAGCTGGGACTCAGCCAGCGAATGTCTTTCACAAACTGCCAGTAATCCTTCTGTCTGCAACACACCTGCCCAGGAAACACAGAGTTAGACTCCACCAAAGTCCCACTGCAATGCTGCCTGGTGCAGCAAGTTCAGAGCAGTGAATCTGGACATCGGACACCTCCAGCAGAGCTGCCACATGATTCAACAGGCACTGAGAGGGAAGGAGTGATTAAATCCTCCCGAGCAAATGCAAAATAAGAGAGTTGGCCATCTAGAATAGGGCATTCAACCTACAACCTGCCAGGACTGATTATACAGCCCACAAGCCTGCTCCCAACAGCCTCCTGCCTAAAGGCTTCAGGACGGAGAACTATTCGGACAGCAACACCCACCTCTGGCTTGTCCTGAGAACTCTTCATATCCAAAGAAGAAGCAGACACAGCACACTTGATAGAGTAGGTGAGATCACTGGCAGAGGAGAAACAACTGGAAGGATATACAGAGCCCAAGCAGCCACAGACTGGGCAATCCCAGCACTGGACTGCCAGTCCTGGAAGCCTGATCCAGGGCATTCACCTTTCATCACATGAAAGAACTGCAGACTTGCTCAGTAAGGCCCCATCACCCTTCTCCCTGGACAAGGTAGTTGTGTAGCCCTGGGTTTATCTCATCATCCTTGCTGCCATGGGGCTGCTACAAGGAAGAACAGGCCTTTGAATTGAAGTTGCCCTCCCTGCTCCTGCAACAGGCTATATGTCTCTCACGTAGTCAACTCCAGGGGCAAAGCACCATGGCAAGTTGAGTCCCTGGCCCTGCAGAACCTCAGCACCAGCTAAAAGATATTTCCCGCTAGCCCCGTGTCACCATGAGCGGACAGCCTCTAACCCTAGCAAGGTGGGAAAATGGGCCCATAGAAAACAGAGAGAAGAGGAGCAACGGCGCTGCACAAGAGAGAAAAAATAATGAAAGGAGAGTATAAAAGGAAGTTTTGAAGATACAAAAGGGGGAAAGAGATCAAGTAAAGAAACACTGGCCTGAAGTAGATAAGTCATTTGCTGCCCCTGCCACACTGACCCATCAGTTGTGCATTCAGCTCCACAAGTGAAGCTATAGCAAGACAACAGATCCCCCAAGCTTTTTTTCGTCCATCAAGATCCCAGTCCATCATACAACGGAGATAGGGATATATCTTAAGACAGGGAAGGGACACAGCACTGAAAGGCCCACACCCCTGCTGTGGTGCAGAAGGATCCTAAAAACACGCTATGCCAACTGTAGCTCATCAGTAGATCACGGAGTAGAGCCAACACCACCACTGCTGGGCAGAAAAGGGGGAATGCAGATAGACAGAAGGGAACAGTTCTCAGATGCTACCTGCATTTATGGCACAGCACAGTTGGGGACTCAGCCCTCTGTCTGAATCCTCCCAATCACTCCGTGCATCGCTGCGTCACATACACATCCCTCTTTGCTTATTGCGTTTGAAGGTTTGCCAAGTCCAAAGTTGAGTTCCCATTATCACCATTCCTCTTCCTGCTAGAGCAGGACCTGGAGGAGAGTCCTGACGACTCAGCTCTGCACAAAGAGTCAGACTTTAGCAAGGGAACACAAAGGGCAACATGGAAGTACATCCCAGCAAAAACAGCAACAATTGCTGTCTTCTAATATGGCAAACCACCAACAAGGACACCAGCAGGGCTGAGCACTGCAGATAAGAAATTCGATGCAGCATGCTCTTAGCATTGCATTTCTATTAGCTCTTTGTTGCCGTTTGCCTCACCTTTATTCAGACAACCAGCTACTTTTTTTTAGTTACTCTTCCAGTTAAAGAGGAACTGTACAAAAGTTGCTATTTTCCTCATCACTTTATCGTGTGTAAACACAGCCCTGAAATGCCTCTCTTCACCAAAATGCTGATTTTTTTCCTCCATCTCTATTTCCTCTTTCACAAATGTCAGACGCATAGGTTCTGTTTTGTGGTTTCTTTGTTTTGGGGTTTTGTTTGGGTCTTTGAAGCCTAAAAAATCAACATGGAAATTTTAGTCTTTTAGATGCAGCTGGATTTTTTTTGACAAAGAAATAAAAGTCACTCAAAGGTTAAAAAACCTCTCCCCCTAGTTCTCTTAACATGTACATGTAATATCGAATTTCTCATTGTAGAAACAAAGTTGACATTAAAAAAATAAAATAAAAAGGAAGTGTTTGGCTGGAACAAATGCAAAAACACTTCTGTTAGGAAACTTTATATTTTTTAATCAGCCTCCCTTTACAGCTATTTTAGATCGAGACTTCTGTAGCGTCACACATCCCCAAGCACAGGAGACTTTTAACTAAAAGAACTGCCTTTACATAGCGACAAAAGCATCAAGAAAGGTAACGTTGTCTGCTTTGCAGGTCTAATTTTCCTTAAGCTCTGGAATGAAAAGCAGCTGATACACAGACAAGGATCAATCATTCAAGACTGTCTGTCAGAAAGGAGCACTGTACACCTTGCATTTAAGAGGTAACTTCTTTCTCCGCTTATCTCCCAGCAAAGGTCACTAGCCTGCGCCACTGGGGCCTAACAGCAACAGCACGCCGTCCTTAATGAGCGTCACCTCACCTAACAAATCCAGGTAGCAAAGTGCCATGCTGGGAGGGCCTGCCTGCCTGACTCTTTCTGGAGGCCTATTAGCTTGGGTGCAGCGCTATATAAACGCAGTTTTATTACGTCTGGACGCAAGCTGGCCCTGGGTAAACCTTTTGAGCTTTCTCTGCTCTGCTCATTCAGTTGCAGAGCTGGCTGATGGGAAGCTTGCCCCAAAGCATGTCCCACAGGCTTACTTTAACTTTCCATTTTGAAGTAATTGTGGCAGAAATAGTAAGCTGAAGGAGAGATCTTCATGCCTCTGCACACAAGCGCTCTCCAGAGTGGAAAGGAAAAATGCTTTCAGGTAGTCATGGAGGAGGGAATGGCTGGATGAGCAACTGCAAGGGATGATGAGAGCACGGAAAGAGATCCCATTCATGCAGAGTGCAGACTAGGCTGTTGGCCCCAATTATTAACAAAGCTAATCAGAAACAGTAAAGATACGAGGATTCTCTTGCCAGACCTCACTGGGGAATTGTCCAAGTACACATGATATGGGGCTGACTCATTGTAAATTCAGCTTTAACATTTCGCTGCAGGTTGCAGCAGGATGAAAGAAGAGAGGACACAGGTACTTAGAAAAAACATGTCAAAAGCATATGTGACTGAAAGAACACATGTACGAGTCCTCCCTACAACTACAGTGCTTGTAAGGCAAGCTCATCTCCTGCTCTAATCATTTCCCACACTGATACAAGCACTGTACTCAATCTATACTATGAACGTCGAAGAAAATTACAAGGAGATAGGGCTGTCTGAGCTCCTCAGTGACTGACACCAAAGCTGCTCAGACAGGCAGCTATGTCAGAAGGACAGAGACCTACCTTGTCATGGATGAGCCCATGGTAAAGGATGCTGTGCATGTCTCTGCAGAGCCGTTCCAAGCCGCCATACTTAGACCAGACATTTGGGTTGCTGGTGGACACCAACCCTTCCACTGTGGTCTTCAGATTGCCTAGCAGTTTCCAGTGCTCTTTCCTGCAGAGAAACATAGTAAGTTCCTAATGAGCATCAAATACGAAAGAACAGGAGCTGCAGAGCAGGACAACGGTGTTACATTCTCTCCAAGGAGACTTTGGTCAGACTGAAACCTTTGATGATACAGAAGCTAGAAATACTGAACTAAAGGGCCTTACACCTTCCTATGCTTTAGCCCTGGGGTCACCTATCCATGGTTTGCGGACAAGAGGCCCCACAATAATGCTTGGGGTGACTGGCAGCCACTGCCAACATGGTCTCAGGTGACAGTCAGAACAAGAACGAAGGTGCCTGCAATACACTTTTTGTTTAGTACAGGCCAGCAAAGACTGAGGACCTCTTTTCCAGCCAGTTTCTTGCCTGCTTTACTCACACCCTTTATCAGAGGCTGTTAAGAGCAGTAGTGTTTCAGCTGAGAGAAGAGAAGTATAGCACCCATTAAGGCAACATCGTGACATACACTAACAGCCCATGCCACATCCACATTAACTGGCACTCTGCCGAGCACTTCGCTATGCGTCAAGTATTTGAGCATTTTCAGGATGAGGAAGTGCTCCGTTCCTCATAGAGGAAGTTCGTTAACTCTTCAGGGGCATACAAGCATTTTGACTATTCATTTCAAGGATCTGGGGACAAGACACGCTATACTATGAAGTGGAAGACAGGCACACGGACAGCAACGGGGCTGCTCTCTGTCCCCTGAGCTGCTGTAGATAAAAGTAGACATTCTTACAAAAAACCAATTACATTCTTGACAGTGATTAACAACCTGCAAGTGGCAGGTACACTCAAGAGCTTGCAGAGCATTCCTCATCATCAACTCCCTCTACTGCCCTGTGCGCAGCAAACAATTTCCATTAACAGCCATGAAGTGGGAGTGAGAGTACCAAAGGGTAATATGATTTGCCTGTGTAACAGCAACTTTGGGGAAGGAAACCTTGGAGGACTCGCTTCTGGCTCTCTTCACTCAAGCTGCTTAACAGTGTTGCCAGAGGAGTATCAGCTGTCAGAAATATGTATTCAGATAGGAGCAACTCTGTCAGAAGCGACAAGAAAGTTGCAAGGTACGTTTGGATGTGTAAACGCCAAAAAATGTGCTTCTGCAGGCTTTTTTTTTTTTTTTTTAACAAAAACATTCAAGATGACCTCTTAGAATGAAAGGCTGATGTTTACACTGACAAGTAACAAGTACAGTGTCTCAGTCAGTAAACCCTCTCACCAAAGGCAACTTCCTGAGGCTTTTTTCCATCCACAGAGCAGGAGCTTTGGGCCCCTGGTCAGAGAGCAGCTGCAACCGCTAAGCAGTATCACTTCATCAGCTCCTCCCCAAGCTACTTCTAACACTCAGCACTAAGTAATGCAAGTGAAAGTCCAGCCACACTGCCGAAATCACAAGTCAGTGAGTCAGGGAAACTCCCTCCTTGTTATTTTATGCTATAAAAAGCATGTACTGCTCACAATAACGCAGGGGTAGTACACACTGGAAGACAGCAGAGACCCAAGCCCTTACCAAATGACTTGTCTTGCTAAAGAAGGAATTGTGTGTCTTCCCAGAGGTAGGAAAATTGCAATCCAATAGACTGGAGTCACAGTTCCCTCTTAACACAGGGAAAAATATTAATTAATCCTTAAAAAAAAAAAAAACTAAAAATGCTTTAAAACATCACTTCCGTCACTGAACTCAGACGCACGTAGGAAACAACTGGTACGATGAAAGCACCTTTGCTGAGACGATTCAGAAGCTACCAGAAGTGAATTAAATCCCTGAATCAACAGTAAGAATCCCACAGGACTGAATTTGTTGACCCAAAGGATTCAAAAGCAATTCACGAGTCAGATGCACAGGACTCTTCGCTGACACCCAAAATGCAGCTGCTTCTGGGCTGGAACACGGTGTGTATGTTGAAAAGCACCCAGTTACACAAACCTGAAGAAATTAAGAACTGTACATTTGGTTGCAGGTGGCAGGGAAATTGAGAGAGGCGCACCACATTTCAGCATTGCCTGGACTCATGGATTAACCCCTTGAGTAGTGGCAGGATTTGTTCCTCTCTTATTGACAGAGCTGACAGAAAAATCCTGGGCTGCCAGGAGGGACACAAAAAAGACCCGGTTCCAGCTGCCCTCAGGTTCCCTGTTTCAGATGACACTCACAGCAGTACTGAGAAATCTGGTTGTTTTTACTGAATAAAGAGACTTCCTGACTTCCTCTTTGCTAGTTCTAAAAAAAGCTTAACCCAGCCTGATAAAGGGGATAAGGACAATTAAAATCACATCACAAAAAAGCCCAGGAAATTCTTACCCCCGAAGCAAATCATCCCGCTTCCAGGAAGAGCCAAGAGAGCAATATACCCAAGAGAGGTCACGCTACATGAGCAGAGATGCCCCTACAAGAATCACACGTGCTTCTTCTTTCGTGCTTTAACATAGCCTGGTTTTCCCCATCCTCAATAGCTGAGCGCATTTACAGAGCTCACTGCTGTGTGCCTGCTCTGGTTCAGCAATTTGTGCACGCCAGCTGCTGCCGGGGTAACTGTTTTCTCAGACACTGGACTGGGGTGAAAGAAGACTTGGCAGGAGGGATGGTTCACTCTGCTCAATACCTGAAATGCAACTGGATTTCTCAGGGTTTCACTCAAAAGAGCTCAGTTCTAGCTGGGGATGTTCTTTTATGCATCATGATGCAAGTCAGCTAGGCAAGAATCTGGATGTGATCTGACTTCAGAGGAGACACTAACAACAACTCAGCCTAGATACTAGCAAAAGTATTTCCTTGAGGAAACAATGGATTGGGTGTGCCTGCTCAGAATAGGGTTATTATCTAAGGGATTATGGTATACTCCTTCATACAGCAAAAAAGAAAATTCCGTCCTGAAAGGGGGACCAAATTCTGAGCCGCAACAGACTTTTCCTAAGGATCTTGCTTCAGTTGTTGAAAAGGAACGGGTCATTATTTCAGGGCTGCCCATGAAATCTGATACACTGGAATATATCAGTGAGACCTCAAACGCATCTCTCTTTCTTTAAAGATGTTCCCTCACTCAGCCTCCAATTTTAACCACCATCTCCATAAAGTCAGCCTGGGTGCTCATGCTCTTTGCTTTCCAGTACAAACTCTATCTTCAGATACAACCACATCAGCTTGCTGCCAGGAATTGTTCCAGAGATAATGGAAGCTTTTACATCCCAGCAATATGGGACAGAATCCAACCTTGGAGTTAGAAATCGCTCAATGCCACCGCTGACAACAATGATGCAAGGTGCTGAGAAAAATCCCACTTGCTCTCCCAAAGCTTTCTCAGTCCCTCCATGCCAGCTTGAGTAGAAATTTCTTTTGGTCCAAGTTAGCAAAGGTGACTCATAGCAGACGCAGGGAGCCACGCTGCTGAGTCAGGTGAACTTCTTCATTTAAAAACAGCCCCTCAGTTACATTCCAAAACAGAATCACATATGTAGCTAGTTTTCAAAAAGTGAGCTTATCTTTCCTATAAAGACACATGCCGAATGTATTCATAGGCCCCACAGGAGAAATCTAGCAACCATGTACTCGCTTGAGCATTGTTCTCCACCTGGAGGAATCACTTGATCCTTCTTAGCACATTAAAGAGATTGGGCTGAGGTTACTGAGGTCATTTGTGAGTAACCGCGGAGGGACTTCTGCGAGATTTCCCAAGGACGTTCCTGTGCTCACTGACAGTTCCTCCTGCAGGTTTCAGAGGTGACATGTAACCTGCCACTGTGCACAGACTCCGCTGAACGCTGCCATCCACAGGTTTCCTAGACAACCAGCAGCACGTTTGCCTGGGCTGTGCTCTCTGCTCTTCATACAGGCTTGGCACTTCTGAGAAGAGGTATTAAAAGAAACGCAGACTTCACGCAATTCATCCACAGCAGCAGGGAGCAGCCCACAAATCAAAGGAGCTCTTCAGCTCAGCAAACCAGCTCAGTAAGGACCAGGCGAGGACAGTGGAGCAGGCCAGCTGGGGCACCGAGCTGCAGGGTGCTTGCGCTATTGCTAAAACTGGGGGCACAAGCAAACAGGCTCCCCCAGTAAACATGGCTACATCTGCTGCTTCCCACAGCACCAGGGTGCCCTTTCTCTGCACTGGCAAAGGATTAGAGAGGAAAACGGGGATTAAAGGCAGTTTTTAGCCTTCCTCCCAGCTTTAAAAATAGTTTTGCCTGCTCATCCTGGTGAAGCCTCCCACAAGCAGATGATCACAACTAGTGCACCCTAGGCTACTCTCCATCAGACGTGAATCTACACAGGGCTTGCCTGGAACATGCCAGCACTAAAATATTGCTTTGACCAATCCCACACCACGTGCAAGCCATCCCGTTCACCGAGTCAGCGCATCCAACCCAGCGCTGCCCAGGCGCACGGGCGCTCCAGCATCACTGCGCCTACACGGCCACACTGCACCCAGCTGAGCGTGCTCCGGGCATTACTCTAGCCAGCTTCTTTGGGAGGCCAACCCCGACACGGCACGGGGAGACAGGAGGAAGGCAGAGGCCAAGCTTTTGCTTGTAAATGCTGAGACCACAAACACAACCGAAGAGACAATCTTTGAGCAAATGACATCTGTTAACTGCGGTCCTCCCCCAACCCAGGAACTTCTTAATGCAAGCAGGTGGCCCCAGACAGAGACATGCAAAGCAGGCCCCAGCTGCAGCTGCCTCCCCCGGGACCAGCTGGTCACCTTCCTCCCTCACTCCCACCACCACTCCCCTTACAGGTTCTCTCCTCTGGGCCCTGCCATCCCCTGGGCCTTGCTGCCACGCCAGCTGAAGGCAGCGGCTCTTTGCTAACCCGCACCACTGAATCAACGGCCCTTCCACTGCTTCCTCCAGCACTGCTGCATGCTTTTCATCACCCACTCCTCACTTCAAGGCACGGTGAGCTTTCCTTCACTGCCTGGCAAAAGGTGAGCGTTAACTTTCCTGCTGTGCTTTGATGTGACGTTTTCATCGCAGCCTTTGCTCCCTGATGCGTTTCAGACTTGTCCCTTAGGAGGAGAGACAGCAAAAACAGACACAAGATTCTCATTTTCCTCTCCTGCCTTTGCAGAAGGACAGACTTTATAGTAAAATGCCTTTTGCTTCTGTATTTCCCAGGATCCTACACAGGAAGCTGGACCCCGTGACCTTTATCCTATCACTATCAATCACATCCACAATCGGCAGTGATAAGCACCTCACTGGGAATTACAACACTACACTGTTTGCAAAAAGGACGATGAGGCTGTGCAAGGCCCATGCCAGAGCGCTCTCCAGTGCGCCAGAGTAAGAACTGACAGGCAGGCGAACAAGCAGGTGCCACCACAGTGCCAGCACCAGAGGGGACAGTGACCTCCTCTTTCCCTGGGAGAATTACAAAAGTTCAGCACGGCCACCGTGGCATTACCTGCAGTCGTTTCTAGCCACTTCTTACCTATCTTCCAAGTTGCAAAACAATCCAAGAAAGAACAGTACTACACCGGGCTCCACTTTTTAAGCAGTGGGTGCTCACTGGGACAGCCTTATCAGTGACCTAGCATTAAAATTTGCTAGCGCAGGACGTGGACTTTCAAAGGCGAGAAAATGCACTAAGATAATTCGTGGAAGAAAAAAAAAAATGAACGCAGTCAATTCCATTTACCTTTCTGAATCTGCTGGTAGCCTGAAACATTCAAATCCAAAAGGTACCCCAAACCTGCAGTATAGTTGAAAAAGTACGAGTAGCATTTTCACAGCTGATATTACTAGCAGAAATACAGCAGCTAGCTGGAGTCTGTCAGATAAGGAACGCGTCTCTGATATCAGGTTTCAGCAGTGCCCTCCTCTCCAGCCAATGCTCTCGTTTTCCTCCAACAGTCTGTCCCACACTTCTGAACACTAGTGCAGAACTCAAGCGCAAAGCAAAGACTGAAAACATGAACAAAATCTGAAATAAATAGGACTTATCATGAAAATATTCCCTACAAACACCCTCTGTTACTTGAATAAATGACAAGAGAAACCACGCCTAAAGCATAAAATAAGATCAAGCAGATGAAGCTACTGCAGCATCGCCGTTCTCACCTGTTGGTGTCAGAGCACAGGCCTCCAGCCACGGGCGCACACAAGGCCTTGCATTAAAAACTAAAGGCAAGCTAAAGAGTTATCCTAAACATGTACAACAGGCAAAGCAGCTCACTGCCAGAAGGGTAACGAGGAATAATCCAAAAGCAGTAAACTGCCGAGACACTAGAAACGCAGCGCAGCCGTCAGGGTGGGAGGGTTTCTCACTCAAGCAGAAGCTGTACAGAACAGCGGCTCGGCAGTCACTGTCCCTGCTACGGCTTATGGCGGGACGCTGTAGTGGAGACAGAGCATCAGGTATTCAGCGCACGTGCAGCCGTACGTCTGCAGATTTCACAGGGTGCAGAGCGACTCACTGACCCAGGGCAGGCAAAGCTGGCAACACGCTGCCTTAACAGCCACTGATACAGGGTGCTTCCTCCCTCCTGCTTTTGAGGAATCAAAGGGACTAGAGGGGCAGCTGACACGTACAGACGTTCCCGTCCATCTCGGCAAACGCTCAGCTCCAACTACCTTTTGGACAGGCAAGATTTGCTCCCCACCGCCCCCCGTGAGATGCCCACATCTGTCCCTTCCGGCTGCCCCCCAGACAACCTGCATGCGGACAGCCCAGGCCTTCTCTGCCCCGCTGTGGCTTGGAGACCCCGCGTGCCCACCGTACACACCCGCGGTTACTACCCACACGCGCTGCTCTGCCCCAGCGGCACCTTGGAGACCCTCAGCACCCACGCACGCGTGCGTGCGCGCACACGCACATCACGCTTCTCCTGCTTCCCAGGCACCAACTGCTCGTACCCAGTTTCTTGCACGCGCGCCCCTTGCCCCCAGTTGCGTCCTGCACACACGCCCCACCCAGCTACCGCACGCCCACAGCCCTGTCCCCGGTCGCATCCTGCGCACCTTGCACACACGTTCGCGTACATCCCCTGTCCCCAGTGGTGTCCTAGGTAACCGTCACGCACACATGCGCGCACCCCTACCACCACCCAGTTATCCCCTTCGTACACACGCGTCGCCTTCCCCAGGCACGTCCCACGCTCCCCGCGCCAACAGACACAGCGTGCCCTGCCCACTACCCACGCGCGGGTGTCCTGCCGCCCCTGCACGCAGGCACACACCAGCCCCTCACGCCCCCTTTGTAGGCACACGCCCTCCAGCGCGTCCTGCCCCCCCGTCCCCCCTCACACCCCCTGCGCACACACACACTAGTGTCACGCTTCCCCTACATCCATATCCACAGACGTGTTATGCCCCCTACACACACACCCGTGTCATGTCGCCTCATGCCCACAGAGCAGGTCATGCCTCCCCTGCACACACGCACGCACGCGAGTGTGTCATGCCTTCCCTATATATGCGCCCATTATATATATATAAAATATATATCTATGTAAACGCACACGCGCACACAGCGTCATGCCCCTCGACACCCCGCAGCATGCTGCGCCCCGACCACACCTCCACCCCGCGATGCCCCGGCGCGCACACCCCGCTGTGCCGTGCCTCCCCCGCGGCCAGGCACGCAGCCTGCCACGGCCCCTGCACGCGCACAGCCCGTCTGTCACCCCCACGTGCGCGCGCCCCCGCGCGACACACACACACACGCACACGCACACGCACACACACACGCACACGCACACTCACTCACTCACACCCGCGGCCCCACCTGCTCTCCGCGCGTCCCCCGCCGGGCCCGACCTCCATCCCGGGCGCGCGCAGCCCCGCCGCCGCCGCCGCCACCGCCCGGCGCCGCCGCCGCCGTCACGTGGGGGCCTCAGCGCCAGCCCCGCCACGAACTACAGCTCCCGGCGTGCCCCGCGCGCAACGGCAGCTCCCCGGCACCCTTCTGAGGACGGGACTGCATTTCCCGGCGCGCCCCGCGGGAGAGGGGCAGGGGGGACTACAGCTCCCGGCGTGCCCCGCGCGCGGGCCCGGTGTAGGGCGGCATGGCGGCGGCGGGGGAGGAGGAGCCGAGCCGAGCCGAGGCGAGGCCGTTGTGCCGCCCGCCGAGCGCCCGAGCAGCCAGCGCCAACCCTCGGAAAGAAATGTTCGCGCGGCGGGTTCGCCGCGCCACAGCGTGACGCCAAGAGACCTGCTCACCTAACCCAGCCTCGGAGAGCTGGAGAACATCGCGATGGAAAGACAAAAAACCACCAACCAACCCACCCACCCACCCACAGCGCGTCCCCGGCAAACGGCTCAGGCACCAAACGCACCAGCGGAAAGGCGGACAAGCGGAAAGAGGCTTTCTGCTGTTACTCGCTGTAAAGAGGATGTGAAAAAGGTGCCAGAATTATACATACTTTCCACTCAAAATCAAAGAAATGTAACTTGAAAAAGGGATACTGCTGCCATCAGGCCGAGTACACGCAATGACAAACGATCGTGGGAGAGAAAACCCAGATATGTCTCCAGAGTTGTTTGATGTGCTAACGGCGTCTCAGACCCCCCAGGTCTCTGTAGTCTTTTACGCAATGGAAACTTCTTATAGCTGTTATTCTTCACGGTGAATATATGAGAGTCACTGACAATACATACACAAATACGCCCCCCTTCACCAGAGACATTTGTAAGGTTTACTGCATTGCTTATTGCAGTGGTACAGTACTGCAGCGGCATTTGGGGGCACAGGCTTCTACACCGCTATTGGGAGAGAAATAATAACATCCAGCACATGTTTCTCAGAAGGCACTTAATGAAGAGACTAGGACTCCCCAGGCATCCTGCTAATCATATACAACTGCAACAGCTTCCAGCAAGATCTGTTAGACAGAATGTCATTGAAAACCTCTTCAGAAAAATCACCATTTTCCCCTGCTTCATCATGCTATTTTGCATATGCTACTAACATACATTATTTAACATGGATAATGTTTAACTGTTGTCAAGGCCTGTGGCAATCACATATCATTTAAAAAATTAATCCATCAAAAATAAGTCTGACCATACAGAGCTTATAGTCATGCACACCTCTATTAGCTTATATGACTGAGCTGGGACTAACCTAGAGGATAATTCCCCAATTTATGCTGCAGTGTAGAATGTAAGGAGTGCCAAGAGGACAACCATTTTAAGTGTATGAGAGCAGATCTTTTTGCTACACAGTAGTGGAATTTGGAGCATCACAGACCAGGTGCCTGTTCCTGAGGCATTTAGTAGCTGATTCTTTGGGTGTGGTTTCTGCCTGGTAATTGTAACAACTCCTCCAGAGAATTTCAACCATGATGTTTAACAGGTAACACCTAGTGCGTAACTCCTCCCCAGCGTACCATAACAAGAGGGATTACTCGGCAGCCAAGCCCTGGTGTCTCATTTCTGAGGGGGGCAACAAGTGCTCAAGAAGAGATCCAGAAGGAAAAGGGCCAGCTCCAACACCTGCTACAGCCCGGGGAAGTTTCAGACATACTGTCTCCCTGTGGTGGGATACAAACTCAGCAGGACTGCATAGCATTAGCAAGTGGAAAAGGTGTTAGTTGTGCAGACTGAAGCGAATAAAAGAGGGGGACAGAATTATTCAAATATACCAATGTGTTGACACACGTGGCTCTGCTAATAAGAGAATAAACAGGGCTGTATGCTCAAAGACATTGAGAGTTGGAACACAGTTGGGAGAGACCAAAAAAAGAGTCTGGGACAGAACTAAGTTTTTTTATATGGTTAAAGTACTAGTCCTCTGTAGCTGTCAGTGCCACATGGAGCAATTGTCACTTGGTTAGATGCTGACACGTTCCTGACAGCAAGACAGAAATACAAGAGCTGATATCTGCTTTGCAGCCTACGTGATCTCTACATTATTTTGGCCATTTGGGGCTCTGAAGAAACAAATACTCTTCAGGAACAGAACGTTTCCTTGATTTTCTGTTGTGCTGGGCAACGGACTGCTTGTATCCTGTTTTGATAATAAATGCCACCAACTGATGTGGTACAATCTGCATTTTGTCTGTCTTCCACCTGTCACGAGGGCAGGCAGCATCTGTCACCTTTACAGCTAGCACATTTGTTGTGGGTTAAACAGAGCATTTGCTTATCAGTGTGACACAGTCACCAGATGGAGCTGCACCCCGTAGCGTCACAGATATTTGGTTTAAAGTGTTATGACAAATATGTGGCATTTGATTTTAACACCTCTACTATTGGTATTTATTGGTTAACTTTGTAGTAGCATCTTCCCTTTAGAATATAACCTTTGAAAACCTCAGGTCCCCACTCATCATCATAAATTGATCACTCGTCATCATAAATTTCAAATCTGTGACTCTTAAGACTCAGTCTTTGAAATTATGCTGCACATGGCAAATACAGGGAAGAAAGCGGGGCTAGAACTCACGGCTTCCTGCACTCTTGTCGCAGGCTTCTCTTGCTTGGATGAAAGGAAAATCTTTCACGAGTTGAAGATGTACTATGTCATTAATTGAGCCATTCTCTTCTATCCGGTAGAAAGCAGCAAGACAAATATTCAGAATAATTTTATTTGCCTTATTTTAAAAGGGGAGAGATGTATAAAGAGTGTAAATGGTTAGCACAAAGCCTTGTTACCCACCTGTAGTACAGTACAGACCAGAGGCCAGAAAGCCTCAGCAACTCCTGTGATTCTTGCTTTTCATGATTATACTTCTGGAAAGATCTCGAATTCTGCAGTTAAGAAGCAACAGACTGTACAGTATTTAGATGTGGGTACCTCCTAACACAGGACAGCACTGTGCCAGAGATTATATACATGAGAGTTAGCTATGTATTGGGTACTTAGGGTGTTGCATTTGTCACAAAGGTATTTGCTAGGGGATATTTATTTTAGTAAATGAGCACATGGGGTATGTAGGCAATTTAATAAAATGTGAGAGTCTCCATAATGCAAGGAGAAGGTTGTCTGTAAGGTTGTGTAAATGGAAACATTTATTCTTGCCCAAGGGTGTTTGCAGCAGGGCACCTCTCTGTATGGCACCCGTCCCTCTCTGGCTGCAGTCAGTCAAACCCTAAAACAAGTGATCCTTTGGTCACAGTGGAAACCCTACTGAACTGAGGGCAAGGGAAGGCAGCCTCAACACAACCCCTGGAGAAAACAATGGGAGATGCGGACAGTAATACAAGATGACCACTGTGAATAGGGGAAGTGGATAAGGATTTTCCTTTCAGTATCTATTGCTCGGTTTCTGAAGGAAATCTGGCTTACATGATCATACTGCCTGCCCATCTCATCCTTTCCTTAGTATCTTTTGAACTCATCGACTAATCCCAACCAAATTTGAGCAAGATGTAGAGAGTTTAAAGATAATTACAATCATGTAAGTTTAATAAAGACAGTGTCTGGATAGAGGAAAGGAGTGCCACTGAATGCAGTGCCACTGAATGAAGAAGAGAGAAATCCCAGCCCTGATGCAGCTCATTTAGCAGGAGACGACTAACTTCTTGGTATTTGCGTACTGTTGACTTATCAGCAATGCACACAGCCCCAAAGAATGCAAATATAGAGAAAAAACAGGCTTGACTAGTTTCCTTGTTCAAGAAATAAGTTGTTCCTATTCTCTTTTGAATTTCTGATTCATGTGCTTCTGCAAAAATCTGGAGAACATAACAACTCTGAAAAGAACCCAAAGAGAATAAAAAGTCAATAAAACAGTCTTATCGTTTCATTTTTAAATGGTAGATTTAAGCCTACTGCATAGTATGTTGGGACTGGGACCTGTTTTTGAATCTTGAGGTTTGAAGACGTAAAACCTTAAGAAACTCCACTGCGTTGGTACTGCTGCTTACAGAACGGGCTGCTTGACTTCACTGCATGGGGACGGTGGGCAAAGGCGTCTCGCGTCCAGCTTCTGAGCTGAACACCCTTTCCTCTACCTGGCAACGGCTCAGCACTACCAACCGGCTCTGTGGTCGGCACGCGGCTTCACGCCCTGCGGCGAGAGAAAACCGCCAACGGGCCCAAACCACCGTGCACCACCCCCGCAAGAGCAGCATCGCCCTTCCACGCTGCGCGGCGGCATCGCACCCCTTCCCCGGGCCCGCATCGCCTTCGGGCCCACGGGCGCCCTGGGCCCAGCCACGGGGCCCACCGCCGCGAGGCCCGCACTCGGCCCGTCACCCCGGCCGCGCCATCCCCACCCTCCCCCCGCCGGGGCGGCGGGACGGGCCTCGGTGCGTGCCCGGGGAGGCCGAGGCGGCGCCGCCGAGGGGGAGGCGGGCAGAGGCCCGCGCTGGGCCCCGCAGGCCGCAGGCGCCCCCCGCCCCCGCCCCGCTGTACCTTCTCCTCCCGGCCGGCAGGGGGCGGCGCAGCGCTTCCCGCCCGGGAGGCGGTGGCAGCGGAGGCAGCTCCTCTCCTCGGCGCAGGCGCCCGCTCCCCGGGCGGATGGAGGGTTACTGCGCATGCGCGGAAGACGCTTGGGGGGGGGAAGGGGGCGCCCTAGCGCTGCTCGTGGCCGGGGCGGGGGGGGTTGCGGCGCATGCGCCGCCGCAGCCTGCGCATGCGCACGGCTCGCTCGCTCGCTGTGGGCTGAGGCGGTGAGGGGAGGTGGCGGTGGTCCTCTGGGAAGCCATGAGTGGGTTCGGGACTGCGAAGCCGCTTTCTGGCTCCTCGGCTGCGGCGGCGGCCCGGAACGGCAGCAGTGACAGCCTGGAGAAGATCGATATGTCTCTCGGTGAGGAGAGCGCCTCGGGCCTGGCGCCTTGGGGGAGGGAGTGGAGGGGCGCGGGCTGAACCAAGTGCCGGCACTCGGGGGGAGGCGAGCAGCGCTATCCGGAACGAACCAGCCGAGGTTTGCCGGGCTGCAGCGCGGGCGGAACCAACGGGGGGATGTAGAGGGGCTGGGCTGCACCAAGTATGGCGGGAGAGGGCGGCAGGGCCCTACCATCTCCAGAGCGCGGCGGGGGGCGGAGCGGGAGCAGGGCGCGACCCCCGTCGGGGCCTGCGGGAGGCGGGTCCGGCGGTGCCCGGGGGCGCCCGCTGCTGGGGCTCGCGGGCCGGGCCGGGCCCGGCTTCAGCGGCTGGGTCCCTTTGTTGCCGCCGGGTGCGCGGAGCAGGTCGCGGGCGGGGCGCGGCGGTGGCCCCGGCCCTGGGGAGCCTGCTGGGCCTGCTTGGTGCAGGGGCAGGGGCGAGGAGGGCGCAGCTCAGCCGCCCTTTCCTCTGCCCTCACCAGGCTTTGAGGCTGGTGGTGGCAAGTCTCTCCTGGGCCTGAAATAGTTTCTCGGTCGAATGAAGCACGGTGTTGTCTGTACCTAGTAGTTCCCTGTGAAAATCTAGCAAAGAAGAGCCCCAGCTTTCCCTTGTGGAGTGTCTTTCTAATGAAGTGTGCGTGTGTGTGTGTGTGTGTGTGTTCACACTTTTTTCTCTTTTCCTTATAAATAAATAATAAGGAATAAGGTCATCTCCCCACCTTCCAGTTGGTTGTTTATGTCAAGAAGTTGCACAGCCTCATGAAACACCTGTAGAGTTGTGTCTCGGTGGTATCGGAGAACCTGACATCTGTACTGTATGCACCCCCGGGGGTGCCTCGGACTAGCTCTGCCCTGGTCCTCTGCCCGGAGCCCCCATAAATGTGTTTGGGAGCACGTTTGGCCCATTCCAGGAGTGCGACTTGCAGTTTAGTTTTATCCAGAAAGAATTGGGTTTGTATGCTCCAAGACTGCTCCATGATGTTACTGCCAAAGCATGGTAGATGGGTATTATTGGGAGGTTAGCTTCAAAAAGGGAATTCGTGGTTTGAATTAGAGGGTTGATGTAAACTCAACCTTTGTGGCTCAGCTTAAAATAAATGGATTTTTTGTTTGTTGATGGCCCAGCAGTTTTTTTGTTTTGGCAATAGACGTAGCTTAGGAAATGATGTTCAGAGTTTTTCTGAACATGGAGTAGCATTATTGTTTCCATATAAATCTATTTTTATTTACAGTATAGCACATTGAACCAGTGTGTTTCCAAGGTTACCAAGATTAAGAATCACTGCTTCTGAGTAGCTAGTTCTGTCTTCATATGTTCTAGTGTTTTTTTGGCCAAATGATGCTTTGAGTAAGCCACAAGTCGGTTTCTGGACATTGACTAATACTAGGTTGCAAAGAACTTTTGCAGTGTCATGGATGACGCTTTATTTAAGAAGCTGTTGCGGATGTGCGTGTCACTTACCTTGTTCAGTTGAAGAGTAAATGGCATGAAAACAATGTCATCCATGCCTGCTGTTCCCAAGTCAACGCCATGTGCTGTGCTGTGTGATTTGGGGTAAACAAAGATTAGATGCAATGCCGCAGCTGTCATGATATCAGTAAAGTTGACGTAACAATGATCTGGGGAATCCTAAGATCTAGGTCTTAATATTGAGTATTTGATCATATGTTAACAAAGATTAAAGTTATTTTTGTTGCTAATGTGTTATGGTGCAACTCATCTGAGGCTAAGCTTCCACCTTGATGATCTTTCTAGATTTAAACTACGGCCAGAACAACAGAATAATCTCTGATCCCAGGTGAGATAGGAGACTGCTTTGGGCTGTCTTATCTAACAAACATAGAATGTCACAAGTCATCTTTCGTTTCCCAAAATAAGAGAATAGCTGAATAGCTGTCCTTTTATTTAAAACTTGCAACCTTCTATGCAGCGACAAGTTACTGTTTTGCAAGAATTGGTCTTAGGCAGGAACAGATGAATTATGAACCAGGATCCGTGCTCTATGAACGTAACTTTTCATATCACAGGTACATAGGAGTAGAAGTACCCAGTAAGCAGAATTCCGTCCTGAAAGGTTGAGAAGTGTTATTCTTTGCTCAGTGTCACTTTATTAGTGGTGTTAAGTTCGAGCAATGCTGGTGGTTGAGTACTGCTGTTGTCAGTGATAGCTTCTACTGTTTTTGAACTGCAGACCATTTTGAAGTGTCTCGAGTTTCCTTTGTTGTATAAAAAGGATAGCTTGGGAATCCCTGGGCTAGGGACGATCCCTCTGGTAAAGAAGATTCTATAGAAATCAAACCCTGAATGACCTGTATCTGTATTCCGTACCCTAAAGATTTTTTTCCTAATAGTTGATCATTTTTGCAGCAAAGCAAGCTGATTTCCTCCTAACATTACTTCAGTGGGATGCACGACACTTGAAAACATTTTGTGATTTTTTTTCATTACCGTTTTCTTTGTTCTACCCTATCCAAGTCCATTTGAAGTCTGTACAATAGAGTAGCTCCCTTCCAGTCTCTTCCTGAGTCAAAAAGTGATGTCCACATCTCTGTGGTAGCTCTCTGTTGCAACGTGATGTTTTCATCAGTTGTACTCCCATGATCTAGAGGCGATGAAGTATAATTTGACGTTTTCTTTTATGCTGTTTTTATAAGCAAGCTAACATTCAGATAAAAGCATACCACGTCACTGCTTTACTCTTATCTCCTGAGCCACCTACCTGATCAGTGAAGGAAATAAAACTGGTGTGACATCATATGTTCGTGACAAACCTGCTGTTTACTTTTCATCAGTTTATTGTTTTACGCATATTCTCAAACTGATTAATAATTTGTTCCACATTGTTTTCCAGGAACAATAGGTAAGATGATTGGTTTGGTTTGCTGAACCCTGGGGGAGAGAGGTCTTTCTTTCTTTTTTTCCTAATGATCTGGACCTCAGTGAGCTCATGAAGATAACAGATTGCCCGAGTTCTCTCTGCATGACTTGAAGTACATTAGGATGAAAGAACTGAGGCTTGAACTGACATTTTTGTCTGGAATTTGGAAAGTGGGAGTGAGGCGGGGCTGCCTTTTCTTTAAAAGTAGTATACAAAAACTAACAGATGGCCATTCGATTTAAAATTTAATGCTGGACTAAATGACACAAGTTTTCAAGCATCTTGAGTATTCTGAATGAATATAACCGCTTGTCTTTCTGCTGGGACACTATATTATAAAATAAGTACTATAAGACTCATGGGCTCTGGATGTTTTATAGAGATAATATTTCTGGAACCTTAACTTGTATGTGCTGGCTTTGCAAGATTAACTGGTCTGTTTCGCCCAACGCCAAGCTGCTAGGTGTTTTTCTTCAGAACTGAAGTATATCTGCAGAGTACCAAATCATTTTTCCCCCTCCCCCCTTATAGATGATATAATCAAGCTGAATAAAAAAGAAGAGCGAAAGCAGTATTCCCCCAAAATGAAAAGGGGGCTTCAGCAGAATCGAACTCGGCAGTTCAGGACACCAGGCTCCAAGTGGGGAATCCAGCAGCAGAAAGGTGTGTATGTCAAACATAATATGGGCTGTACGCTAATTTTGTGAGCTGAAACGTAACCTACTGAAAATGTATGGATTGACATGGTCAATTCAGGCGTCTTTCAAATAGCGCCATGTACAGTTTTGACTGTAATTTTATTCTTTGTGATTCTTTGGCTTTGCATCTGATTCAGTGTGAGAATAGCATTGATGTGTTTGGCCATCAGGGAGCTTAGATCTTTGGACTCTTCTCCTTCAAGGAAGGATTGGTTTTTCACTCTGATTTTTTTTTTTTATTTTAAATTAGGAAATTGTGTTGATACTTTGTCCCTCCTCAGAGATGAGTAGACAGAGTGTTGATGTCAAACCCTGCAGATTAGGAAACATGGAGACTTTGCCAGTCCTCAGAGCTTTGTGCAAAAGAGCCAGGATATTTGTATTTGCAAGGTAGAATTTTCCTAGTAGGCTTCTCAAAAATAGTAGACTGTAGTGCTGCCTCTGCGATATATGAAGGGATAGTGCTGAGTGTCTCAGTCAGCTTTTCTGGTCAGGACCTTGGGCAGCAAAGGAAGTACCATGTCAGGTTTCTTAAACCCATGTTTATGCAGTGAAGTAGAAAAGTGGGGAAAGAAAATACTAAAGGCAGGGGGTGAAGAGGGGAAGAGTGCACAGTAGCAGCTTATTGTAGACTGCCTGAGTAACGCTCAGGTTTTTCAGTAGACAGGATTCACATTTTAAAATGGTTCTCAGGTATAAGTCCAGTCCGACTAGCGCTTACTGAAGTGCAGACTGCTTCTGCTGTATGTTTAATTTTGAAAAGTACCTTTTCAGCACTGGATTATAGACAGTATTTTTTTTTCCATATTTTTTAATCAAAAAGCTTATCACCTCACTCCAAATTAATGAGGTGTGTAAGCTAACATATGCAATTTGTTTTGTTTATTATCAAAATACACATCTTCCTAAAATGGTGGTGTATTCACAGTAGTCCTCATTTTATCTTCATTACTGCTTAATATTTGGTCTAGCAGCAGTCCTTGTTCACCATCCTAAATAAAAATGACTTTTGGGAGCAATGGAGTGTCCTGTAGCTCAGGGCTCCAGAGAAGTCTTACTTTTTACACAGGCAGTCATGGAAATGTTACTTAGCTCATGTATGTTTTGTAAACTGGTGACAGCGGAGGAAAATGTTTGAGGTCCCTCAGCCTAAGTGTAAGAGTATTTGCGGAGATGAAAGAGTAAGTGATTTTAAGTGGTAGATAATCAAATCTGTAAGTGTCTTTTTACAATTGTGATTGTCAAGTACAGTTGTTTATGAGACACGAGACACAAAAGAAGCAAATGTTAGAGTACGTATAGTCTAATATTTAGACTATTACAGGGAACTTCAGCTGCAAATATAAAATTCTAAATACAACCATCTTGGCTTTTACTTTCATTTCCTGAAATTCTTCCTCGCTGACTGCCCTTGTTCTAGGAAAAGGCAAACTTTTTTGCAAAATTGCAAAATCTGTGACATGTTAAAACATTTTGAATAGCTTTAACTACTCCCTCCTGTACAGCTCTGCGCGTTTCCTCTCATTGAAAGCAAACCCTTTTATTTCACCTTGAGCAAAAGATATCAAACAGTCTGAGCGTTTAGGTTATTACTTGCTTATGATCAACAGATTTATTACTGCTCCACTGCTGTTGAGGTACTCTGATAGGTGGCAAATCCTCTGTTGTTTGTAGTCAGCTGCAGAAACCACAAATGATCAAAAGCATTCAATTCTCTCTGGGTTTAGAAATGGCTGCCAAACCCTTTAGAAAGAAGAAGGAATTGGAGCTGGGACTCTCCTAAACTTTTAGGGGAGAAACAAGGAGGAGAACATTGTTCATTTAAATAAAAGTTGTCCTTGGTGATAGGCAGAATGCAACTGGGAAAAACCCTGGGTAGCCTGAGCTAACTTTGAAGTTGTCACTTCTTTGAGCAGAGTTTGGTCCAGAGAGCTTCTGAGCTCCCTTGCAGCCTAAATAGCTCTGTTTCTCAGCTTTCGACTCTGAAAGAAGAGCATTTGCTGACAGCCCGCATAATGTGGGTGCATAGCAGTGCCTCAATTGCGTTCTCATCAATGAATTACCTGATGTCATGGCTCCTGTCTTATAAAGAAGCACAGATTTGTCATTGGTGCTGTAGATCAGATATGTCAAAGCCAGATGTGTGTGTCTGTTGCTGTAGAGATGACTACTTATTCTCAAATTTAACCTGACATTTGAGGTTCTAGGGGGTGTGATATTTGGGGGGGAAAAATGAAGCATGGTCTGCTTTCATAGCATTAAGCTAAATGGCTCCAGATGGGGTTAACCAGACTCTTGTGACTAGAGATTTGAGATATTTATACTGCAGACCGTGGGTTCGCAAACCTTTCATATTGAAAGCTTGCTGTTCTCAGTTTCTTCCAGAACACCATGCAAACTTCTAATTGAAAACACTGTAACTATGATGTAAGTTGTATACTGCTTAATATGGTTTTGTGGGCCACTTGCTACGTTCTTTTTTCTTAAGCCAAGTCTTGGGAACCGCTGATCTAAATAAGCAAGCTTGGAAGTCAGAGGTTTCCCTCTCCCCCCCCCCTTTTTTTTTATTTATGAAGCTGATAATTTAAAGTTTACTGGATGGCTGAGGAGCTGGGTCATTTTATTTGTTTTATTAGGAGTATTAGTATTTGGCAGCCAATTAGGGTCATTTGGGATTTTTTTTTTTGGTGTTTTTCTGTGACAGACTAGATCCTGAATTGTCCCTACACAAATGCCAAATAAATAACACATTTTCAGCAGAAGTTAATGTAGTGAAGTGGAGCAGAACTGCAGTCTGTGTGGAAAGCTGATTATTGTTGTGCTAGGTTTAGGGCCAGACCTGCTAAATTAACTAAATGACCAAATTGTTTGCAAATGTAGTAATAGTTTCTTCTTTAAGGCATAAAGTATGCAGCTGAATAACTTGTATTGTCTGCATACCATTTTAAAGCAATACCCTTTTTCCTTCAATAAGAGTTGTTGAACTCTTTATCCTTATTGCAGGTTACGGTAAAAATCGTTTGGGACGCAGAAAGAAGGTAGCAGGGAAGAAGCGTTCTTATGGAGTTATAACGGGCTTGGCAGCCAAGAAAGCGATGGGTTCACGCAAAGGAATTAGTCCTCTGAACAGACAGCCACTTAGTGAGAAGGTAATTCCTGCAATTGTAATGGTTCATGTAATTGTCTACGTTAGGTATAGCCCTGACTTTGCTGAAAGTATGGGCAGACTGAAAGAAAGGAACACATAGGCTTCAGAATAGTGCTACTTAAAATATTCTAATATGCTGGTTCTATAGTGATGCACAGACATCTGTTTCCACCTCTTATTAAATCAGGGATGACAAGTGTTGCCCGAGTTCTTGTTTTTTTTTTGTGGAGGATGCCTAATCACCAGTCCTGAATATACTGAAAACTACTTGAAGGTTTTTGAATACTTAATTGGGGTGCAAATCATGAAAATCCTGCTGCAGGAGTACATTCTGTGCAAGGTATACTTGGAGGTAATTACTGTGTTTTTACGAGTAAAGCTCACAGGCTCACAGATTAGATTTTGTGTGTGCGTGTTTTACGTTGCTTTATGACAAACCAGTGATGCAGCAGACGTGGCAAGTGCTATGCAGGCACCTCTTATAAAAATGGAAGTTTTGCAAAATACTTGCCTCCCTCAACAGGCTCCCTCTTCTGCCCTCCAGTATATTGTTGCCTGCTCCATCTAATCAAGTATTGTAGATTTTGGATTGCTTTGGGGTTTATTTGTGAAGAAGAGTAAGTTTAAAGGTGTGTGGAGCGTCTATATTGTCAGTTATATGTAGGGAGATACAGTAATGAAAAAATAACCAATAAACTCTGCTTTTTTTTTTTGGCATGATAACGAGAGGAATATGTAATTTGTGAAAGTGTAGAAAGTTTTATGTTATACTGGAGTGCAATAGGTAAGCAAAACCAAACACATTCTAAATGCAGTTTAAAAATCAAAACTGAAGAAAAATGCTGTGAAATCTGGAAAAGCTTGAAACAGCAAGGACTTTTTTTTAAGCCTCCTAGAGCTGCTTGTAATATCTTCAGGAAACCCAACAAATTTCAATATTTTGAATTTCTCATATGATTTTGAGCAAGCAGATTTAAGCACGTGCACTTGTATTTTACAGGAGGGAAATACTGAATTGGAGTTGCTCTCATTCAGTTTGTTTACTACCTAATTCATGAACTACTTCTACTTTTTTTTCTTTCAAATAGAAAGGGAGCCAATAAAAGTAAATGTATATTCAGGTTATAGCCTTAGGGTTGTCAATTCTATTTTGTGTGTGTGTATAGGTTATACATGTATGCAGTATATCTTTTTTTGTTTAAGAATACACAGCGGAACTATCCAGTTTTGAAAAAGAAAATGACCCTGCAGAGACACTCCGAAATGCAGAGAAAACAAGCGCCAGCCCTCAGGAGGCCTGTCCCACTAAACAGAAGGTAAAATATCCAAGTCTCCTTTTAAACTCTTCTTAATAACTTTCTGTAGTGAGTTTTGTTTCTGACAGGACTGACTCCATGAAAGGTTGGCAGGTACTGCTAGTAGTAGTAGGGTAAGACTGCATGCGCTGATAGTCTTGACAAATCTGGAAGCTGAGCGTGGGAGAAACACGGTTTCAGATACAAAGCCAGGTATTTATCATTGTGTAGAGCACTCAGGGAGTACCTTTATTTGTGAGAAACTGGTACTCTACCTTCATTTAAAGCAGAGGCAGTCTATATGAAAACGGCCAACTTACGGATTTCTATAGCTTTGAAGTGGCAACCATGATTTAATTTTATAAACAAAATACCTTTGTGGAAGCTGGTGCCATCTTCAGTTTCAGGGAAGCTATTGCATGTTTTATGTGTACCAGAATTAAGCTATGTCTGTTACGCTGCAACTAAACCGGTTTCCATGATGAAAGCGTTCGCTCTGTGAAAGTATTGTGGAAACTGTAAACAAAACTTGTTCATAGTTCTCATTCAGTCCATCACCCATAGTCTGGGCTAGGGGTTAACAGCTAAGAGTCTCACTGGAGATGGATTTGACAAGTGAACTGTAATAGCTTAACTATCAGCTTTGGCTGCTTGGAGGAAGGATGTTAATCGTGTTCTGTTTGCACCATTAGGCTGTTTCTCTTAGAGGCTACAGCACAGCTAAAATGGATTGGCCTGGTTTGATAAGCAGGATGCTCTGCAGAGGCATAGTGAATGGCTCTCAGCTTTTTAATACCGGCTCAAATTGTAATATGTTTAGGCAGAAAATTCTGTTCTGAATCTTGATACCTTTTTTTTTTCCCCCCCCTCATCCAGTCAGAAATGTTTAAAGCACTGGAGGATATTGAGCAAAGTAAAGAGGCAAAATTAGTGACTCTGCTGGTCTGTGACATACACATAGGAATCCTAGATCTCTGTGTAACAGAAGTGATTTCTTCATTCAAGATGAATTTTAGTTATGACTAAACATGTTTTATTCCTAGTAGATGAGAAGCTTATTGCAACTGAAACGTCTAGTCTCAAAGAAGTAGCGTTGCGGTGTCCTTAGTGATATGTTGGGCAGTTTCTTGACTTTCACAGTGGTCTTTTTACAGTGTTACTTATGGGAGCCTATAATAACTGTATTTTATAAATATTACAGGAATAACATACAATCCACTTTTGCCAGAATTGGAAACAAACTGAATCAACAAAAAGACACTCGTCAAGCAACTTTCCTGTTTCGAAGGGGCCTGAAGGTAATAGAAATTACTTAAATAAACAAGAGTTGTGCCACAGGTTCTAAGCTAATGTACGTAATACCACTGCTGTTAATGAATCAACTCCGAATATCAGATCCGAGTCAAAACTTCAAGTGAGCTGGAAAACAAGCAATGTGTTTTTCTGTGGAAATATACCTGTTCTCTTCAGTTATTGTAACACTTCAGTCTTGCTTCCTTTTCCAGTGTAGCTGTATTATTCTGAGGGACATGGAACTTAGGTCTGAGTGTTTGAGGATAGTTGCAAGCTTTTACTTTTTCCTCTTACTAGTAGGCGCTTGAAAACTGCACATTGCTTTCTAAATTTGCTTTCAGATGAGGAAATACATTTTAGAATTCTGATGATGTCCACCTTATCTGCATGTAAACGTTTTTTAGTTCCTTTGAGTAAAATCAAGTAAATAGGAGGAGAGCCTGTATTGGATGATGGTGGCTGGTTTTCATTCGTGCCCTCATTCTACATATGCCATCATTGTGACTGGTAGCTGCCATCTTCCATCCACATAGATTGCAGAATTGGGAATTACAGACAGGATCAGGAGGGAGAAAAATAAAACCAAATTCCTTTAAAAAGGATGTAGAACTTGATGGCCTATTGAATATTATGTATGTCGCGGTTGGCGGCGCTGGCCCGCGGGTAGTCGCGGAGCTTCCTGCCGCTCAAGCTGAGGGTGCCGCTGGCCGCCGCTTCTTCCAAGGCTCGGTCCAAGGAGCGGCTCCAGCAAGGAGCTGCCCGTGTTGTTCTTACTGGCCTGGTAACGTTTTAGTGGATCTTGGTAAAGTGTTGTTTTCTAAGGCAGTCCTTAAGTGTTTCCTGTTTTGACCATCTCCCGGTATTTCTTCTCTGATGTTCCCTATATGTAGGGATATATGTGTGATTTTTCTTTCCTGTCCTTGATTTCCTGTTTTCTTTCCTATGACTGCAGCTGGACCCTCTCCTTCATCTCTTTGTTGCTTAAGTTACTGTCATTGATGATCACTTCTAAATCATTTTGTTCTTAAAGTTATTTCCTTCCATTGTCTTACGAAGGTAATAGGATAGTTATCTTTGAAGTCCCTCTGAAAGTACAGCCCAGTTTGTACAAAATGCACAAACATCTCTAAACTTCTGTTTTTGAACTGCTTTTTTTTCCCAACTGCTACAATGAGAGTGGAAACAGTATTCAAATCTGGTGTCTCTCTTGATCTGCTTTCAGGTGCAGGCCCAAGTGCAGCCAGCAGAAGATCTAGATAATCAGACAGTAAAGAGAACTCGTCAGTAAGTATTTCATTTGACAAAATTCAGTTTAGTTACTTGTTTGTACTACTGCTCTTGTTTTGGATCTAGCTTCTGCTCCTGGCTATGGTAATTGGATATTTTTTTTGCCTGTAGGCCTCTAAACTGAATGGCAGTGGTCCTCTCCCTATTTTTTTCCAGTTGTTTCCTGCAGTATCTCTTCAGTTAACCAAGATGAGTTTGTTTGCGTAAGATGCTCACAAGAATGAGGCAGAAGGTGCTAGCTAGGTAGACTAGTCACTACCACTTAAGAATACTGCATAGACTAGGAGAAAAATTCCAATGCCTGCACTCTCCTGAGCTCTTCATATATTTTTCCATGCTATCTAATATACACAGAGCCTGTGAAGCAGTTGGAAAATACGTGAGGCAGGCCACGCAATACTCTCCCAATGCGCCTCTCATATCCTTCTCTGTTTGCTAGGCTCTTTGCAACTTGGCTGCTGGTAACACAACAGGCTGAGTAAGCAGCATGTGCCACAGAACTGTAGTCTGTCACCTTTGATTTGCTGTGAAGGCCAATCTAGCTGCATCTGTGGCAAGCGAAAGGGAATGTTTTAAAAAATAGGAACATTTTGATCACTGCTGCAGTATTGGTATGTCTTGCCAGCATGTGATCTACAGTTTGTCTATGCCTCTTCAGGTAATGTAGAGGATACTGAAGTCAGTACCCCGCTTCTCATACCGTATAACGTGCAGATTGCTTGTCTGCATGCTGTCTTTGTACTGGCCCATATTCTGAAAGCTTATACGTTCTTTATTAGCCAGTATTTGGGACGCACTTTTAAAGATGTAAACGTGTTGCTGAAATTTTGATTGGGATAAGTGATTTCTGTGTTTTCAAACTAGATGGCGAACTTCTACCACGAGTGGAGGGATTCTGACTGTATCTATTGACAACCCAGGAGCAATCATAAATCCAATGTGAGTAATAAAAGCAGCTCTGGAATGTTCTTAGCGTAACTGAAATGGCTGTTCCTGAGCCATTTAGCAATTTATTTGCAGATGTTATTTCAGGTGACTTCAAGGTGAGTTCTTGTGAAAGCTTTTAAAACTAGCCGCTTTCTGAGTGTTTCTGAGCTGTGTTTGCATAACATCACAATTGATTTTCACAAGAGACCTCCCAGCGAGGAGCTTGATGTGGCATAAAGTTGAGTTGTGTAGGGCTGGTAGATTTTCACCTTATCTGCGTGCTCAAAATCAGGCCATGTTGTGGCTGTTTCCCTCCTCTACCTGAATGAAAATGAATGAGCATCTAGTTGTTGAGTGATGATAATAGTTCCTTCCTGATTCATAAAGATATTGTTAGAAATGTCCTTAAAGAAAGTATTGCTGTATTTATTTTTGAAGTTAAAGGAAGAGTTGAGTTTGATGATGGAGTTATATTTTAGACAATTTTTTTTTTAATTAGTAGTACTTACTCTGTAAGGAAGCCTCTGTCTACTTTTTTTTTTTTGTGCATTTACAACACAGACTAACAGTCAGAAGTGTTGTTCTATCAGCAGTAAGGCTTTATTGCTTAAAAGCATGTATTCACTATGTCCGTTTTAATGTTGTTCTTTCATAGGTCCCAGAAATTACGATTAACTCGTACTCCCGTGCCCCCATTTCTGATGAAGAGGGACCAGTCTGAAGAGAAGAAGATTCCCAAAGGGGTTCCGTTGCAGTTCGATATTAATAGTGTTGGAAAACAGGTAAAAGCAGTTTCCTTCCTCAACTATGGAGTAGTTCCAAGATAGATAAAGATGGTGAGCCAGGCACTTTAATCCTATACTCGCTAGTGACAGAAAGAGGGAACTAGTAACTACTGCTTGTTTCCACTTCCAGTTCTTCTGCTAACATGCTATGTAACTTCAACCAAATATCTGCACTTAGTGTTCCTGCTCCTCTGGTTTGTGTCTTGCATGCCCGCATGCTTTGAGTGGGATTTAAAATGCTGAATATCTGTAAAAATCTTCCGATGTTCTTGCTGCTTGAATCAGCTAGTGTGTGTAATTCAGGGCTGAGCTGCTCTTACTCACGTAACTTGTATGGAACACTGGCATCTGAATGTCATTACTCTTTGCAACAGAGCAACTTTGACTATGCAACTAGGGGAAAAAAAATCAAATGTAATGGTATAAAGGTTTAAGAGAGAGATACGTTTTCAAGAGTTTCGTGAAGACGGGTGAGTGGGTGCAGGAGAGAGGATCTTCTGAGTGCTCTTACTGACAAAATTCTGGCAGGGTGACAGAGTTAGGCACTGACCCCAAGACCAGGCTGTTCTTATAATCAGCTTTTTACTGTCTTCTGCAGAAAACATGGGGTCAGAAAGTCAGTCAGGATTTGTTCCTTCCGCAAACAAATAGTGTGTGGCAAGTAGCCTGCTATGATATTGTTTAAAAAAAAAAAAAAAAATTAATTGAAGTGTCAGACTAGACGCTAGTCTGCTGCCTCAACTGGATGGACTGGAAAGTGGTTAGAAACTTGTTTTTGTTGAAGCTACGTAGAATCCATGCTTGGAAATGAGTCTAGTGAAAGTTCCCTTTTTCAATCTGTTCTCAGTTTAACTGTCTTAGGGTTTTCTGAGTTCACTGTCAGTCTTGACTTGGTACCACCATATGTTCTTAATGAATTCCAATAAGTGCTAGCTGTTGATATGTACTCCATTCTGATTTCTAAATGGTGTGGGAAAGAATGAAACCAAATTAAATCAGGGCCTTTTTTGGATCTTAGTTAGATATACACTTAAGCCAGGTGATGATACGGAATGCGGAAAAATTACTCTCGTCTCCATTACTTTGATTAAATTAACCTAGCATCTTTTATGTGTATAGTGAAATAAATTTATTTTCCAGACAGGGATGACTTTGAACGAGCGTTTTGGGATCCTGAAGGAACAAAGAACAGCGCTGTCCCAGAACAAAGGAAGCCGTTTTGTAACCGTGGGCTAACCTGTCAAATGGACTTGAGTACTGATCCCACTTATCTAAGAAACTGAGATAAAAGTGGGCAGAAGAATACAGCATACGTCACTGAGATTCTCCAGACTTCTTGCTAAGATAGTGGCAGAGCTAACTATCTTTATTACTTTTACTTTGAACAGTAAAAGACATGATGCCCTGGGGTGAAAAAGTGGGGAAACCAATCTGCTGGAGTGACACCATGATCTGGTTGAAAAAGATTTTGTTGCCCAGCTGATGACAAACACTGATTTTTTTGGTTCATCTTGCAACCAAAATACAAACATGAGGATAAAATTTCGGGGGGGTGGTTTGTTTTGTTTTTCGTTTAGCAGTGCTCAGTATCTGTTCTTTGACCCCCTGCTATAGTGAAGACTGTCAGTGTTTCCATTACAATCCCCTCTTTAGGGTGTTAGGGACTGTCTATAAACTTCCCTCTGGACTGCAGCTTAGTACAGAGCCTCAGTCCATAAATACTTCTGGTAGTGATGTAGCGGCAGTTTTCATGGGAGCATTGGTTGTAATTCTTTGTGGTTTTGATGTTCTTTTTTTTCTTCTTTTTTTTTTTCTTTTTCCTTCCATGGAGACTAAATATTTTGCATCCTCATTTTCGCAAATAAAGCTGTTAGCTGAGATCCAAAATATATAATTGGGATGGAGACTATTCTACTCCTACTCTTATCCTTAGACGTGGTCCAGATCACGCTGGAGGAGTACTGTACGGCAGTATGGGCATAGTTTATATTACAAATAGCTGGCGTTCATCTGCAAATGGAGTATGTCTGTCTCCTTTTTTTTCCTTAAACTTTTACTTTCTATTTCTTTTTGTAAGTTTTTTCTTTTCCATAAACTTAATGCAATAACTTCACATTTTTTTGAATAATTTTGTAGGAATAAATACAACAGTTCAGAAGAAAGTCAGTGGTATGGTAGAGTTCCTTACCTTCCCAGACACAGGATTCTCATCTTACCCCAGAGGGTTCTCTCTGTCCCTCAGAAATGGCCAGAGGCAAGCAATTTAATGGCACTTGTTTGTATATACCAAAGAGAGGTAAGATGTGAAGCTGATCAGCAGTGGTCACGCATCTTGAAGGTGGCTGAAACTGGGGAAGTGTTGCTGGAATAAAGCCCTCAGTCTGCCAACATGTGTAAGGCATGAAATAGGTGCACGCAGTTACTTAATGTCTAGTTTTATGCATCAGAATCTGAAGGATGGTGACAACTGGGGCTCCTTATTGGGAATTCATACCATCAGTAGAAACGAGACACCTGTTCAGAATTAACATGCTGATAAAATTGCTTCCAGTCCAGGAAGTGATGAACTGAACACTGTTCTATAGCAATGAGTTTTAGTTACAGTCAGGTAAAAGAATGGTTGGCTTGCTGCATCCACAGATGTCTATGGTGTGTGAAGTGGTTTTAATTCCTCTTATTTCTCTTGAAGAATTTACATTTGGCTTCTTACAAAGTTGGTTTCCTTGCATTTTTATCAAATTCCAAGTTGACTAGCTGTTTCCCTGGACTTACATGTTGAAGAGCGTTTGACAGTAGAAGGGCTTTCTGTCATATAGCAGTTTTAAAGTCAGAATGCATCCTTGACACTATATAGTACTTAAAACCTTATTTTTAATGTTGAAAAACATACCTTAGCAAAAAAACTAAAAATAATGGTGTTAAGTTTTTTTTTTTCTTAATTACTAATAGGGATTTTTTTTGAAAAATACCCCACTGTTAGAATTTGAGTAGATAACGTGGTGTTAGTCATCCTGTTTCAGTGTATATGTTTTCCCTGTGCCAGGATGCAACAAAACAATTCTTTTGCATCAACAAAGATGCAAAACATTGATGCAATGCATCAAGAAATGCTAGTTTGTATTTAATGACAAGATGCTTTACACTGTACCTTTTGGTATTTTTTGAAGAAGTTATTACATTGGATCTATTCTGAAGCTGTTAATTTTTTTTTTTTAATAAAATGTTACAGGTTTCATACTTTCTTGTTCCTGTTATAACCACTTGGGCAATATATTGGTTATATAAATGTTCTGATATCCTTCAAGGGGTTGTTAATGATTAAATCATTATTAAATTTCTGGAGAATATACCAAAAGTTAGCCCAATTTAAGGAGGGCTTGTACTCGTTTCTGGCTTAGTGTCCTGAAAAATGAGCACTTTTTGCACTGGTACTATATAAGCTCACTTGCATTTGAAAAATATATAAATAACTGATGTTTTTAGTAGCACTATCTTAGTGGTTTGGTCTGATCATAGTACCAGATACCTTAATCTGTCAGGTCATGTACTGATTTTCAGATTGCTGTGACATGTTTTGCTAATGGGAAATCACTGTCATCTAAGCATTTTATTACAGGATCAGTTTGAACACCCTGATAAAACTGCTGTGGTTGTGTTTTCAAGTAAGGACGCTGGCAAAGACGTGCTGCCAGGAGCTATGTGCATTATAAGCAGTGGAAGTGCTGCTATTAATTGTACGTGGGGGGGAAAAATACTGCCTGTAAGATGTTGAGTATGGTGAGTTTCTGTCCTGGCACCCGACTCTTTGAAGTCCTTAGTTTTTATTACCGGCTAAAATCTGCGTGGTTGTCAGCTTCAGACGACGTTCAGAGGTGCACTGGTTTGGGGGTGTTTTGTTTGTTTTTAAGCAGCCGATCTGTACTTTCGGGCAGTAAGACAAGCACTACGTGTTCAGGCACTGCAAAGAGTCTGACCTGTTTAGGTTTGGTGACTTTGGTGCTCTGGAGGCGCTAGAAAACTTAAGTTTGTGGAAGTGCTCACGTGGCATCGCAGCCAGGTGGGCTAAATCTTAATTTATGCTGGACCTCAGGTGAGCTCTGGGCACTTGAGCCATTGCCAAGGGGAGGTGGGCACGCTTGCACCCTGGGTGCTCCGAGGAGAGGGAAAAGCAGCCTCGAAACGAGCCTGTTCCAGCTTTTCCCCCAGGTGCCCTCCGGCCTCCCCCCCCCCCCAATTTCCTCCGGGAGGGGCTGCGCCTGCGCGCCCTGTCAGTTTGCCGCGCGCATGCGCCCTGTGTGCCAGTCCCTGGGCTTTCCCCGCGCCTGCGCAGCAGCGCGCGAAGCCGGAGCGGCGGAGGGCTGCGGCGGGGGAAATGGCGGCCGCGGTGCTGGCGGCGCCGGAGGGCGGTTCTGCCGTGGTGCCGGCGGGCAGCCCGGCGACATGTTCCCCTGCGCCGGGCCCGTCGGGCCCGGGCTCGTGGAGCCGCTCCTTGGACCGAGCCTTGGAAGAAGCGGCGGCCAGCGGCACCCTCAGCTTGAGCGGCAGGAAGCTCCGCGACTACCCGCGGGCCAGCGCCGCCAACCACGACCTCAGCGACACCACCCAGGCCGGTGAGGGAGGCGGCACGGAGCGGGCGGGCCCGGCGGCGGGGCGAGGGCTGGAAGCGGCGCGGAGGGGGCCGGGGAAACGCCCGCCACACCCCTGCCGCGCCCCAGGGCCGGGGGCAGCCGGTGTGGCGCGGCCTGGCGGCTCCCCCTCACGGGGGGGGGGTGTCTGTCTGCCCCCCACCCCCTCCCTAACGGCCGCTGGGCGGGTGGGAGAGGGGCAGGGCAGCCGGCCCCCCCCCCCCCGAGTGAGGGGATTTATGCTGGGTGTGTGAAAAGGAGAGATTTCCCCTGCGAGCAGATCCCTTCCTAATGCATGCTTGGAGCGTTTGGGTTGTGTCCCCTCCACCCTTCCTCTTCGTGTGTGTGTGTAGGGGGGATTCCCCCCCCCCCCCCCCGGCTGTGGGCTGGTCGGCCAAGCGGGAGACGATTCCTGTTCCCTCCCGCCCCGCCACCCACCCCCGGAGGCGATGCTTGGCATATTTCTTCTCTTGGGCCGTTTCTCTTTCACACCTTCCCCCTTCTCCCTTCGCCCTTCCTCTCGCCTCCTGCGAGGCAGGATGGGGGGAGTTGGTGCAGGGTGCTCCCCCTTTCCTTTCCCCCTCGCCAGGCTGGCCGGTGAGAGGTGCTCCCATGTTAGAAGCTGGGTTTTAAAAGTAGTTACGAGTCCTTTCTAAGTACCCGCTGCGCACTCATGTGGTTTTAGTCATGTGTGTTCTTTTACTGGTATATATACGTGTTATATATGTACACATGCATATGCGCCTTCCCTGTCTTTCATCTTGTGCTATTGGCAGGGGAAACCAACTTTACAAGAAGAGCTGTCAAGTGTTCATGAGCTAAAGAAATGAAAACTATTTCTTGTGCTCTTATGCTATTATTATTGTCATTTCTGACAGCTATGCACAAGAGCTGGAAGGTACTGTGAGAAGAAGCACGTCCTCTTACTGTGTTCTCCCTTAATTCTGAACGGAGGAAAACTTTAAATATTTTTAAGGAATGCTTTACATGGTACAGTAAGCAATAGAGGTATTTTTTTCCCCTTTGCTCCCCAAGTATGCTCATAGGGAGTAGATTAAAAATGCATACTTCACATGTAAACAGCTTGCCCATAAGTAAAAACACATGCAAACATTTATGGATTATGTCAATGTATTATTGCATTGAACAGAGAAGTAAGACTTGTAAAAATGAGTGTTTTCATGGGATGTAGAGCTTACTTTTCTTAATGCGTTATATAGAGCAAATTTTGTTTGCGTGTGTTTTAGTTGTGTAGTTGTATAAGCAAAGTAGAAATAGTTGTGGAAGGTATCAGCATGCCATTTACTTTTAGCTTTGGTCACTTATAACTTTTTCTGTCATTTGAGTTGTGATGCTTTTGTTTGAAGATACTAGCTAAAAAAACAAACTCTGAACATCGCTTTTAAAAACTTTATTTATTTTTAAAAACTCTATTTATTGGTGTATTGATATACTGCCAGTTAAATGTTTCAAAATGGAGCCTCCTTTAAAATGGTTTAACTTCACGCTGTGTCATGTAATGTCCTATTTGAGCAAAAAATCTGTCAGAAAAGTACTAATACTGCCAAAAAAAAAAAATCCTGCGAGGGGCAGATCTGCTTAGTTTGGCCTCAACACATCTATGGGTAAATATAGCATACTTGTTTGTGAGGGATTGGGGCTTTTTGTTTATAATACTATTCATTTACTGTAGTCTTGAACAATTTGTGGGAATTCTTGTTTCCGCCAAGGTTCCTATCTATTGTGATGAATATTTGCATTGTAGTTGTTCAAGAAGCATTAAATGCCAATAAGCAGCAGTGCATGCCATATACACTTTGTGCATTTTTCTTCACAGGGAACCTTGGAAAAAGCTAAGACTCTTCCTAAGTTAAGAGACAGAGCTTACTGTGAGTGAGGGAAAAGTTCTATTCAGGTTCTCAGTTATGAAGTCTCCTGTGAATAACTTCATCTCGTGCCTTTTTTGGTATAACTTGTGCTATTACTTTTTTTTTTTCTTTTTTCTTTTGAATAAGGCTGGGCGGTGGAGAGAAACGGTGCAACTATTTCTGACCTCTGAGTATCAGTTGAGGGTTCAGCTACAGATTTAATCCGCTTCTTTCCCCGTGTTGATTTCCTTCTTGTGAAACTTCCAGCTTTTATTACATGCTAGTAGCCACAAATAATATGGTATAATGAAAATGTGTACTAGGTGTTATAAACACTTAAAACAATCCTGTGGACTCCAGGTGCTTTCCAGCGTGCTGTTCTGTAAAGACTCGAAGCACATCAGGTGGAGCATGTACACATCACATGAATCACATGCCTTATTAATGTAACTACACTGCTACAAAACTAGCTTCTAGAATAGCCTTAAGCCTTAACAGATTCAGTGGCCTTGACTGGAAGCTCTTGTTAACATAGATGAACCACCAAAAGTGGGTCAGGAGGAAGAGCAGGGCATAGAGATTAGATGTATGCTAGATCAAGTTTACCTGGCTGCTCTGTGCAGATATTGGAATTCGCAGTTTGGGAGGGGGGAATGCCTACAAGTGGATATCAGCCAGAAAGTATATTTTCAAATGTTACATCAGTGGAAAGAGCATGTTTCTTTGGAACTTTCAAGCGTTGAGAGTTTACAGTACTACTAACCCTCGTGCTTAAGCACTTGTAGCTGCTTCTGCACAAACTCATTCCCTGATTCTCTTCGATCTAGATAAATGCCCTAGTAGTTTCAAATTAGTGGGAATAACCAGTGTTTACCACACCAAATCCCAACTTATATAAGTTTATTTAATCATCTTATTTTCTTTCACTTAGTATACCTGCTTTCAGATGCTTTCTAGACCGTGTTCAGGCAGTTAATGTCTCAGTGTCCAAAAACGTGCACAAATGGATGTGATATTGAATAATTGTTGGATTTTGATGTTGTGTAAAAATACTAGTAATAAAATGCATACATTTCTCATACTTGAATTCTTGTGCTATTTTGAAAATATAGCGTAGCAATGTATTTGCTTCAAAGGCTTGAAAATCTAAAGCCCAGATTATAGAAAAGCACATGTGAACTCCTCTGAAAGTCTTTTGTCAGTTGATTATCATAACAGTTCAAGCACGGTGGAAGGTGTTGATTTGTTTGTATTTGGTTACTAGCATTACTGTGCTCTTAAAGAGGAAAATACTTTCTTTTTTTTTTTTTCCTTTTTTTCAGTTACTGTATTGCTGTGAGTTTTATTGCAAGTATGGTGCTTTTATACAGAGATGCAATTTTTAGGTTAACTGTAGCCCTCTAATGAAACGTAAATTGCATTTGACAGCTCATTTTCATCGATGGGCTGCAGTAGTGCTATTCCTTGTGTTCTGGTCCAGTCGCACATGAGATGAAATACACAGGTATAATTCCTAAGTGATCCCTGAATAATTATCAGAACTAAGTTTCTGGCAGGTGTAATTTGACTTTGGAAAAATATTTGATAACCAGATAGGGTTTGCTGCATTTCTATTCTGAAAGTTAAATATACTTCTATTAAGCATCAGTGGGAGAATTAAATTCCTCATTAATCATTTGCCTTGATCACAAAACTCTCACTGCAAAGTGAAACCTGTAGTAATGTCGGAGCCTCAGCTGCCCTCTGGAAGCTGCTGTCGTCCAGATGCTGAGGACCCACAGAAGGCTTTTTAAACACAGATTAGTGTTCTCAGTTCTACCTCTGAGTAGATAACTTAAGCAGACATTGAAATAATAGTGAGTTGCGGTTTGTTTTTGTGTTTTGATTGGAATTAAGATCACACAAGAAGAAGCGATGTACAGATATTTAAAAAAAAAAAAAAAAAGGAATGGGGAACCAAACAACTTAAAATTAAATTGAGGATAGGATAGTATTTGCTTGTGAGCTTTGGAATGGATTGTTAATAGCTTAGCTCCCTGCAGAACGTGATGCAACAGTTCTTCTAACATTCTTGTACATGCGGGATGGTTTATTTACAAGGTGTGCAGTAGAATGGTAATTTAGATACTAAAAGAGAGGCAAGAGGGGGAAGAAGGTGTCCTTTATGCTCATCCCTTACAATTTAATTCGAATTTTAGGAAATGAGTCAAACTTAAAAGCTCATTTGGGATGAAGAATGAGCAAACTTCATTAACAAAACAAGGATGTGCTTTTGTTTTTCTTTCATGCTCTTTTGTTTAGCAGCATTATCCATCCCCACTTTATTTGGATTAAATTACAACCAATTTTTTCATTCCACTCTTGTTCTCACCCAGGGAATAGGAAAAGGAAGGGCTATAAACCATCTGAACTAAATATGAAAGAAAACATAGTTGCATTTTGCCAGTGTTAGACTGTGATGTCCTCATTTCTTGACTTTCCCAGCGGCCTAAAGCATACGTTGAACAGGGAAGTTATTTGTCAAACCCTCCAAGACAACCGTAATAACCTAAACCACTCTCTATGTCCACTTTTAAAGGAGAAAATAGGAATATGTGGGTGTATGCAATGCAGAAAGGACTTTTGTATGGAAATTGACCAGTAGGATAATTGTGCTGAGCACTATATCATGTTTCTGGAATATATTAATAATAAAAAAAGATAGCAAGACTTGAAGAAAAGAAAATTGTCAGCTACTACCTTTTGAATGACTTGGCCAGTAATGTGTCTTAACATTTTTCCTCTTAGCAGCTCTCCATAGAAACAGTAAAATCTGACCATAGTGTCAATACGCTTTCCGTACGTTAACTGTTTGTATGCATTTAGAAGGATTACAGTGACTATATGGCTGTTTTGCAGTAGGCAATCTCATCAGTATTTTCACTGCCTGCCAGAAATGTAGTTGATATTACTTAATGAAACATAAAACAGCTTGAGAAGTACAGTCTGGCTCAAATAGCAATGCCAGTATTTCCCAAACACTTATTCTTAAAAGCCACAACAGCAGAGTCCAAACCACCCTAAGATTAAATAATTGTTTGTATAAAACTCTTTGGGTTACTGTATCTTGAATGTTATTTCATTATGATTTTTTGGGAGAACTTGGGGGGAAAAGGGATGATTCTCAGTTCAAATAGCTGGTATTTAAGTCAGAAGAGGTTACAGGGTCAGTCTTTTGATTATTTCTGAAGTTTCAGTATTAAAATCAAAATCTAACGTTTCACTAGAGTTCAGAGTCTTGTGCTCAGACGTGTATAGTTCCCTCCACCTCTGTCAAAATCCAAGCAGAAATACGTTATCCAGAGGTTCTAATAGCTGTAGGGAGGGAAGGAACAACAATGGCACTCTTCCCCCAAACTTGGTAGTTTAGCAAAGAATGGTTCTTCAGTTTTAGACGGTAATCTAGCTCATTCCATTGGCTTGCATTTTTCAGTCTTACCTCCTAATTTTGTCAGTCCTATAATAATATATGACTCAATTTTTTTACTTGTTATGTATTGGAAAGCCTGGGTCACATTTGTGTTGTGTGTGTAAATGCTGGTAACTCTTAGTCTAGGCTAATGGAATTATCTGAGAGTGGTGCTTTGGTAAGTTGGTAATTTGAGGTCAGTCATCTTGCTTTTTGTGTTACCTTAAGCAAAATGTGGAGACAAGTTGACTGCAGTAGTTTATACATCATTTTTGTTGAATGTGATGTGCTGGCTTTTGATGGAGAGCTGAGGCTTGTGGCAATGCTCCAAGCTTCTTGGTGTACAGGTAGTTTTTTTGCTTAATGTTTGTGTAGCAACTAGGAAAGTGGAGTCTGAGTTTGTATTTCTATTTCTTAAGCCATGTTGAAATAAAAGTAATGCGTGAAATTTGGTGAGCCTTTATTTAGTGAGTTGATCTTAAAAACAAAACAAAACAAAAACAATCCCACAATCAAATACTTTTACTACTAGTAAACTCTAAGTGGTGTTCGCAATTGCATGTGTTTCTAGTTACTTCCCTAGCAGTCTCTGACTTTCCTGACCCCAGTGATTTGATACCATCATGATTAAGTTTTTTTTTTTTTTTTTTTATTAATAACTAAAAGCATGTACAAGACAAGTCATGTTTTTGGAGATAACTGTGTAAACACACAAAACCGCAAGAGCGAAAGGGCTGGTAAGTGAATATATTGCGTGCTGTGGTCATACAGGGGACACATTGGAGCTTAGGAAAAAACTGAGTGGCTTAGTTCTCTCATCGAGTGTTCCAGCCCTTTTCTTCTGTGGTTGTACCTGTGCTTGGAGGTAGCAAATTTGTATTAGTTAAGTACTCCCTGAAGTCAATCATAAATCCACAACCTAATGTGATCCAAGGTCTGTGCTGATGCCAAAAGGAGAAGTTCTGTCTTCATCTCCTGCTGCACAGTCAACACCAGCAATCATGTTGTCTTCCAGTAAGCTATTTTGTAGTTATCTGGCTGAAAAACAAGGCAGCAATTAGTTTTCAGTTGGATCAACTCCTTGGACAACTCACTACACTTTCATATGTGTGCGAGCGCCAGCAAACAAAAAGGGTGGAAAGACTGTCTGGAGTGACAAGGAGAATGAGGGCCCGTTTTGGCAGGAATGCAAGATTAAGTTGACTCAAATCTATTGTGAGATCACATTTTAACTCTCTTTTGTAATACTTTATCAATGACCTGTTTTAAACTTGCTAATTATTGTTTGTAAAACAATGTACTAGCCTCTGAATCTCTGGATCTAGGAATTTTTTTCTTTTGGAGCATATCTCCTTGAGTTGAATTGCATTCAGTGATGCTTTCCTGCTGGCAGATTTGGATCTCATGCTTCCATTTCGCAAAATATTTTATGCAAGTAATTTTAAACTGATGGTTTAGGTTTAGCTTTAGTTGACGTAATTATTTTCTTCAGTAGAAGAAACCAGCGGTTAAGAATTAGTTACAACAAACATTGCGAATTAGATAGCATATGTTAAAAATAACATTATATGGTAGCTAATGAAAAGGCTGTAACTCAAGTGTTCTCTCTTCAATAATTAATCAGACTTGGATCTCCTGGTTTCCCATGTTAGCCAAACAGCTTGAATGAATTGCAATTGTGTGTTTAGCTGAAGGCATGGGCTATGCAATGTGCTTTCTTCTTCATCTGCTGCTGTTCATGCCTCCATAATGGAGTGGGGGAACCCATTCATGTTAAAAACGTCTTTAGACTTTTCCAGTGTGAGTATTGAAGGAGTTAAAATATTGCTTTTGTTCTGTGAATTATAGATCTAAAGAAGACATGAAAGGGTACTACATCGTGGTCTTTATAGGATAGTTGTGCATAAGTTGGTATTTTTGTCTATATTCGGGAAGAGGGCCGTATTTTTCACTTAGACGTTCCCCAAATTGTTCCCATAGTCCTTTACTATGATTCCGTACTTAAGAGTCCATACTACAAACCATTGCTTTTACTGATTGAGCCCATAAATCTTCTTAGAGTGAGGAGAGTCTTTGTTCTTTTTCAATTGGTCAGGTTATTGCTTTGTGAATTAAAGTATTTACAGTCATAGACTTCTCTATGTGTAGTCAAGCACTCAGAAATGAGGATATATCTAAAAAGACCCATTTGCTATACCTTTGCACATAGGTTTCATGGGGGTTTCATGGGGGTTTCATGATATAATGACCCAGTCATTACATATTACTATACTTTTTCAGAGTGTGTTTCTTGCGAACTTCTGCTGCATTGGTGAGTCCTCTAGAGTACTGGAAATCACAGAGTCACAGAATGGTTGAGGTTGGAAGGGACCTCTGGAGATCATCTAGTCCAACCCTCCTGCTCCAGCAGGGTCCTCTAGAGCATGTTTCCCAGGATCACATCCAGACGGGTTTTGAATATCTCCCGCGAAGGAGACTCCACTGCCTCTCTGGGCAACTTGTTCCGATGCTCTGTCACCCTCACAGTAAAATCAAGTCCACACATCTTGAAAAAGGGAAGTATATGATTAATGATTACCTTTAAAAATACTTCAGAAGATTTGCTTCGCATCATGAAGGAAATGCATGGCACTGGCAGGTTGCAATCAATTTCTCCAAAACAATGTTCACCAGCTTTTGTGTCAGCCATCCCTTTTCCTACAACTGCTTCATTCCCTGATGCATCTTTAATTTTGCAACGATAGCCTGCATTAGATAAGTAGTGTGGTCACTCCTGATACTTAGAATCTAAGCTCATCTTAGATATGCACAGGAAGAGAGAAATTTATGTGGACATTCTTGATTATAGACCATCCTGTCTGTGAGCTTGGTTTTCCAGTCTTGTATAATTTTAAGGGAGCTTTCTCTGCACAAATTAGTGGTGCCTTTTTTCAGGTTAGTGTTTCAACGTGGAAACCGAGTCATGTGGAGTCATGCTGACGTCCATGTGATATATCAGCGCAGTTCAAACCCTTGCATCCATTATGCCTCTATTCCTTGAGCCAATAAGATGGATAGCAGGAGGTTATCATTCTCTCTCTGTGGACTCTGGGAGGGAAGAGACCAGTGCTTTGCTTCTGAGTTGTATAGGTGTTTGCTGCGAGCAGAGGAATGATTTCCATACTAGGTATGGAAGGGGTTTATGATCTAGCACGTTGGGCTTCTTACGTATGTTCACGTCAAATATCTTGTACCCAACAATATGTCTTTATCTCAGTTCTGCCTCTCTTCTGTCCCCGTTTCGTTTTTCTTATCTGTTCCAGCTCAGTTTCCATCTCTCAGCCTTTTTTTCTTTCCCTGTTAATCTTGTCCTCTGTCTCAAATACGATTGCCAACTCCAGTCCCCTCATCAAAGTTGTTAGCACGTTAATTTAATAAGTGGAATAATCTGCATCTTGACGTTTGGTAGAAAATTCCGTTTAAGGTTAATACTCTCCTCAGATTTAGGGTGCTGATGGGACAAGTAGTAACTTAAACTTGCTTAATACTTTATTACTATGGTTTATGGCCATATATGTTGCCTCCAAGTTCAATCATAGCCCAAGGCTTTTACTAGACTTTATTGGTGCCATACGCTCTCTTCCCTAAGAGTAAGAGAGTCATTGAGTGCAATAATAGCAGTACAATTAGGTGCTTGTCAGTGCACTGACTCTATGCTCAGCTATGGAATAAATGTTTTTGTAGAGGGTCATAGCTGAATGTGGTTATGGGCCGTAAACTACCTGCTACTTCCTTTTATTCTGTTGGCTTGCCAACGGGCAGGTGAATTTGTGCTTAGCAGAGTAAAAATCTATTTTTGGAACCCGTCCGTGCTAAACCAGCAGATTAATAGTTTGAGCAGTAAATGTGTTGGAATATACTCTGTCTTATAATCATATGGCTCTGTTCTCCCGCTGTGCAAATCAGGTTCATCATTCAGTGGTGTTTATGTGTCCAAAGACTGTGATAACTATGATTAGAAGTTACAGTATAAGAAGAAAAGTCGAGGACCTTTACTATCCTTCACTGGTAATTAAATAGTAGCTCTACATTCTGAGTGTGCTGAAGTAAGAGAATTCTCCATGAAACTGTTCATTTATTTTCCTCTCACACCCGCTGGTCCTGTAGAGTGTCTCTTGAAGTTGCTGTTCTCCTTGAAAATCCATATTTTGTTAAAATCAGCTTTCTGAGTTGTATTTTCAGTTTAAAGGGTGCCATTGTATCATTTATCACGAGACAATATTTACTAACTGCAGATTTCTTAGTGATCGACTTCACATCTGTTTTGCATCTGGTTGTGGTACACTTATGCAATAGTGAAATATTTTTCTAAGATTTTTCTGTTTTTAAGATATTTGCTCACAATTTTCACCCGTTTCCCTGAGGAAAAAAGCTAACTTGTAATTTGAAATAAGAGGTAGAAGACTTCAGTTAATTTTGTTGGTGTCTGAATGCATGGCAAATATCTGAAGTCTTCATGAGGTATTACGTCCTTCTTTCTCTTGGCTAAAAAACATGGTGAATGATGGAACCAAAAATGAATGGTATCGGATGAGGGAATGGTATCGGATAAGGGATTTATCCTCGCTTCTTGTACAGCAAGAGAGAGGCTAAATTTCTACTTAGCTGATGATTTATTTGTAATGCCAGAAACAGCCTTTTGAGAATATCAGTATGTGTTCGTGGTTTTGTGTTAGTGGGGTGGGGTGTTTTGTTTTGTTTTGTTTTTAGGTACTTAGTATGCAGAGAAGGCCATAGTTTCTGTCAGACTTGGCTTGTTATAAGTTCAAGAATTGGCTTTTTCCCAGGGCTGTACTTTAAGATACCAAGACTGTGGAGGCTTACAAAAGCACGCTTATATCCTAATTATTTTAAGAACTTTATTGATTGTGATATGCCATATTTTAAAAATATTTAACTTTCTGTGATTTTTCCATGTCGTTACATTCACTGCAAGCCTGCATGTAGAAGATCATGATCATTTTGAATAACTGTTATACATCAAAAATATAAATAGTCTACTACAAAGCTACAAACTGCTTCTAACCTAGATCTGTACCTTATGTTTAATTCTTCCAGCATATTTTTGCAGCGGCAAAGCACTTCTACATACTATGTTTTCTAAAAGTTCAGCCTTTCAGAAATTCAAAATACTTTGGCTGTCCTATATTACAGGTTACAAAGCCTGATTGCTCTTCTCCGTTTTTTCAGAAGAGTGTTGTCATTACTTAGTGCAAGAATCGCTTCCAGTTTGTGGAATTTCACCTAGACTGAAGTATTAAAGTGCTAATAAAATTAATCTTTAGAAAGACTTCTCTTGCCAGAATCTTTATGAAATTAATATTTTTTTCTATCCCATAACATTCTGTTCGAATTACTTTTAGGGAATATGTGAAGTGTTGTGTTCACTGCTATGTGCTAGTGAATGGGTATATAGCGATTTGAAGAGGTAAGGCTCAAGGTAAGTGTTAAATTTTTTCACATACTTCCAGTGCCCGTTATTTGGGTGTGAATTATGTAACTAATACAGATGTTATCTTTTAAACATCTGCCATCTTTGCTTTTATAAATATATGCTAAAATGAGAAGTACATCTGTTAGGTATTTTGGATCTGCACTTCCACAGTAGAACTTATATTCACAGTCCCTATAGTGCTACTACCAAAAGTGGTTAAGAAATCAATCTGTGGGCTTTCCATTTCAGTAACATTATGTCAATTTGAAACTAGTCAGTTTAAATAGCTTTTCATATTTAAATAAAATCTAAGGCATTTTACAATTCATCTTCCTGTTTCTTAAAACAGCTCTCTTAAAGTATGCAAGTTGTGTGAGAAGGTTGTGCAATGAACTGAATGAGGAATTGTCTCCTCTGCCCTGGGGGAGGGGTTTCCTCTTCTATGAATGACTACAGCACGTGTCTCCAGAGCTTTCTCAGTAGTAGTAGTAGTAGTGAGAAACGTCTCTGATATCTGACAGTTGTTCAGGACCTTGAGGATTGCACAAGCAAACGAACAGAACTGACTAGAACCGTGCAAATTCAGCTTTGCTCTTGCGTGGAGTGGAGATGCAGCACGACTGGAGGCGTGCAGTAGCTGTTTGTAGATTGGAGAGGCTAGCGCTGCACAGGCTGAAAGGCAGTTTATGGTTTTATATTTCTCAGTTGAGACTGTTCATGTAGCTTCTTTAGCTTGCTTGTTTTCACTTCAGTCTCCTGAAGCCTTATGTCTACTTTTTAATCATAGTAGAAAACATGTAGTTCATACTTAAAATAAATGGCATTTAATTTTGGCTATTTGCTTTCCCTTCTCCATTTTGGACCTTAAAGAAATCCTTTTACCATTGCATTTCCTGTCTCTCCACATCTTCCTTTTCCTAATTTGTGTGGTACATCCTGCTTCCTAGCTGTTCGCACTGTGACATATGCTAGTGTCTGAGGCATTTACAGAATAAGCTGTTATGGTGCATTGTTTTACTTTGCAAGCTAAGTCGTGTGATTGTAAATCTAGAGAACACCATTTGTAGTGCATGAAAAGGAGGGGAAAAGTCATAACCTTATTTTGGGTGCTTGAGTTTTTCATTTCAAGTTTTAAGTTGCCGATGTGCTAAACTCTTTGAAAAAATATTTTATGCACCTTTGTGTTTTATTTCCATGCTAGTTGATTTGAAACTGTAATGCTACGTTATGTAATCTCGTAAAATTGCGTGTTGTGCAGGGATTAACAGTTGGATAGGAGAAACTGGGCGTATTAGTGGTTGTATAGCTGGGGACATCCTTTTTGATAAGTGAAAATGATTTGTAGTGTTCTGAAGATCTTGATTCATAAAACAAAGTCAGCCTACCTCTGGGAGGCAGCTAGCTTCAGTGAGGAGAAGATTAATGAACAAGAGTTTAATGCAAGCATGCACACGTACTAAATTGTAAATATAAATTTAATTTCTCTTCATACCTGTAGCATCAATATAACTTTATTCCACTCTAGCTGTGTTAGTTTGATTTATGTTAGTTTCCATTTGGCTGTGGTAAGTGGGAGAAGACTACCTCTGCTGAGTTTTTGGCTCCGACTGTTTTTCGTGGGCTGCCAAACTCCAGTGGCAAGTTTTCATTGACCAAATTATTATTCAGTTTATGGTATCCTGTCTTCTGATCGCTACCACTCTTGCTATCAATGAGATGCAGTGCTCTGTATTTCCTTCATGTAGTGTTTCTGTTCACTTTTAAAACAGCTGTTTCCTCTTTGGCAGTAGTTACAGTTTAATGGAGATGGAGAAGTGCTTGTTGGAAAGAATTTTGAATAATATCAGATGAAATACTGTAAATTAGAGTGGTTTTATTTTTGAATGTATTTTGTGGTGTCGCTTTTCACAAGTTCTTCATGCTTGCTTTGTAGTAGCTTGAAGAATGTTATTCTACTTCTGTTAGAAGTATAGAAGCATTTCTGTCCAGTGATCTCAGGATAGATTTTCTTTGCCATCTTGTAATACCAATCTCTTGTTACTACTTTAAAGGTCAGAGAAGTAGCCTACTTCTCAGTGCCATCCTTATTGTTAATGCTTTTATCATCACTTTTCTTCTTCATAAACTTCAAATATCCTGCTTGCCTCACATTCTCCTACCCTGACCGCTCCCTTGTAGCTGATCTCGTCCGTATTTATATTAAAGCTAAATTAATATTTTAACGTTGCGCTGTTTGTATAATGTGTTATCTTAACTTGCTCTACTATGCAAAGTTTTTATTTTCAGTGTATTACCGTTCTGTTTCGCTGCATGTGATTCATTGGCTGCTGCTTTGCTTTTCAATGCAAATCAAACACACTTCAGAACTTGTTGCTGTGCATCAAAGCCCTTTTCTTCCATCTCCCAGTCCTCTGTGCAGTCTTTTGAAAGCTGAAAGTTGAAGTATTTCCATTAAGTCTATAGATCTGAAATCTGGGGGAGGGAGGTTTGGTTGCAGGGGGACTTTTTTCTTTGTCTTGGGGTTGGAATTGTTTGAGGGTTTTTTGCAGTGTTCTGGATGCTGGAGCTAGTTTATCTGCTGTTTCGCCAAAGCTGAAAACTGTTATTCCTCTTTTTATCCAAGTGTTTTATCTTAGTGAGGTTTTTAGGAAGAAAAATGGATAGAGCTTATATTAAATGTATATTTTTAACAATTCTCATAATTTTTAATAAGAAAAAAATAATGAATGGATCCAGAGGTTTGCACACGTGATCTAACTTTTAATTTGGCAATATGTCTAGCTCCATTTTCAAAACTCATGTGCTGTTTTCTTTATATATATTTTTTTTTTTTTTTTTTGAAGCTAAATTGTTTACAGTTAGGTAATTGCTTTTGGACTCAAAGTCACTCTGTCCTGGAGGTATGGAAGATAAGTTCGTTTACTTCACACTTCCCCTCACTCCTAACTTTGTGAAGTACTCTTGTAAAATGAAACCCTGTTCTGCCGGAACAAAGTCAAGTATTTCTTAAGCAGTGGACATAAGGCAGAGTGTCATGTCACTGAGGAGCAATAATGTATTTTTATATGTTTAAAGTGTCATTGTGCTGATGTCTGCGTCTTAGCATACCTGAAGCAGTTTCTGTGCAGCTTTTTTTTTTTTGAGATTTTTTGGTTTGAGTTTTTGTTTGATTTGGCTCTTCTGAGCATTTGCAAATGAACAGTGTTTTACGAGGTTTTGTGCTTCAGTAGAGTTATAAAAAAAGAATAACAGCTGTTAAAACCGTGATTATGAAGTGGAATGATCTCTCTCTCCCTCCCTCTCCTCCCTCCCTCCCTCCCTCAGCAGGAGAGAAAGCTTTCATTCTCCTTGTTCTTGCATTTCATGAAGTTTGTGCTGAGCTAGTTTAGGGTAGAATTGTCTCACGCAACCTCACATGCACGCAGAACTGTCTGTAATATTTCTCAGAAGGAGTTAAAGTGATAAGAGCCTCTCCTTGCACGTGGACCACCCAAAAACTTTCAAAGCAATGGTTGTAGTTTGAGATTAATTTGAATCACTGCCTCATAGGAGAAGGGCTTTCTGTTAAGCCTTACCTTAAGCATTTTTCCAAGCAGGGTTTTGTCTTTGTTTTATTTTGGAAAAGTCTGTTTTCAATTGTAGTAGGATCAATTTGGGTTTTGCTTTTTGTTTACTGCCAGAGATTTAGAATGTTGATTTTTTTTTTTCCATGAAAAGCTGTATATAAATCTATTCAAAATATTATTTGCGAGGGTAATCTTCATTTTCATGGCCTCACTACTTTTTTTTTTTTTTTTAAGCAAGCTCGGCTTTTAAAATAGTGAAGACACATGAAATTGTCGCTGTCAGTTCTGTAGTCCTTGATCCCTGCTAATGTTTGCATTGTGTGTTTTTGACTGAAGGTGACTTCTATGGTTTGCAGATTCAAAATTTGTTTTATATTATGAACATATGTTTTGGCAATTGCTGTCGTTTATCTGCTCATTTGGCTGTTCTCTCTGTTTGCTACAGGATATTTTCCATACATTTCCTATACTGTTTTATTTCGTGAGGCTGAAATGGCTTGTACTCTACAGATGACTTGGCAAGCTTCCAGCTCTTTTTCTAGAATTCTGGCAATAATTGTCCTATTGGAAATGGCAACACTGCCTGTGTAAAGTGTAACAGGCTTTTTTTGTTAGGGATGATGTCAGCATGAGAGATGGCCTCGAGGGTCATTCAAAGAACATAGGACTTTTGACTGTTAGGACTTTATTGACTTTTCTCTTCACTAAAATACCGTCCTGCTGAAGACAGATTGGTGTCTGCCATGGTATGAGGCATACTTGGTGACCTTGCTGTGTAGACTGATGAAGCAGCATCCCAGTGCCATAAACACGGAGGCACTCTATTAAGACCTTCACAGAAATGCATTAATAACTGGCTTAAAATTTTATAGAAATCCTTGCTTTTCTATGAAAGCACTTGGCCTTCTTATATGAAATTACTCGCTTTGGTTTTAGGACTTCTGAGTTTTCAGTTCTGGTTTGAGCTGATTTATTTCTGTCTCTCCAAGGAAGACTTAAATGCATTGGTAGCCAAAGCTGCTTTCTTTGTGTCCATCTGTTGCTGACTTTATGCAAAAATAGTATGATATTAGGTAATTTGAGGCTGTTACTGCTGTTATATTAACTGAAATATTTACATGTAAAAAAATACTTGTAGAGGGAAAAGTTTATGTACAATATTAAGATGAATTGAAGCTGTTGCTAGCATTTAGTAAAATGAATATATGAATGATGGAAAATATGGAGTCTTTGCTGGTAGTTTTCCATGTTTTCAGCCTGCCTGCCTGCCTTATTCCTGCCTGCCTGCCTTATTCCTGCCTTTGCTTCATGCTAGGTCTCCTTCCCCAAGTTAAAGTTTAGTTGCAGAGCATTGGAATTGCTGAATATAAACATTTCACTGAAGCAGATGAAAGCCAGGGAGCAGAGCATTAAGCAGAGTAAAAGTGACATATACTCTTCCTCGCCCACAATCTTTTCACTTAGAACTCACCGTAGCTATGAACAGATTATTCAAGGTGGTTTAACAGTGCAGGAGCTGTACTTGGAGCGCCTAAGCTGGTTGCGTGAGGCAAGTTGGACAGCTTACCTGCATTCAGAAGGCACTGTGCTGTCTTAGGCAGGTTTTCTAGCCTGCACTCTTCTAGGAGATTTTGAGTTTCTTCTGTCAGCAGTGTTATTACTTATCATTCTGTATTGTCTGCACTATGTTTTATATTAACCTGTGCTCTTGTTTTTTATCCATGTTATCAGACCCTCCCTTCTCTCTCCTTTTCTGAATAACTGGGAGTTGACTATGGGTTTTGTACTACAGACTAGAGTACTTTGCATAGTTTCTAGGGACTAATAACTCATGAAATAGAGGAACTGATGTGTATTCTCCTGTCCTTTCTATGAGAATTTGTATGTGCAGTATAGGTTCTTGGCAAGAATCTTTTCTAGTTTACATAAACTCGTATGTATGCAGTATCTTATATACATGCTGCTAAAGATTTTTTGTTTAAAAAAAATGGAGAGGTGAGAGAAATGGAACTGAAGGAGATGATGAGGTGTGTGGAGACCTTGGGGCCCTCTCAGAGCTTACTTGGCAGGTCTTTGGACCGTGAGAAAAATGCGGTTCTTTAAACTTAATGAAGTAAGGAAATGAAAAGTTGCCACATAGAGCACATAGCCTTCTCTCCCTTATTAGCAAGCAGATGTCTTTCTGTTGTTACAGCACAAGCGTAGCCCTCCCGTTCTGGAGGTGGCAGGTTTGTGTTATGATGTCCTATATTGAAGTATATTTTTGAATACAGCTTACCCTTATATAAGGACACTCTGTGAAAGCATATGTGGAAGAAGAAAGTTTGCATCCATAAGGTTGTGGTCTTTGATCCATCAGTCGTGCGATAATAGCAAGATTTTTTTTATTGCAAAAAAGATAAAACATGCATTATTAAATGACTTTTAGGTTCTGTCCTCCAACTTGAGCTTACAAATGAATGTCTTCAAATAAAGTTCAATGGAGCTTGCGTATAGTTTCATGAGACGCTATCTCAGCGGACTGAAGGAGCTCTGGCTCCTTGCCGTTCGTTCCTGTTTCTGTGGAGCAGTTTGTCTCCCTTCTACTCTGCGCTGTAAACGAGATCACTGAATTTACCTGGGTTAAGACTAACTCATCAGTTACGGAGTTCAACAGCCAGGTTAGTTCTGCCTTGTGAAAGCAAGAAGTTATACTCTCGTCCTGAGTGGTCAGCTGTCTTGAAGTGCTCATGGGAAAGGGGGGAGATGTATAAGAAAATAAGAAATTATCTCCTGATTGGAGAACAGAGTCTATAGAAGGAAGCATGAGAGCATACTCTCTTTCATGAGCGGTATGGGAGAAGAAGAGCTCAGGCCTATGGGAAGAAAAAAGTTGGGGGGGAGCACTTACCTTTTTGCTAGAAGTATGTCCATTCATTCTGAAGCATGATAGTTCTTCCAGGATACTGAGCACGTGAAATGGTAAAGCAGATCTCCTAAGCGAAAGAAAGGAAAGACAGATGAGGAAGAAATACATCAAGAGAGCTAAAATTTTATGTTGTGTATGCTGGGATTGAGGGGCTGAATCAGCAAACGTGAAATGTGTAATGATTCCAAGTGATGATGTTGCAGCAAAACATTTACAAAACGAGCTTAGTCTCCTTTGTTTTAGCCAAGATGGTTGTTTAAAGAAACAACTAAAGAAAATAGTGCTAGAAGAAAATAAAATGTTTAAGTATAAGGACTTCAGTCTGATTTGTTTCCAAATAATGTCTGCCTTGACAATCCTGGTTAAAGCTTTCTTTTAAGAAACTTCTTTTCTTCTTCATCTTCTTCTGAACTTTTTTTTTTTTTTAAAAGGCAAAGACTTGTCTACATGCAGATATGAGCTGGTTTAAGGAGACTGTGCTGACAAAGTTCGTCCATTACCCTGATGGATCTGCTAGAGATGCAGTTTGTGTAAGTCCTCCCAAGTTAGCTTCGGGCAGAAGAATTTGCCAGAGTAGTTTAAACAACGTAAAAAATACTAGTATGAGCCAATTTGAGTGTTTTGCTTGCCCTGTGTGAATTGGGAAATGCTGTACACAAGTGCTGTAGAATCAGTTGCTCCCAGTAAAGGAGAGGTAAGGAATATCTAACTGAGGTGATAATTTTACACCAGGATGACTTGATCCCAGAGGGTATATCTCCAAGGCTTTTAAGATATCACTGTGAGCCATTTTGGCTAAACTAGCATAAACGGCTAGGCGTACAGGTCTTAGGCTATGATTTGACTTGTTTGGTTTTTTTTCATTTTAATATGAAGTCAAATGGGAATAGGTTTAAGTCAAACCAAAATAATCCCCTGTAAGCTAGACTAATTAATGACGGGAGGTATGCTGCCTTACTGGCTTTATAGGGTAGTTCAGAGGGTGGTTCTCCTGGAGATAAATGCTGTATGTACGTGTTTCCCACAAAAAACAGTGCGACCTGCGCTGCAAGTTGCAAGTGGGGAACGGAGCTTTGCCAATTTAACCAGAGTTAGTGAGCTGGAGACCCTGGTTCATTTCTCGATGTTAGGTCTCTTGCAACATTGCTTCTTCTACTTTCACTTATTTTAGTTAGCTTGGCTTTATGTTTTACTGTTTCAAAAAGAAGCATGATTATGCTGTTGGCTGGATGCCCAAGTTTAGTGAGGAAAAGGAATGAAATTGCTGGAAGAGAGAAGATTTTGTGGGGGCAGGGTCTATGACACGTTGGAAGCAGAGTACGTGTAAAAACTTCTTTAACCCCAAACTTCATAGTAAAGGGTTAAAAATAGTCCTTATTTTTCGAATATGGATGATCAGTGGGTCTTCACTTAAATCGTCTCTGCTGTATCAGTGCATTCAGGAAGAGTTTGTGGTCTGTTTGTAGTCTGTGCTGTTGTTTGTTTACTGAGCAGCCATAAAGCCTAGCAACTAGGTCATCTGACTTCCTTGATCATGGCTCCCTTTTAAAGCCATTGAATTCTGCTCCCTACTCATCTGGAAAAGTAGTTGCATCTCATTCCAGAAGTGTTTGCTCTGCTGCCTTAAAACATCATACTGCGTCCACAAATACATATCCTTAATGAGTAAAAGTTAGGGAATAAATCCCTGATCACAACTGTGCTGTTTGCTGCTTTGGAGAGATCTATGTTTTGTTTAGAAATGTGGATGTTAACTAAAAAGCGCAGTTTCATGGTTATCATTAGCCAGCCAGTCCAAATCTCAGCTACTGCTAAAAGTCATGGAGTCCCTCTCTTCCATGCATCAGACCATGTCTCAGAAGGGCTGAAAACCATTTGTGGCTTTGTTTTGTTGCAGGATTTGTTCTCAGGAGTGAGATCCAACTGGCTGTGTGGCTGTACAGTCAGTAGCGCTGGTGTAAGGGAGGGGGTGATAACGCACGGTCAGTGAGAGATCATTCCCTTCAGTGGTAACGCTGGCTTAGATCAACTTGACAGAACAGTTTGATTCAGTAAGGCTACTGATTTTCCTGTTCCAGAGTGTGTGAGAGACTGAAGGCCAGGGAATATTGGGAATTGAGTCGGTTGTAAGGGCTAGAGCTTGTCACTTTTGCCTATTTGCCAGCAATCACACAAGAGCAACCGTATAATGATGTTCTATAGTTTCCATTTTCTTTATTTTTAATAAAAAGCAAGAGTCTTCCTTGCAAAAGGAAAATACTACTATTTCTCAGAGGAAGTGGCTTTTTTTTCCAAGTTGTTATTCTGGCTGGAATGTTTGTCCTCTTCTTGCAGTACTCGTGTGGTCTGTCACTGTGTGAAAACCTTGCTGTAATTGGGAATGTGCTTTCTTGTCAAACAGCCACGTACAGCATCTGACATTAAGTGTAGGACTGTAGAATGGATGTGTTGGTGTTTAGTCAATGTTTTTTTTACTCTGACACCCTTAAGACTTTAATTCATATATAAAAGAGAAAGCTAAACTACAGCAAATACGCATTAAAATAACTTGGAGGAAGAAAGGGAGCAAGAATGGGAGTTAGTATTTAGAATCTTCTCTGTTTTACTTCTTGATCCCAGGTATGGCTGAGGTTATTTTTAATATAAAAAGAAAGCTCTTAAAGGTCCCTATACGTAGTTTTTATTAGTTTCATAGTGAATAGTAAGTATTGCAGAGACTAAACTCAGTGATAGAGTTGTACTCGATCCATTTCTTGCTTTTATGTGATCCATTTTAATAGAGAAGAGCTGAAGGGGCAACTTAATAAGCTAGTGCTTATTAAGCAAACAATTTGGAAGGCACGTTCTGATAGCCTCCCTCGTGTGGTTTTTTTTTTTTTTTTTTTAAGATGTTCCTGACTTAAAACAAGCCAAATGAAACCTGCTAGGTTTTTTTTGTTAACTTAGGTGTTGAGGGAAAAGGTAAATGCTTTGACCATAGTACTCACAAATCCTTTGTTTGTAGCAAATTTAGTGACTGAGAGTTCTTCAGAGCTTTTTAAAAAAAAAAAAAAAAGGCAAACAAAAACCCTTAAACTCTGGCAAAAGCTTCATTGTTTGTACTGAGTGTTCCAAAGCAAAAGTATAGCCAGAGCAAACAGTGTATGTGAAACTTTGGTCCATGCCTCTGACGTTTGGCAAAGATTTGGCAACAATTTGAAATGAGATTTATAAAAGACATTATGAGACAGCTTTGGTGAAGAGCGTGCTACAAACCTTGTTTTTAATAGAGCAAGTCAGGAAACATAGAAGACACTTTTTTTCACATGTGAAACGTGATCTTTCAGTTTTAGTGTGTTATATGGTATACTCTCAGATTGGTTAAGCAGGCTTTGGTGGTAAGCACCTCTGCGCTCCAAGCATAGCACTGCCAAGCAAACGTTTGGACCAAGCCACTAACCTTTGTCTCATTTTCTGTGACTGCAGAAATATTAATCTGTTAGAAACCAGCAGGTTGGAGATTCTTGGTTATAAAATGTTACTACTGCTGCTAAGTGAAAATGTGATACGTATATGAAGAACGGATCATATATTTGACACTAACTTTCCTAACTCGATGAAATATTGGAAATAGAAGCCAGAAATGGGGGACTGTATTTCATTAGGTTATTTACAGGGCTGCAGAAGTATTCTAGGTGAAAAGAATCTTCGCTGTGACTGTTGCTCAGGTATTTCAGCTTGGGTATAGTGATGCTATGGTATTGTGCGTTACCTAGGTGTAAAGCAAAGGAATGGCTGAATTACAGTAGGCTCTTCTCGGTTCAGTAAATGCCAACTTCTTTCACCTTAAATTAATAGGTTTGCAAGAGGTGTCTAAGCTAGATAGGAGAATACTTGGGAAAAGTTCAGGTTCGACAAGGCTGGCAGGTAGGCATTGAGTCAGGGGAAGTCATTGCTGAGGTTCTTTTTAAATTAGTAATTATGAGAGTGGGTATGACAGAAGTGGTGGTGTTATATAGTAGCAGGCAGGAAGAAGTAAGGTCATCCCTTCTATATCAGGAAATCCTCTAGATGTGAAATGAAACTTTAAAGATGCCAACATTTTCAGTGCTTAGAAAGGAGAGGAAAACATTCCCAGTTGCTGAGTTCAGAGACCAACAGCATCAGATTTATATCATAAAAGTATTCTTTTCTGATGTTTTTTAATTTTCTTGCACAAGAAAGAACAAACAGTACAATAGCAGTGGTAACTCATCCGTTCAGGGCTATGCTTTCGTTTTATTCATTTTCTTTTAGTAATGTTATGAGAATGTTTTCTGCATTAGGGTCACAAACTTTGCTGTTTTCGAGTTTTCATTTCAAGTGTTGAAATGTTTGGGAAGTAAAACAAATCAGTTCATAAAACTAGGATTAACGTGCTTGAATTTACTTGGCTAGCAGAAAGCATTACAAATGAACAAAAAGTGCCCTTAAGGTATGTATAACAATGTGCTTCAAATACATTTGGAAATGTAAATAATGGTTCTGATAGAGTTGGTTATATGTGTGTTTTGTCATAATTGAGCTATCAAGTAACATCAAGAATTTCCTCAAATGGTCTGTTTAGTAATATTATCTGGAAGATGTGTGTAATCTAAGCAATTAAATTCCAGGGAGGAGGCTGCCTGTTGGGAAGCAGTAGTTGTAAATGAGTTTGTTCAGGTGAACAGCTTTCTGTATCTGCAAGTCTACATCAATCACTTCCTTACTTCTTCATGGATATACGTCAGTGTTTTATCTGGTGTTACTACAGTCTGCTTACTGTTACCATTGCGAAACTGTGGCATTTGCTGCTGGTCTTTAAGTTGTATGTGTGAAGAAACCCATATCTGATCATAGAGTTCCAGGTTTTGAACATACATTTTCTTCTTGAACTATACTTTGTTCTCTTAAATCAGTTCATTCTGCTTTTTCCCCCCTCTCTCCTCATATTGGCTGTCAGCCTCCTGTTGGCCGCTCGAATTTTTTTTTTTTTACATTAAAATATAGTTTTCTGTAATATGCAGGTTAATATATTTTAGATTTGTCTAGGATTAAAAGGAAAAACTCGAGTGCTTTTAAATTGTGACACATGCTTCATGGTTTTCAGAAAAACAGAATATTTTATTCAAACAAAGTAATCCTAATCTAGGGCCGTGTATACCAGCGAACCTTACTGTCAGGATTTAAATCCATTCACAGATACCAGTACTGTTGCATTGCTGCAGCATCGTCATGGCTTATGTCCCACACTTGCAGCTGCTTTAATGTAGAAGACCCAATGTATCATGGGTGGGAGCCCACAGTTCACAGCTGCTGACGTTATGTCACGATCTCTTTCACGTTAGCCTTTTGCCAGTGGGTGTTATGGTGGTTGATGACTTACAGTTTTGAATAGATTGTCAAAAGTCTAGGTTTTGTTGGTTTACGTTTGGGGGGGGAAAAAAAAAAAGGAGGACACATACAGATTAGTAGTGACAAGAGACAGGTTTTTTGTTTGTTTGTTTGTTTTAATTTACAAAACTTCATAACACAGACCAGGCCTAGAATTGGTCTTCATGTCATAGTAATTGGAATGAGAGCAGAAGCAGTTTTCCAAGAGCAACGGGATTAATAGACTGACCACAACAGCATATCAGGGTGAACTGGAAGTCACCACCATCCTGCTTTTTTGAGTGCCAGCAGCAATTGAGCTGCAGCTCCCCCTCTTCATAGCTTGTGTAGAGGGTTAAAGTGCCAGGTACCTTAGTGCATCTGTGAATTTCTATTAGAAACAAAACTTGTGTTACAATTTAGATTAAAGATGTGATCACAGTCCCACTAATGTTTGATGTTATGGTAATGTTCTTCTTTTAGCAATATAGAGATTCTGTTTAGTGCCAAATGATGCAGTTTTAAATAGAGCATATTCTCTAGTCACATTTAAATATGGACACACTGGCTTTCTGAGAGGAATCCTGATTAATATGGAAAGGGTCAGCGATCTGACTCCACTCTGAGACTTAATTTTGTGTGTGTATTATTGGCTTTATTATTTTTCACAAAGAACTTTAGTGCCAAAGAACGTTTCCCCTTTGCCAAAATTCCACATGATCTTGCCTTCAAGGAAACGGATCCATTTTTAGCAGGCTGGAAGAGCCTTTCTAAAGCAGGTCTCTGGTACCAGTTACTTTAACCCGTGAAAGGTGAGCAGAAACAAGTCATTCCTAGTCCAGATTGCAACAACCATATTTCACTCATATGTTTATCCACAGAGAAATTCAGCATTTGCCCTTTTGAGGAAGGGGGAGGATTTGTCTGTCTCCTCATTCTGCAACTAATAGTATGTCATGTGGCAAGGTTATGCACACGTGTAGTAGAGCAGATATTCTCCATCAAATTGACTAGTGCTGTTTGATTGGACAGTTATCAGTTTGTTTCTTAACTTGTGCTACAGTATTTGTGAAAATATTTAGGAGTTAAATGATATCTCACTGCAGCATTGAGTCATTTTCCTGAGAAATGGAGAGAGCAATCTTCACATGAATTTTAGTTTATGTAATAGTTTGTACAGTCACTTCTTGGGTTTTTTGCTTATTGAAGAGTTATTTTTATTTTTATTTACTTACACGCACACAGAGAGAGAGAAGGATTTATAACTTAAGAACTTAATTGACCAGGTATTTTGAGTTAAATACCTTAATCTTTGTTCCTCTGCCTTGCACTCACTTTCTCTTTCTGGAAAAGCGCCGTATACTGCTGTCCTGCAGATGAATACACATGTAAATACAAAACCAATCACTGGAGTGCTTTTCTTTAAAATACTTCTCCCCTACTTTTGTTAGAGTTGTTCTTTCCTGTTAGGTATTTTTAGGAGGAAAGAAGAGAAGAGAATGGGGTTGTTGAATTGTTTCATACGATGAAGGCTATATTCTGTACCCTGTTTCTGATCCCAATGTGGAGGTCTGATTTCTGGGGTGAGGGAGAATTCTAGAGAAATTGGCCAAAATCAAAATTGCCACCAAGTCTTAAGGATGCTGTGCTTTGGAGTTGGGGAATTTTAAATACTTGTTGGGGTGGGGGGTTTTTTTGTTTGGGAAGAGGGGAAGGTTGCAAATAACCAAAAGCGTTACCTCACATGCAGCTTTAGAACTCTCACTGTGTTTTATAATGTATTTGCTTCTGTCTAAATCTTGAGATGTCCTTGGAAATCATCCTGTTTCAGTTTTACAGTATCTTGGCCTTCTCTCTAGCATTTCTCTTTTTTGTTCCTGGGAAACCTCCCTCTTAGCTCCCCAGTCAAGCACATGAAATCGTGGATGCTCTGTGTAAGAGGGCGTTCTTGTGACCGTCATGTGAGTAAAACTGCTGCAACGTTATTGACTGAACTTCTAATTGGTTAGACCTACTTTGAATGGTTTAAGAGACTGAGACTGCTGCCTCAAAACTTGGCTCCAATTTAATCTGCTTTCTATTGAATTTGCAGTGCTAGACAGAAGTGCCAAGATTTAAAAATCACTGTCGATTGAGGAAAGTCTGGAAAACTTAAGTCCTTGCTGCTAGCCAACTTCGGTATCTCTCTTCTATCATGCTATGAGCTCATTTGTTGTTTAAAAAAGCGTATTTTTATTTCTTCGTACTTAATCTTAATTTGCAGGGACTTAATTAGAAATAAAAATCATAACTAAGAAAGGCTTCATATATTTCCAAGTACTCTTATGCCTTATGGTCTGAACAATGCATAAATACTAGATTTTAAATGCTCTTTAGTAAGATCAAGTGAAACGAAAAGCACCTGACACTTCTCATGTTTATGGTTAAACCTTTTCCAAAATAGAGTTAAAACAAATTTTACATTGTGATGTTTTCTGCCAGAAAATATGACTTGTTAATTGAGAGGCCCATTTCTTTGTTAAAATGGGTAGTATTAAAAACTATTTTGCCAGCACAGCTGTGTGAAGGAGGGATGAAGCTGTCTGTTGGAAGATGTTAGTATACTGTGAGGTAATGATAGTGGAATTGACTCCCATTCCTGTAAGATCCCCCCCCTCCCCCCCCAAAAAGCACTTTACACCATGTATGGGGACCCATGATGTAATAATTCTTTAAAATAGATGCATAAGCTTATCTGGTCAATGTAGAAACTAAGATTCCCCCCACCCCTCCCTCCAGATTACGCTCTGTTCCTATTTGTTGCTTGTCATCTCTAAATCTCTGAAATAATTTGCTTTTTTTTTGCCCTCTCTTTATCGTCACACGGTTGTGAAACCTTATGGCAAATTGTATGCATCTCAGATAATTATAGTGATTGCAAACACTGTGATTGGCTGCACTTATTAGGAATGTTTCAGGATTTGTATTTGTGTTGGGACAATATGTTTGTTTGGAAATCGTTCTTCTGTTACATTTTAGGACAATGTAGATGCAAGAGCAATCTCATTAGGACTGTTGAAATTTTGGACATCACATTGTTATGTAGTTTTAGCACTATTATTCTCCTTCTACTGTACTGCAGCTTTACAACTTTTCTAGTTTTCTTAGGAGTTTGTTTACATTTTTTTAGTAAAACATTAATGAGAATCAAATTATGGAGATAAGGTAAAGAAGCCCTGGGAAAGACTAGTGAGTTAAGGGAGACAGCTTGTGCAAAACAGGAGTCCGTTGCATATATTCCTTTGAAAATGTATACCGTGTCCCTGCAGGGAATACCCAGATGTTTTATTGCCTCCTTTATCATCTGCAGATTTCTAAGCAGTTTCTGATCATCCTGATTCATCTAAGCTGTCTCCACTGAGGCTGAAGTTTTGTGAGTGCTTTATGTCAGCAAAAGTTACCCCTGCCACCAGAAAAGACTCTGCCACTGTTACTTTCCAGGTGTTGCCATAAAGGTTTGAAGGGTTGTGTGATGAGGTGATGAAGGAACTGATAGGGATTCTTAATAGCCTGGAAAAATTGTTCGATTTGACTCTGCTCAGGGTTTCCCTTAAACAGTGACAATACAAAGGGCGCAGAATGAGCAACAAAGGTAGGAAAAGTTTCTGGCCGTAGCAGGAAGGCAGGATGCATCACTGCAGTCTTTCTTTGCTAGTTACGTGATGTAGTTATTTTTTTCTCTGGTGATCAGCAATAGATTATGGCATTTTTCTGATCAAAGTTCTAAGCGTTGAGCTAGGCATAGAGTTAGTTCCTGCTGCACTAAGAGTAACCTCTTGGGCAGCATAAAGCAGAAGCGGTGAAGTTAATTTGAACGCAGTGGACAGACTATCTGAGGGCTCTTTTGCTCTGGACAAGCTTGCCTTTGTCTGAAAAAAATCTTCAAGATGCACACAAGACCCATCTGAACCTTCAGTGTTTGAAAAGTAACTTGTATTGGGTGGTTCCTTCATGGAATAAAGAGGTAGAAATTACTATATTCAGCTTATAAAATAAATTTTGGGGTGGAGGTTCTTCTCCTCCTATGCTGATGAGGAGGAATCACAAATTAAAAGAAATACATAAATAAAATAGCAATCAAATTAGTGGGGGGGTTCTTTGTTTATTTGTTTTATCACTCGGAGCACTGGTTCAGGCTAGATGGTTCTTTGTCAGTGGATGTCTGCCGTTGCTTTAAAACGTGAGGGTGAAGTGCCAGTTTGTTAAACTGTTAGGATCTTTATAAGAACTCCCTGCTGTCACAGGGTAATCTTTCTTGCGCTCTTAATGGTGACCATAACTCTTGTCAGCATTCAGAGTCGGGTGCGTTAGGAAGCAGGAGCGGCTTCTGTCAGTTTTGAGAACTGTCCTTTGGCATTTATTTCCTTGCCCTTCTTTACACAAAAAATAACCCTCTGCAACTGCGTTATTTATCACAGTGCAGCTTTTGCACTTGAAGGACTAAAGTGTAGAGAGTAATGCTGATGGATATTTTATACATATAGACCTGGTGACTGGAATTGGCTTAGGAAAAATGTTGGTCTTCAAATAGAAGCGTTTGGTACTAGTTTTGATTAAATTGTCTCCTGCCCAGAAAGAAATGTATGATCACAAACAAATAGTAAACCTTACTGCTAGCAGCAAGCAAGGCATTTCTCTGGGACTGGGGAGACCCTTCATTCAAGTCCTTGCATCTCCTGATTGAGAGTAAAGGCTTGAACTGTTATCTCTGTGAAGGGGGGAATGTTCTGGCCATCATATGAAAGGCTCTTATAAGACATGTGCTCCATGTTTTTCCCTCTTGGAGCTGTAATTTATAAATGTGTGCATATCTATATGAAGTATATAGCAGACTAGAGGCTTGAAGCTGAGATTTCCGTATATCACGGAGGATCTTAGGAGGGAGGTGGGAGAAGAGTGGGGGTGGGTGGGTGTGTTTGTGTGTGTTTTAATATACACAACCAATGGCTATTTAATTACTATATAAAGTGTAACAAATCCCTCAGTAATTATTAACCTTTTCATTAAAGCACCCAAATACCAAGTCCAAAATCTAAAGATGGTCCTAGAACAGAGATTTGAAGCTGGGCTTTTAGCCCATCTTAAACTAGCTCCCTAAGCATTAGGCAATTTGATACATGAAAGCATGACAACTAGGGAATGTTGCATCTGTCTCTCTCTCTCATTGCGGCTGTAAAATTTTAAAAGATGTTGGTTTCTTTCCTGTGTGAAATAGGAATCTTGTAATCTTGAAAATCTTGCAGGACAGCAAAACTGATTCCTGTCCAACTCTTCCCACTGTGTCTCTGTATATGCAGACAATGCTTGCTCTCATGAAGTTTCACTGAATGTTTCTTTTTTCCCTGCAGATTTGTCACGGAACAGACTGTCAGAGCTTCCAGCAGAAGCATGTCACTTCGTCTCCCTCGAGAGCCTTAATTTGTACCAGAACTGCATTCGATACATCCCAGAGGCTGTCTTGAACTTACAGTCTTTAACGTTTTTAAATATCAGGTAATCTTTATCTTAAAGACCTTGCTTTAGCATCAGTAGTCTAGGTTTATGCATCTTGGAACATCAATAAATAATGCAGACATGGTGTGTAGTCATTGTGTTGTTATATTGCCCATCATTGAATCAAAGCAGCCTGAATCAGGCTTACAGACTTAGGTTGATCCGGGGACATGAAGATTGAGAAGTGGCTTGTAAAAGTGGAAAGTGAAGAAGAGAGCTTAATTCCATTCTAAAGGACTCACAAAACAACTTCCACCCATTTTCATGTGAAATATAAGCATACTGATGGAAAAGAGTGGATGGAGTTGTTGGATAGTCCTTAATATTCACCTATCAGCTGCTAAATAAGGCTTATTGAATTTCCGTTAATGTTCAGTGTACTAGTGGCTTTTACAGAGCTTTCTCAAGCATTAAATGCTTATCTGCCTGCCCTAAAAGCTAATTGCCACAACATACACAGCTGAATTTCATGAGCAGCCTACAGGATTCACCATTTCTAGAAACAGTGTTTTAAGAGGTGTGGAAAGTTCCCAGTCACAAACTGCCGGTGATGTCAAGCAAGAAAAACTTCAGGCAATTTCTTTCTGGTGTTATATTTTTGCCATTATAATTTGTTTTTATTATTATTAATAGCGAGAATTGTAGGAGTAGGATATGAGTCAGATATGGATTTCCTATTGCTGCGATCTCTAGCAGGTGCGCTCCAATTATTGTCCTTCTAACAGCTGCTCTTGGTTCACCTACTGCTCAGGACTGTTTTTCTTAGAGCAGGGAAATGCAGGCCTCAGGTATGAAAACAACTAACACCACATTTTGGTAAACTTCAGCATCTGATCAAAGCCTTAGTTAAGATCATAATAACTTTCTAATTGTCACTGCTGCTTCTTCCTATGGTGGTGGGTTTTTTGTTTTTTTTGTTTGTTTTGTGTTTTTTTGGGTTTTTTTGTTTGTTTTTTTGTTTTCTTTGGGTTTTTTGGGTTTTTTTGTGTTTTTTGTTTTTTTTTGTTTGTTTGTTTTTCGTTTTTTTTTGTTTGTTTGTTTTTGTTAAGAGACGCTTTCTCTTTTAAACTATTCTCGTCCTATTTGTTTCATTCTGTGAGGTTACAATCCAGTAATATGACCTCATATTTGCCTTAATAGTAGTTTATTGTGAAATGTCCAACACTGGATTTTGAAGCCGCCAAATCCTTCATACCAGGATTTTTGATCCACGTGACATACTGAATACTTAAAGTATATTTCTAATTGAGTAAGTAATGACTTCCTCTGTGGGTTTTGTATGTGCTGACCTGCAATACCAGCTATCTGAAAGGCTTTCACACTGTTCAAACGTATTAGTTTATGACAGAGGGCAGCCAGTTATTAGACGCACCTACAAGCACCTAAAAATGTCCTGTTCCTCCACCCTGAGTTCAAAAGAATCTAATCAGGGTTAGTGCTTTGTCCTGAGAGTTTGTTCACACGTAACTAGGTAAAGCAAGTAATGAAGGAAGGCTTCGTGGCACTAGTTTTACAGTAATTAGGAAAATTTGACTTGACCATTATCAAAACGAAGTGTGCTTTTTGTATATCTTTCATTACATTAAGATGTGAGGTGATGTCACATTAGAGTTTTGATGACACTGTTTTCTTTCTGTCCAAAAAGTCGAAACCAACTTTCAACACTGCCAGTACACCTGTGTAGTCTACCACTAAAAGTTTTGATAGCAAGTAATAATAAGTTGGTTTCAATACCTGAAGAAATTGGACAGCTCAGACAGCTGACAGAGCTGGTAAGTATACAGTTATTTTTTTAAACTACTACTATTCAGTCTTTTAATTGATGTGCTTAATAGGTTCATGTGTTTCAGAAGAAATACCAATTTTTTTTAACTGGTAAAAATAATGCAGTAATTAGGATGCTGTCTGGGGATATGTGAGATCAGAATTGTTTCTCATTCTGCTAAGAAATCTGTGACTGTAAACCGTCACTTGTATGCCATAGCAAGTAACTTAGATCTGCTTTTGGCCTAAGAAAGGTTTATATCTGTCATTGTATCTCCAGCTATGTTTTTTTGACTTGGTAATAGAGATATTAGAAAAATAATTTGAAATATTATCTCAGATTTTTAAAATCTGATTTATGTGAGGAAAAGATACCTTGCACTGGAGAACAAGTGATCCACATCACTTTAATTTTCCCTATTTTTGAGAGAGTTTATATGGAATTAGAGCTCCTGGTGCATTTTCTACTATCAAAAAGCTTTCATATGGGAAATTGCCCTGTCTCTAATAACATTGAGAAGCTTAAGTAACTTGAAATAAACTTATACATCTGAATACTTAATTTTTTAAAAGTTTTTATTCCCCCATGTGTTTAAAATGAGAATAATGCCTCAGCTCAGAAATGAGACTCAATGAATGTAAGCATCCAAGGTGTTATGTAAACAGTTGTCTCTTTCAGTCCCTAAATAAAGCGCCACGTGTCACAGTTGACGGAGACTTGCCAGTTAGTGGTGATAATGTCAAAATTGCTAACTCGCTCTTTACTTTCCTTTGTAGGATGTGAGCTGTAATGAAATACAGACAATACCTCCACAGATTGGCAATCTGGAGTCCTTGCGTGACCTAAATGTCAGAAGAAATCATTTGGTGCGTTTACCTGAAGGTGAGATACAGGCTGTCGGTTGTAAGAGCGAAAACTAAGCCCTTCCAGATTCTTCTTTTAATGCTGCTTCTCCTGAGGGCTAGGAGCAGGTCTATATAATCATTTTGTAAAACACACATTTGAGTTTTATACTCCTTGCTTTTAAACCTGCTGAACTAGATATTTGTTTTCTATCTCCAGAGCTTGCTGAGTTGCCTTTGATTCGGTTAGATATCTCCTGCAATAAAATAACAACGATCCCTGTTTGTTACCGGAACCTCAGACATTTGCAGACCATCATGTTAGAGAACAACCCTCTCCAGTCACCCCCTGCACAGGTAAGCTGCAGCTAGGAGTTGGGATGACTATTTTAACTGAGAAAGGGAGAATGAAGTTAAAAGCTGAAGGATTATATTAGAACCTTTACTTAAGAACAGGAAGAGTTTATACAATGTATATCCTGTAACAGTTTTAAATATACATCACAACTTGAAGAATATTTCACTTCTCTTACTGATTGCATTAGTAGTTTCATCTTTGTGGGGTTATACCAAGAATTCCGCTGTTAGCATCTTGCCAATATTAGCTGAAGATTTCTAATAACTATAATTTCAGGAGAGCTATAGGAGAGAGGAAGTGCTGTCTGGCAAAATTGGTTTTGTGCCACTCAAAATGTCAGCAGAACTGGGTCCTCAGTCTAAACGTTATGTGTTCCGTTTCATTTTGCAGCAGTGTACTCACATCAGCCTTTGGGCTGGAAACTGCAGTATGGTTAGTCGCTAATTTAAATTTTAATGTGGGTATAAGAGCCCTTTAGTACTTCAGGTTCCAGTGTGAGCTGCCGCTTCTGAATCAAGAGCGACACATGCTAAGACCTGTAGTTTCCGTAGGTTTTTGTCCACTGTAAAAAGCAAAGACATCTGTGATTAGCTTCATTCACTTCAAATTTGAGCTTGCTTTGGCAGTCTGCCATTGCCATTCGAAGTTGGGCATGGGTGAGGATGCGTCTTTTCCGATGCCAAGGGTATAAATTCTAGTACTTAAAAATGCTTACATCTTGTTTGCCAGACGAAATCTCAGCACCCACGTGATGAAGTTGTGTGCAGAGCAGATGTACTCGGAAGACAGCTTCCGTTTGTTTGTTGTGGGCATCCTGTGGCACTCCACTGTAGCTGTTTCTCTAAAACGCAGCAGGGTTAGAAGAAAAGGTGTATTGATTGATATAAATTTGCTTATTTATCACTCCCAATTGCAGGTTAAATGTCTTTAGAATACTCTGGAAAGGTACTGTCAAACTTTACTTACAGATTTTTTTTTTATATATATATATAGATATGTATAAAAGGAAAAATTCACATATTTAAATACCTGAACATAGAAGCATGCAAGATAGCTCCAGACTTGCCTGATTACGATAGGAGACCCATGGGGTTTGGATCCTGGTAAGTTTGGCACAACCCAAGTTCCCTGTTTTGATGTCATTCAGGAAAACTTGTCAGCCCTCTGACTTTGAAAAACTAGATCCGAGGATTGTTCGTTGGTCAGTGCATTGATGGAGATAGCTTTGAAGAATATCACTTGTGTTATTTCATGATACGTTCTAGCAAGATACCACTATAAAAGAAGCAAAGAGGAGTTCAGAAGAAAAACCTAGGTAATATCATATGGAAGGCGCTGTTAGTATTAATATACAGTAAGAAGAGAGTTTTGGTATCTTCAGAGTACAGGGAATCTGCTGTCATGTTTGTAACCTGTGTGTTTAGTTTGTAAGATCTTAATATTTTCTACATACTTACTGAAGTATAATCCTACAGTGATTTTTAACCTTTTGTACAGAATTTATAACTGCTTTGCTCAAACCACAGGTGTAAATGCTGATCTCCACCCCATTAGTAATCTGTTATTCTTGGCAAGCTTTCACTTGGCACAATTCCTTAGCGTCATAACACAAATATTGGAACAGTCAGCTATATCAGCTGCTAAATTGAGAAGTTTAGAGAGGAGCTGAAGTTCAGATTTATAACTTATATGATATAGAAGAAAGGTAGGCAGTGAAATCTGAAACTAAATATATTTAAAAATTAACTTGGAAGGTGACAATAAGGTGTGGAGGAGTAAGTTGCTAAAAGATGTACTGCTGTCTTAGCAGCAATAAAACACAAAGCAAAGGGACTGACAGTAAATAATGAGTCAGAGATTTGTGAAGGAGAATTTGTACGACAGGCTGACAATGATTCCTCATCAGCACTGGATGTTTTGAATTACTTTTCTAGAGGACGTCAACATATGAGCATTTTATGAGCGTTACTCGGTTTCCTAGAGTATAAGCTATTGCAGACAGGGTCGCTGCACGATACAAGGGGCACTCTACTGTTACTGAAAACAAATAACATTTTGACTCTAGCATGATAAAAGTGTCTTGCTCTGTTGGTCTTCAGCCTAGTTTATTTTTTTTAAGAGAAACCGCAGTAAAATCAGAGTGGACTATGTGCTTATTGATTTATAGTCTGTAATTACAATTAATTATTAAATTTTTCATTAATTGCTTGTGTGAAATGAAAAGAATTAATATATTTTAATCATAGCTTGGAATTATGAATGTAAAAACAAGTCCGGAACCAATTCAGGATACTACTTCTAGAGTCACCTCCAGATTCAGCTGTGTGAAATGAGCTGGTTCTGTTGTCAGTGATTCAAGTGAATAGTTCTTTAACCGCATTAAGCGATTTCATGGTGGTTCTTTTTCCTTCCTCACCCAAAAGAAGGGAGTTTGTTTTTCTTTCCCCATATTTGTTGCTAAGGCTTTGCTATGCAGATGATCTTCCTGTTCAACTGCAAGGCCATGAAGGAGGAACCTTTTGAGCTGACCAAAACTCTATGCAGGTGTAAGAGCTTGGTCTTTTGTGTCTATTTTCAGGATCCAGATCTGCAGAAAAGTAAATATATTAACTGATGCTTCTCTTCTGTAGGTCTTCATCTGTTTTCTTACTTTTTTGTTATTTTACACCTATCTGAAAACATAAACAGCACAAGGTGGTAGTCTGTCACTTTGTTCTACGGAATTCCGTGCGTGCCTATGGCGCTGCATAAATAATAGTAACTTAAAAATTAGTATTTCATGAAAGAGGGATTTTAGAGGGAGTAACGACTTGAGAGCAATAACTGAATTGCAGGTCACTTTTTCACTGGTATGATGGGGTGGAGCAATTAGCTTCCTGAAGTTCGTTCTTGCTTGTGTATTATGCAGTAATTACTGCTGCAGTTCTCCCTGGGGCATCAAGTACCAGTAGGACAGTTGATCTATTGTGAAATGCCATCTGCAGTGGGTCAGAGAAGTCCCATTGTTTCTTTACTGAGGCTATCTGCAGCAGTTGCCAGAGCTGACATCTGTGATGGCCACACTGCTGAATTATGTAGCTTCTGAGCCCAGAAACTTAGAGAAGAACTGTGTGGCTGTTTGGTTAATGTCTATTGTAACCCTAGGCACATGTCTGGTGTGTCTAGACGTGTCATTGACAAAGCCAGAGTCCGTAAATAAAAAGTGTACTTTTATATTATTCAAGTGGTGATGGATTATTTGAAATTAATGTCCTGCTTACTGTGCATTTTCTTAGGTAGGCAATTCTGATACGGACAATGGTTGTATAATACCCTGTGTACTTTTCTCTAGATGTGTATTCTGATACAGCTCTATTTATAGTAATTTTACATGGTTTTATGAATACTTATGAAAAAGTTTGTGAGGAGAAGGCAGAAGTGTTGTTCAGCTAAAACATGTGAGTTATAGAAAATGAAAGTTTGACTTAAACAGCGAAATAAGAGACCACTTTGCATTTTTCTTTGTCAAGATTACAGTTTGGGGATGTTTGAGTGTGGATAAATAGTTTGGATTAGATTGACCCTTAAAATGCTAGGCAGTGACAGGTGGACACTTGACTGATAGATAGGAACGTCTGTTGCTGTAAGCACGTAGCCTCTTCTTCTACATGGCAAATGCAGTGTGGTTGGTGCTTTCTAATAGACTGAGTTTGTGAACGTGCTGCAACTGTGCTTCGAAGCCCACTCTGCTTTTCATTCTGTAATAGTTGGGATTTTTTAAAAATAATATTTACATTACCGTAACGAAAATTATGTTTGACAGCCATGAAGAACTTTATTCTAGTCGTCCATATGGAGCACTAGATTCTGGCTTCAATAGCGTGGACAGCGGAGACAAAAGATGGTCAGGGAATGAAGTAAGTGTTGTAGCTTTATTGTTGTTGAGTGCAATACTGTAGATAGCATTTATTACAGTGTGCAAGTTTTATTGCTCCAAAATAACTTCTGGTTTTATTTGAGAAAAGAAGCAAGTGTAATGTTCTACTTGTTGGATACAAAGCTGGAAATAATAAGAGGAACGTATAAAACAGTACACGGCCCGTGAATTTATTGGAGCATAACAGATAGGAAAAGGGGGTTTCTCATTAAACAGAAAAGCTAATCGCTATATCATCACTGCATTGTATTGCAATCTCAATTACTCATGAATGGTTGTTTCTATAAAATAAAGCAGGACATAAAAATTAAGCTTCAAAAATGAGATGGAAGTTTCATCATCTTCCTTTACAGCTTTTATTTAAAATACTAAAAAATAAATCGCTTTGCCATTTATGACCAAGAAAATGGGATCTCCTAGGGTGGAGGTTGTCAATTGTTCTTCCCAGGAAGAAGCTCCCTCTTCCTCTTGGAAAAACTAGAAAAGGCAGAAGCCAAGACCTAAAGCTTTCCTGCAAGCTGCACTCCCTCTGCCTGCTTGTGCCCCCACGTTGTTTATTTGGAAGCGTTCTAGAACCTCCATCCTAGGATATTTTCAAGCACCTGCAGATATTGCGGAGAAAAACAAGACGGTAGGCAGATCAGTTTTCAGGAAAGCTTAAATATATGTTGTTTAAAAATAATATACTTTAGCTGTATTTTGCTTTAAATTAGTGTTTTGTGGGCACAAAACAGGAGGGTCCAAATGAAAACACAAATTGAGAAATAGCAGCTAAGCAGCACAAGAAGGTGTTTCCAAAGAAAAATGTGTTTCTTGATTTCACTATTTATTTTCTAAAGCCTACAGATGAGTTCTCTGACCTCCCTTTGCGTGTGGCAGAGATCACTAAGGAACAGCGCCTGCGAAGAGAGAGTCAATATCAAGAAAACAGAGGTAGCACAGTTGTAACTAATGGTGGAGGTAAATAGTGATCAATCTTACTGTGCTTACTGTTGTCATTGTTAAAGCTCCAGGGTATTTGCTATGAATTGTTTTAAGAGGGAGGAAAAAAAGAGAACGGTCTAGGTGGAATTACACAAAAAGACGCTTGTGGAAACAGTATATTAAGGATGTTACAAGGTAAAATCAAGTAGCATCAGAATTAAGACTATGTGGGAAATTTTAGCTAAGTTAGCTTCTGCATATGTTAAAGTCGCCAGTTACTCCCAGCAGTGTTTTGAATCTTGAATTTCACTGCGTGGAATTTCGCTGCTTGAGTTAATGGGAAGAACTTACAGCAGTAGTAAATTGTCCGTGCTCTATGTGGACCAGTGTCAGAATGAGATGAGCAGCTTTTTCAGATTATTTCGTATTTCCAAGCAGCAGAAGAGTGCCTAGATAGGAATCTTGTGCTTCAGTCCAAACACGTGAAGCAGTCTAGGAGGGACAGGTATTTCTGAGTGAGTTTGCTTTTTTAGACTTTTTCAATTCATTGTCCTGCAGTCTGAGAGTAGCACCCTCGTGTTTGTCCAAGAGGTGATAGTGCTTCCTGTGTCTCTTGATTTCTGCAGTCCTTCATTTGAGCTTCCAGTAATCCTCTATCACTGGCCCACAGTCCAGTCCTCCTTTTGGTACTATCGCCCAATTTTAGTATTCTTCCAGGTCCTTGTTTTTGTTCAGCCATTTTCTCTTCTCCCTTTTGCACGCTGCATGTTATTAGATCTCTTTCTCATTCCACTGTAGTCTAATTATTTTAGCCTCTTGCTAAGCTGCTCCCTGTTTTCCCTTTTCCCTTAATGGTTCTGATTCATGTTCCCTCTCTCTTTAGTCTACCTCTTCCCAGCTAGTCTTAATCTTCCCACTCCATCTCCCACTTTTCCTTCCCTCTTCCTCCCACCTCGTCGTCTTTTAGTCTTATTCTTCTCTGCCGCAATGTTTTGTTTTCTTTGCCAGCTTCTAGAAATATCTGAAACTTTTGGGCTGACTCCCTCTTGCACACGCGCAGACAAAAAAAATTCAGTTCGAACAGTTAAATTTGGCAAAATTAGAAGAATTGAAAGCATGGTGTTATGGGAAACTGTGGGCAGCCTTAATAACAGGTAGTGCTGCCAGCCCTGCCTCTGACACTAACTTTATTTTGTTCTTTGGGTTTTGTAAAGCAGACGTTTCAAAATGCCTCACTAGTCTTAAGATGGAGTACGCTCAATTCAAAGGAGGAAGAGTATTTGAGGGGGGCACCAGCCGCAGCATGGGGCTGTGCGTGGTGCAGGAGATCCCTTCCAGTTTTGTGCTCCTAACACAGTTACTAGTTTCTTTCACCCTCTACTGTATTATTTCAGTTTAATGAGCAAAGCTGGAAAGAAGTGTCTAAAGATTTGAAGCTGAGATGGAGATTTAATGAAGCCAGAGGATATAGGAATGCTGTTTTGGATGGTTGCAGTAGCAGAGGAGGTGGCTTAGGCAGTGACAGTTGCTAGATTGTGTGGCGAGGCAAAGAGAAGTCTGTTTTGGGGAAGGGGGCAGAAGAAGAATGTTGGCAAGAGAGTCTGCAGCAAATTTGGTGGTGGTGGAGGGCGGGGGGAGGTAAAGAACAAGAAAGCTCTGGTGCTCGGAAAAGGAGCTTATGCTTTCCCCTGCATCCTCAGCACAGCATTTTTCACCAGGGTAGTTTGCTCAATGCCATGACTCAAAATCCCTGGACAGAATGTGTAGAAGCAATGGCAAGTAAAAAAAAAAAAATTGCCCTACATTGTAACAGCCTCTGAGGGAAAATAAGTAAGTGACACACTATGCTGTTTCGTGCTCCGTTCCAGTGGCTCCTAATTTGTTTTCTCCTTCCTTTTTTTAAAATAAAATTGCTAGATGCTGAATTTTGTATTGTTTGAGGTTTTCATTGCTTTCTGTAGTCTTACTTCCACATACCTTTTTTATTGCATTCACATCTAGGTAATTTGGTCATGCTCTCTTCTGTTTTGTTGTAGTAGTAATTAATAGTAGTACTTGTCATATCAGTCTAATTTGTCTGAAGGAGATGAATTTGAATCAAGATAAATGATTCAAAATGTACAAAATCTTGTATAGTCTTGGTGTCAGTTGATAGATAATGCTTACGTTTTGCTATTGGGGAAAAAAAAAAAAAATCACGGTATCTACTCACTTTTTCAGTGACCAAAAAACTATCCACAAAGAGAATTTTAAAGTTACGTACTGGTTGTATCAGTTTTGCACTGCTTTTTAAAAAAGCATTCATTTTACCATTATTTCAAAATCTGATGTTTAACAAATGTTAGCAGACCAGGCAGAATTTGAGAGCTTTCAGACTGAGCTTTCCCAGGTGGAAGAAAATCTGTAGGCCTTAGTTCCTGACATTGTTTTCATGTTGTTTATTCTCCCCCTCCTGCTGATTATCTAATTCTGGGTGTTTCCTTTGTGTATGTATGTCAAGTGGAACATGATCTCGATCAGATCGACTATATTGATAGCTGTGCCACGGAAGAGGAGGAGGAAGAGGTGAGGCAATCCAAGTGCATGGACTCAGACAGCCTCAGCTCACAATTCATGGCATATATTGAACAGCGGCGAATCTCTAACGAGGTGGTGCTTTTACTTAAATTAGTTAAGTTCATATGCCCCAGGAAAGCCTTTTGATGGTATTTATGCTTCTTGTCCTCAGAGGTTTTCTTTGGTGTTTAACAAAAAAAAAAAACAAAAAAAACCCACACCCCTAAGTCTGGATTGGAGCAAGAGCACTGCGTTGTGCTTTGTGGAAGGCCAGAGTTGGAGTGTTAAGGTACCCGAGTGCCCTTGTGGGTGCTGGAATGAATCCAGAGTAGCAACACTGTTTTCCTCTCATGTGGGTTCCTGCAAGTTTGTGTTTTAGGCAGATGTGAAGTAAATGGTTTTTCAAAGGACTGCTCCCTTCAAAAAATACTGAAATTAATGCTTCCATTTGGTAATAGGTGATATTTGTAAAACTGATCAGGTTTGCTTGGTAATATTGAATAAATATTGGCTTTTTTCAAAGGTAAAATATGTTGATTATTATCTGCATAAAGATGTAGTACAGGAATCTTGCAACTGCATTAGTTTGTTCATGTTGATTAAAAGGTATTTGCCAGTAAACTTACTGTCTTGAGCATCCATTTTAAGTTTAGACTAACTTAAATGCTAGACTTTCTGAAAAGTCTGAAGATTTACAACAAACAATTACTTTCTCTCTGTTAGTCTTGAGCAAGGCTTTGAAATGTCACCACTGGTACAGACTGAATATGTACGTAATCTCCTTTCTGAACAAAAACATCTGTAGTTTGAGAGAAATCTGGCACTAAAGTGTTCTCAATCAGTAAAAGAATACAGTAAGTGAGCAATAATAGAAGTTTTGCTGGACAGATTAGAGAGTTCTCTAGACAGCTTTTCACACATATGTAGAAACAGGCATGAGTAGCTCTAGACACTTCCTTGTTTTCTCCCCTCAAAAAAGAAAAGTCTCTTTTTCCCAACAAATCTGAACTGTATCTTTTTCATTTTTGTTCTCAAGTATCTTTCTGTTTGGGCTGGTATGTAATAGTTGCTCTGGAATGCTGCATTTTAGAAATCTGAATAATATAACGGCACTGTAATTCCTGAGAGTCAGGGCACATTACCTGTTTCCCCATAATGCACTGAAGAGGAAGTTTATTTGTTTCCACATGTTTTTCAACAGCATTTACACTGTACTGCGTTAATAATAGAGGCTTTATTGATTGCTTACACTATCCAAATGATGTCCTAGAGCAGACAAGGGCAGTAATTCCAGTAAATTTACTGTGACTGTTCTTAGCTTGTGTCATTTCATTGCTTTCTAGCTGCACAAGCATGAGTATGCATTTGATCGAAATTCACTACAGTTGATTTGAAATTGCATGAGTTGCCGCTTGTAGTAGCTGCTGCTGTGAACACATGGAGAACACTGTTACAGTCACTCGGGTGCTAGGCATTGGAGAGTCTCTTAGAAATCAAACTGTAGAAACAGATTCTTAGCCAAGTACTGTTTCCGTCTATATTCTGCAAATCTTAATGTCATTGTACACAGTTCAGTGGCTCATTATATGTACTGCACGAACAACCTGTCTGAAAAAAATCCTTGTTTGTGGTTGATATGCTAGGCACTACCCACTGTGTTAAGATTTGAATGCGTCCTTTCGGAGTTTTGTGTGTTTTGAAGTAGAAAGATGTATGCTTGTGGGGGTAGGGGTGGGGTTTGGGGTTTTTAGTATCCCCTTATTTAGTATACTTTATATTAGTCTTTACCGTGTAAAAATCAGTGGCACAAATATCTTTTGGAGATGCATTCATTTTGTGAGTCCCACAATTTCAATATCAAATCAGAGAGGCTCATGCCATTTGAAGCATAGACACAAGACCAAACTCAGAAAAAAATTATTGGCAATGCAAGCCAAAGACACTCTTAGGTGTTAGTAGTAAAGACATTGATGTACATCCAAAAAAAGCTATTCATAAGGATCTATCTTTTCATAAAAATTAAGCTATTTACTTTTAACTGAAACAATAGTTTATCTGAGAAGACAAGCAATCCAAAACACTTCACTACTGAAGAAGGCTGACTATATGCAAGATGTATACAGGCATGAGTGAAAATTTGAGAGTTAATCTTGAAAAATGTCCATTTTGCCCACATTATTTTTAAACTTTTTTGATACCCATTAATGACAAGGGCAATATGTCCCTGCTCCCAGTGGGATAAATGACTTCGTAACTCAAATTAAGCTGTGGGTGTTGTCAGTTACCCTCTTTTTTTTTTTTTTTTTTTTTTTTTAAATTCTGTCTGTGACCTATCTTTAGGGCATCATAAGAGTGTGTCGGCTATTGTATCCTTTTTGCCTGAAATTCACGACTACAGAATCGCAGAATAGGAAGGACCTCTGGAGAATCATCTGCTCCAACCCCGTTGCTCAAGCAGGGTCAGCCAGAGCAGTTTGCCCAGGATCATATCCATTGCTGGATTGCTACATTGCCATACAGCTATATATATCTTGTCTGGAGCCTAACTCCGCGTTTCTTCCCAGTGACGTTAATCATTTTATACCTGCGCTGGCTTTCTGCATAGTTCTTAATAGTGGAGATTTTTTAACTCTTAAATTTATCAGTAGGCGTGTTTAATCTTGAAATTAAAGTTTCTGTAAATCACAGGAAAAGATCAAAGTGAACTTACTTAGTTGGAAATGAACTCATTCCTGAGTTGTTTTGGGATGGGGGGGGGGGGGCAGTCAGGTATTTTGAATGCCAGTAGTTACAGATGTTACTGTACAAACGGATTCTCTGACATTCATGAAGAGTATTCAGAATGTGTTGCTAACTTCATCTTTTGTGTTATTTTGCTTAGAGCTCACCAATAAAGCCTGTATCCATCAGAGAATTTCAGAGAACAGAGGATACAAGACGATATTTACATCAAAATAGGTAAGACTATGTAGTGACAGTAATTTTATACAAAGTTTCATGATGAATGCAGAGCACGTATTTGCTAAGTGATTGTGTTTAAAAAATGACATTTTCTGCTGCTTTGCCAGAAATGTGCATGGCATTTCACAAGTAAGCTGTTGTCCCAGATGAGGAATTCATATTTTGATGATGGCAGTGACCAAAAGGCTTGATTATTCCAGAGAAATGCTCAGCTTCAAATTAATTAGTTGAAGAAATAAGCCAAGTTAAAACATATATATTTTAACTGCTTTAATGTATGCTTTTGCAAATTGGATTTGTGTTTTGATTAAATAGCTTAAGTTAAATTACATTAACAAAGAAAGGATAAACATACTGCAGGTTTAGGGGAAGCATAAAGGGAGTTACTATGGAGTAACTGATGTGCTGGGATGTCGTGTTCTTCATTACCTCTTGGTAGCTGTAGTACAGTGGGGGGTTATTTGAGATTACTTGGGTGATTTAAAATCAATTTAATTAAAAATGAGCTTTTTCTGGGGCATAACAATGGGCTTACATCAGTGCAAGAAGGGAGAATGGAAGTCAATGATGAGAACAGGAAGACTGCATACTTGCTTAGTTTAACAAAGCAGACCCTTTGAATTTCACCAGTGCTTTTAAATGATTGTTTGGCTTATCAGAGGGTTAATGCTTATCCTGAAAAACTGGGTCAGAGTTGGACAGGATATAAACGAGGTGGCTAG